>NC_068351.1:26265658-26594468 GCF_014633365.1 Diospyros lotus
GTGTATTCTGAGTTTTATTATAACTTTTATAAATGAATTACGATGATTCGACTTTTGTACCGGGATTTTAGCTGCACAAAAAACTATTTCCGGTTAGATTTTTTTTGATGTCATAAAAATCGTATAGAAATTCTGGTTCAGATCATATAATTTTTTTTAGATATCTTGGTTATGGAGCACTCCCTACAATCGATTCCGTTACTCATAACTGTACCGAAATTCACGTTAAACAACCAATCTTGCGAATATTTCAATTACACTTCCAAATAAAATTACACTTAAAAACCATATGAAATTATCTTTATTCCACCATTGAAAATAAAAAAAAAAAATTCGACCAATCAGTGGAAAAATAAAGAAATTACACTTACGCCCGATTGTTCGATTTGATCGCTAATAATTTTGTTTCAACATGAAACAACAAAAAGGTTGTTCAAGTAACTAAATTAAAGTGTATTCCGTATTGTATTGACTTTTTGTATATGAATTACGATGATTCCACTTTTGTGTCGGAATTTCGTCTGCACAAAAAACTCTTTCCGATAAGATTTTTTTCGATGTCATAATAATCGTTTAGAAATTCTGGTTCAGATCATAGAATTTTTTTTATATATCTTGGTTACGAAACACTCCCTGCAATCGATTCGGTTTGCTCGTAATTGTACCAAAAATCACGTTAAACAACAAATCTTGTGAATATTTCAATTACCCTTCCAAATAAAATTACACTTAAAAACCATATGAAATTATCTTCATTCCTGTTACGACCCGTTAGAGGGCCTATTATTGATTTAGAATTTTTTGTAATTAATTCACGAGGTATTTTAATTAAGAGAATTTTCCATTTAATTTTAATGTGGCAATTTAGAATATTTTTAGTTGAGAAAATAGCTTTTAAATAGCATTAATTCTTTTTATTTATGAGAAAATAAATGCAAGGACTTGAGGGTCATTTAAGGATTTGATGTTAGTATTTAATTAGTAAATAGAATTATTGTGATTAAGGGATTGAAGAATCCATCCGTGAGACGATTGGGTTAGAAGACTCCTAGTTATAATAGGAGAATGAGTTATGGCGTTAGGGCTTCTTAGATCAGTGTATATATAGTTTCATAAGCCATATGTTCTTCACGCCGCAAGAACAGAGAGCCAAGAAGCAATCAGTGAGTTCAAGGATTTGCATAGAAGGCTCTCGGGAGATCATTGAGTCGGTTAAGGAGATCGTAAGGCAAGTTATTCTCCCTGTAAACCTTTCTTACAGGATCATATATTAGCATTCGATCATCAGTTTCAGCAGCTCTTTGTTTAAGTTTCAGATTTATGTTACAGTCAGTGTATATATATATATGCACGAGCAGTGAGTTCAAGTTTTGCATAGGAGGCTCTCGGGAGATCATTGAGTCGATCAAGAAGATCATAAGGCAAGTATCCTTCCCCCGTAATCCTTTCTTACAGGTCTTGATTGAGTTTGATATCCGATTTCTAGAATTGAATCAGTTCCAGTGCATGTATATATATATATATATGTGCGTTACAATGAGTTATATCAGTTCAGTGCATGTTATATATATATATATTTACATGCGTATAGTGAGTTCACAGCAGGCATGCATAATTTCTTTCAGCGATTCTCATCAATATTGTTGTTGAATCATTCTCAAGTTTGTTTGGAATCAGTTGGGATTTGTTTTCTCAAGTTTTCTTTCGGAATGGTGTAGTAATGTTAAGTTTGTAAATCAAGATATCATCTCTGTTCGTGAGTTATGTCTGATAAGATTCCAGTCATTCGAATGAGTCTTGTGTCATTCGAATGAGTTCCAAAGCATCCGAATAAGTTTTAGTGTTATCGTAAGCTTTTCCCTTATAATATTCCAGTCATTCGAATGAGTTTTTTGGTCATTTGAATGAGTCATGTGTTATCATATCATTCGTATGTGTTTTTGGTTTGTCATTCGAATGAGCTTCCTTGTCATTCGAATGAGTCCTTGAAGATGTGAGTAAGCTGTTGCTTTGTATAGTCTAGCATTTGAATGAGCCTTCTTGTCATTTGAATGATCCATAAATTGATTCGAATAAAGTTACTGTTGCATTCGAATGAGTCGCTTTTTGCCAGTTCAAAAGTTGGAAATTTTCAAAATTCATTCGAATGAATTTGTGAGTCATTCGAATGAGTCCCTGATCAGATCTGAATAGCATTTGAAAATCATCTATCATTCGAATAAAGCCTCTGTCATTCGAATGAGTCTCTGTCATTCGAATGAGTTTTCTGCCATTTGAATGAGCTTGCTGAAATCCGTTTTTTTTCATTCAAATGGGCTGCTTTTTCATTCAAATTGCTTTCTTTTGTTTCCTCAATCATCCAAATAGTATCAAATGGCATTCGAATGGCTTCCAATAAATTCTTGATTCAAGTCTTAAATTTAATATAAATATTCAATTATTCAAATATTGAATTTTTATACCAAGATATGATAAAATCCAATATGCCATGCCTATACTCAGAAATTTCAGAATATTTGAATCTCAATATAGTTGATAAAAATCATATACCATGTTTAGCAGTTAATTATGACATAATCAGCATTATTTTGTGAGATTATGTGCATACATATTTGTATGAGCATTGAGCATGACTTTATGTGGAGCACTACATATCGTGTGCCAGCATTTATATGAGCATTGCATTATGCGCGCCAGGCGGATTGTCCGCGGGGATCCCACTAGTATCAATTCAATTATATCTCAGTTATGAGTTGCTCGCCTGATGTCGACCAGGGAGCTAGGGGCATATTGCCCAAAGTATGTGCTTACAATTTTTATGTTTGCAGGACTCAGATCAGTCAGGTATGTGTTACAGTGATGTGGGCCTATGAGCCAAAGTTACATACCTGCATTCAGTTTACAGCTTATGTGCATTACATCTTATAAATGCCATCCAGTGATTATTATATCTCTCAGTACAAGTTCAGTAAATATTTTTATCAGTATCGATATTCTTCGATTCAGAGTCAGTTATTCTTTCCAGTTTATTACTTCCTGAGCTTTGTAGCTCACCTTGTACTCTTCACCATTCCAGGTCCTAGTGGGGGAGTACCAGATGTGGGGCCTAGCAGCAGTGTCCAGTAGTGTGTGTACGTGGAGCCGCTCAAGACCAAAGATGTCTGGGAGTTGTTAGTTTATTAGTTAATGCTTGATTAGTTTAGATTTATTTTATATTCCAGTTTAGGAATTTTCCCTTAGATGTAATTTATGGTTTTCAGTTTATTGACTCAGAGTTTTATTTCAGTTGATGGAGATATTCATTTTAGTATCAGATTTCAGTTTATCAGTCAGTTTATTTTATTATCTCCAGCAGCACCTCTTCTCGGATAGTTCTAGGAGAACGGGTGTTACAATTCCAACGTTAAAAATTAAAAAAAAAAAAAAAATTTCTTGACCAATCACGGCAAAAGTGAAGAAATTCCAGTTACGCCAGATTGTTCGATTTGATCGCTAATACTTTTGTTTCAACAGGAAACAACAAAAAGGTTGTTCAACTAACTAAATTAAAGTGTATTCCGAGTTTTATCGACTTTTTGTAAATGAATTACGACGATTCGACTTTTATGCCGGAATTTTACCTGCACAAAAAACTGTTTTTGATCAGATTTTTTTCGATGTCATAACAATCGTATAGAAATTCTGGTTCAGATCAAATAATTTTTTTTAGATATCTTGGTTACGGAGCACTCTCTACAATCGATTCGGTTACTCATAATTGTACCGAAATTCACGTTAAACAACCAATCTTGTGAATTTTTCAATTACACTTCCAAATAAAATTACATCTAAAAACCATATGAAATTATCTTCATTCCACTATTGAAAATTTAGAAAAAAAAAAAGAATTTTATTTTTCGACCAATCACGGGAAAAATGAAGAAATTACTCTTACACCCGATTGGTCAATTTGATCGCTAATATTTTTGTTTCAACATGAAACAACCTAAAGGTTGTTCAACTAATTAAATTAAGGTGTATTCTGAGTTTTATTATAACCTTTTATAAATGAATTATGACGATTCGACTTTTGTGCTGCAATTTTAGCAGCACAAAAAACTGTTTCCGATCAGATTTTTTTCGATGTCATAATAATCGTATAGAAATTTTGGTTCAGATCATATAATTTTTTTTAGATATCTTGGTTACGGTGCACACCCTACAATCGATTCAGTTACTCATAATTGTGCCAAAAATCACATGAAACCCCTAATCTTGCGAATATTTCAATTACACTTCCAAATAAAATTACACTTAAAAACCATATGAAATTATCTTCATTCCACCATTGAAAATTAAAAAAAAAAAGAATTTTTTTTTCGACCAATCACTGGAAAAATAAAGAAATTACACTGACGTCCCATCGTTCGATTTGATCGCTAAAAATTTTGTTTCAACATGAAACAACAAAATGGTTGTTCAACTAACTAAATTAAAGTGTATTCCGTGTTATATTGACTTTTTGCATATGAATTATGACGATTAAACTTTTGTGCCGGAATTTTAGCTGCACAAAAAAGTGTTTCCGATCAGATTTTTTTGGATTTCATAATAATCGTTTAGAAATTCTGGTTCAGATCATCGAATTTTTTTTTATATATCTTGGTTACGGAAAACTCCCTGCAATCGATTCGGTTTGCTCATAATTGTACCAAAAATCACGTTAAACCCCTAATTTTGTGAATATTTCAATTACCCTTCCAAATAAAATTACACCTAAAAACCATATGAAATTATTTTCATTCCACCATTAAAAATTAAAAAAAAAAAATTGACCAATCACGACAAAAGTGAAGAAATTCCAGTTACGCCAGATTGTTCGATTTGATCACTAATACTTTTGTTTCAATGTGAAACAACAAAAAGGGTGTTCTACTAACTAAATTAAAGTGTATTCCGAGTTTTATTGACTTTTTGTAAATGAATTATGACGATTCGACTTTTGTGCCGGAATTTTAGCTGCACAAAAAACTGTTTCCGATCAGATTTTTTTCGATGTCATAATAATCGTATAGAAATTCTAGTTCAGGTCAAATAATTTTTTTTAGATATCTTGGTCACGGAGCACTCCCTACAATCGATTCGGTTACTCATAATTGTACCAAAATTCACGTTAAACAACCAATCTTGTGAATATTTCAATTAAACTTCCAAATAAAATTACACTTAAAAATGATATGAAATTATCTTTATTCCACCTTTGAAAATTTTTTTAAAAAAAAAAGAAATTACACTTACGCCCGACTATTCGATTTGATCTCTAATACTTTTGTTTCAACATGAAACAACCAAAAGGTTGTTCAACTAACTAAATTAAAGTGTATTTCGGGTTGTATTTACTTTTCGTAAACGAATTACGACGATTCGACTTTTGTGCCGAAATTTTAGCTGCACAAAAAACTGTTTCCAATCAGATTCTTTTCGATGTCGTAATAATTGAATAGAAATTATTGTTCAGAGCATATAATTTTTTTTTGGTATCTTGGTTACGGAGCACTCCCTACAATCGTTTCTGTTATTCATAATTGTACCAAAAATTACGTTAAACTCTAATCTTGTGAATATTTCAATTACACTTAAAATAAAATTATACCTAAAAACCATATGAAATTATCTTCATTCCACCACTGAAAATTAAAAAAAAAAAAAGAAATTTTTTTTTCTACCAATCACGAGAAAAATAAAGAAATTACTCTTACGCCCGATTATTCAATTTGATCGCTAATATTTGTGTTTCAACATGAAACAACCAAAAGGTTGTTCAACTAATGAAATTAAGGTGTATTCCGAGTTTTATTAAAACTTTTTGTAAATGAAGTACGACGATTCAACTTTTTGTGCCTGAATTTTAGCTGCACAAAAAACTGTTTCCGATCAGATTTTTTTCGATGTCATAACAATCGTATAGAGATTCTGGTTCTGATCAAATAATTTTTTTTTTATATCTTGGTTACGGAGCACTCCTTACAATCGATTCGGTTACACATAACTGTACTGAAAATCACGTTAAACCCCTAATGTTGTGAATATTTCAGTTACACTTCCAAATAAAATTACACTTAAAACCATATGAAATTATCTTCATTCCACCATTGAAAATTTTAATTTTTTTTACCAATCACCTGAAAAATGAATAAATTACTCTCACGCCCGATTGTTCAATTTGATCGCTAATATTTTTGTTTCAACATGAAACAACCAAAAGGTTGTTCAACTAACTACATTAAGGTGTATTCAGAGTTTTATTATAATTTTTTGTAAATGAATTACGACGATTCGACTTTTGTGCCAGAATTTTAGCTGCACAAAAAACTATTTCAGATCAGATTTTTTTCGATGTCATAACAATCGTATAGAAATTCTGGTTCAGATCAAATAATTTTTTTTATATATCTTGGTTACGGAGCACTCCCTACAATCATTTCGGTTACTCATAATTGTGCCAAAAATCAGATTAAACCCCTAATCTTGTGAATATTTAAATAACACTTCCAAATAAAATTACACATAAAATCCATATGAAATTATCTTCATTCCACTACTGAAATTTTTTTTAAAAAAAGAGAAATTTTTTGTGCGACCAATCACGGCAAAAATGAAGAAATTACACTTACGCCCAACTGTTCGATTTGATTTCTAATACTTTTGTTTCAACATGAAACAACCAAAAGGTTGTTCAACTAACTAAATTAAAGTGTATTCTAGGTTGTATTGACTTTTCGTAAATGAATTACGACGATTCGACTTTTGTGCCAGAATTCTAGCCGTACAAAAAACTGTTTCCGATCAGATTTTTTTCGATGTCATAATAATTGTATAGACATTTTTGTTTAGATGATATAATTTTTTTTACATATCTTGGTTACGGAGTACTCCCTACAATCGATTCGGTTACTCATAATTGTACCGAACTTCACGTTAAACAACTAATCTTGGGAATATTTCAATTACACTTCCAAATAAAATTACACTTAAAAACCATATGAAATTATCTTCATTCCACCATTGAAAATTTAAAAAAAAAAAAAATTCTACCAATCACGTGAAAAATGAAGAAATTATTCTTACGCCCGATTGTTCAATTTGATCGCTAATATTTTTGTTTCAACATGAAACAACCAAAAGGTTGTTCAACTAACTAAATTAAGGTGCATTCCGAGTTTTATTATAATTTTTTGTAAATGAATTATGACTATATGACTTTTGTGCCGGAATTTTAGCTGTACAAAAAACTATTTCAGATCAGATTTTTTTCTATGTCATAACAATCGTATAGAAATTCTGGTTCAGATGAAATAATTTTTTTTATATATCTTGGTTACGGAGCACTCCCTGCAATCGATTCGGTTTGCTTATAATTGTACCAAAAATCACGTTAAACAACAAATCTTGTGAATATTTCAATTACCCTTCCAAATAAAATTACACTTAAGAACCATATGAAATTATCTTCATTCCACCATTAAAAATTAAAAAAAAAATAATTTTTTTCACCAATCACGGCAAAAGTGAAGAAATTACAGTTAAGCCAGATTGTTCAATTTCATCGCTAATACTTTTGTTTCAACATGAAACAACCAAAAGGTTGTTTAAATAACTAAATTAAAGTGTATTCCGAGTTTTATTGACCTTTTGTAAATGAATTATGACGATCCGGCTTTTGTGCCGGAATTTTAGCTGCACAAAAAACTGTTTCCGATTAGATTTTTTTTGATGTCATAACAATCGTAAAGAATTTCTGGTTTAGATCAAATAATTTTTTTAGATGTCCTGGTTACAGAGCACACCCTACAATCGATTCGGTTTCTCATAATTCTACCAAAAATCACATTAAACCCCTAATCTTGTGAATATTTCAATTACACTTCCAAATAAAATTACGCATAAAATCCATATGAAATTATCTTCATTCCACCATTGAAAATTTAAAAAAAAAAAAAAGAAATATTTTTTGCGACCAATAACGGGAAAAATGAAGAAACTACACTTACACAAAACTGTTCGATTTGATCTCTAATACATTTGTTTCAATATCAAACAAGCAAAAGGTTGTTCAACTAACTAAATTAAAGTGTATTCCAGGTTGGATTAACTTTTCGTAAATGAATTACGACGATACGACTTTTGTGCCAGAATTTTAGCTGCACAAAAAACTGTTTCCGATCAGATTTTTTTCGATGTCATAACAATCGTATAGAAATTCTGGTTCAGATCATATAATTTTTTTTAGATATTTTGGTTACGGAGCACACCCTGCAATCGATTTGGTTACTCATAATTGTGCCAAAAATTACGTTAAACCCCTAATCTTGTGAATATTTCAATTACACTTTCAAATAAAATTACCCATAAAATCCATATGAAGTTATCTTCATTCCACCTTTGAAAATTTAAAAAAAAAAAAAGAATTTTTTTTTGCGACTAATCATGGGAAAAATGAAGAAACTACACTTACACACAACTGTTCAATTTGATCTCTAATACATTTGTTTCAATATCAAACAAGCAAAAGGTTGTTCAACTAACTAAATTAAAGTGTATTTCAGGTTGTATTGACTTTTCGTAAATGAATTACGACGATTCGACTTTTGTGCCGAAATTTTAGCTGCACAAAAAACTGTTTTTGAACATATTTTTTTCGATGTCATAACAATCGCATAGAAATTCTGATTCAGATCATATAATTTTTTTTAGATATCTTGGTTATGGAGCACTCCCTGTAATCGATTCAGTTACTCATAATTGTACCGAAATTCACGTTAAACCGCCAATCGTGCGAATATTTCAATTACACTTCCAAATAAAATTACACTTAAAAACCATATGAAATTATCTTCATTCCACCACTGAAAATTAAAAAAAAAAAGATTTTTTTTTTTACCAATCACGGCAAAAGTGAAGAAATTCCGGTTACGCCAGATTGTTCGATTTGATCGCTAATACTTTTGTTTCAACGTGAAACAACAAAAAGGTTGTTCAACTAACTAAATTAAAGTGTATTCCGAGTTTTATTGACTTTTTGAAAATAAATTACGACGATTCGACTTTTGTGCCGGAATTTCAGCTGCACAAAAGATTGTTTCCGATCAAATTTTTTTCGAAATCATAACAATCGTATAGAAATTCTGGTTCAGATCAAATAATTTTTTTTAGATATCTTGGTTACGGAGCACTGCCTACAATCGATTCGGTTACTCATAATTGTACCGAAATTCACGTTAAACAACCAATCTTGTGAATATTTCAATTACACTTCCAAATAAAATTACACCTAAAAACGATATGAAATTATCTTCATTTCACCATTGAAAATTTAAAAGAAAAAAACAAATATTTTTTTCGACCAATCACGTGAAAAATGAAGAAATTACTCTTACGCCTGATTGTTTAATTTGATCGCTAATATTTTTGTTTCAACATGAAACAACCAAAAGGTGATTCAAATAACAAAATTAAGGGGTATTCCGAGTTTTATTATAATTTTTTGTAAATGAATTACGATGATTCAAATTTTGTGCCAGAATTTTAGCAGCACAAAAAACTGTTTCCGATCAGATTTTTTTCGATGTCATAATAATTGTTTAGAAATTCTTGTTCAGATCATAAAAATTTTTTTACATATCTTGGTTACGGAGCACTCCCTACAATCGATTCGGCTACTCATAATTGTACCAAAAGTCACGTTAAACCCCTAATTTTGTGAATATTTCAATTACACTTCCAAATAAAATTACACTTAAAAACAATATGAAATTATCTTCCTTCCACCATTGAAAATTAAAAAAAAAAGAATTTTTTTTCGACCAATCAATGGAAAAATAAGGAAATTACACTGTCGCCCGATTGTTCGATTTGGTCGCTAATACTTTTGTTTCAACATGAAACAACAAAAAGGCTGTTCAACTAACTAAATTAAAGTGTATTCCGGGTTGTATTGACTTTTTGTAAATGAATTACGACGATTCGACTTTTGTGCCGAAATTTTAGCTGCACAAAAAACTATTTCCGATCAAATTTTTTTCGATGTCATAACAATCGTATAGAAATTCTGGTTCAGATCATATAATTTTTTTTAGATATCTTGGTTATGGAGCACTCCCTGCAATCGATTCAGTTACTCATAATTGTACCGAAATTCACGTTAAACCGCCAATCGTGCGAATATTTCAATTACACTTCCAAATAAAATTACACTTAAAAACCATATGAAATTATCTTCATTCCACCATTCAAAATTAAAAAAAAAAAAAGATTTTTTTTTGACCAATCACGGCAAAAGTGAAGAAATTCCGGTTACGCCAGATTGTTCGATTTGATCGCTAATACTTTTGTTTCAACGTAAAACAACAAAAAGGTTGTTCAACTAACTAAATTAAAGTGTATTCCGAGTTTTATTGACTTTTTGAAAATAAATTACGACGATTCGACTTTTGTGCTGGAATTTTAGCTGCACAAAAAACTGTTTCCGATCAAATTTTTTTCGAAATCATAACAATCGTATAGAAATTCTGGTTCAGATCAAATAATTTTTTTTAGATATCTTGGTTACGAAGCACTCCCTACAATCGATTCGGTTACTCATAATTGTACCGAAATTCACGTTAAACAACCAATCTTGTGAATATTTCAATTACACTTCCAAATAAAATTACACCTAAAAACCATATGAAATTATCTTCATTCCACCATTGAAAATTTAAAAGAAAAAAACAAATATTTTTTTCGACCAATCACGTGAAAAATGAAGAAATTACTCTTACGCCTGATTGTTTAATTTGATCGCTAATATTTTTGTTTCAACATGAAACAACCAAAAGGTGGTTCAAATAACAAAATTAAGGTGTATTCCGAGTTTTATTATAATTTTTTGTAAATGAATTACGATGATTCAAATTTTGTGCCAGAATTTTAGCAGCACAAAAAACTGTTTCCGATCAGATTTTTTTCGATGTCATAATAATTGTCTAGAAATTCTTATTCAGATCATAATTTTTTTTTTACATATCTTGGTTACGGAGCACTCCCTACAATCGATTCGGTTACTCATAATTGTACCAAAAGTCACGTTAAACCCCTAATTTTGTGAATATTTCAATTACACTTTCAAATAAAATTACACTTAAAAACAATATGAAATTATCTTCCTTCCACCATTGAAAATTAAAAAAAAAAGAATTTTTTTTCAACCAATCAATGGAAAAATAAGGAAATTACACTGACGCCCGATTGTTTGATTTGGTCGCTAATACTTTTGTTTCACCATGAAACAACAAAAAGGCTGTTCAACTAACTAAATTAAAGTATATTCCGAGTTTTATTGACTTTTTGTAAATGAATTACGACGATTCGACTTTTGTGCCAGAATTTTAGCAACACAAAAAACTGTTTCCGATCAGATTTTTTTCAATGGTGTAATAATCATATAAAAATTCTGGTTCAGATCATATAATTTTTTTTTGATATCTTAGTTACGGAGCACACCCTGCAATCGATTCGGTTACTCATAATTGTGAAAAAAATCACATTAAACCCGTAATCTTGTGAATATTTAAATAACACTTCCAAATAAAATTACACATAAAATCCATATGAGATAATCTTCATTCCACCATTGAAAATTTAAAAAAAAAAAAAGAAAATTTTTTTGTAGCCAATCACGGGAAAAATGTGGAAATTACACTTACGCCCGACTGTTCGATTTGATCTCTAATACTTTTGTTTCAACATGAAACAACCAAAAGGTTGTTCAACTAACTAAATTAAAGTGTATTCCGGGTTGTATTGACTTTTTGTAAATGAATTATGACGATTCGACTTTTGTGCCGAAATTTTAGCTGCACAAAAAACTATTTCCGATCAAATTTTTTTCGATGTCATAACAATCGTATAGAAATTCTAGTTCAGATCATATAATTTTTTTTTGATATCTTGGTTATGGAGCATTCCCTGCAATCGATTCAGTTATTCATAATTGTATCGAAATTCATGTTAAACAGCCAATCTTACGAATATTTCAATTACACTTCCAAATAAAATTACACTTAAAAACCATATGAAATTATCTTCATTCCACCATTGAAAATTAAAAAAAATAAGAAATTTTTTTTTCGACCAATCACTGGAAAAATAAAGAAATTACACTGACGCCCGATTGTTCGATTTGATCGCTAATAATTTTGTTTCAACATGAAACAACAAAAAGGTTGTTCAAGTAACTAAATTAAAGTGTATTATGTGTTGTATTGACTTTTTGCATATGAATTACGACGATTCAACTTTTGTGCCAGAATTTTAGCTGCACAAAAAAGTCTTTCCGATCAGATTTTTTTGGATGTCATAATAATCGTTTAGAAATTCTGCTTCAAATCATGGAATTTTTTTTATATATCTTGGTTACGGAGCACTCTCTACAATCGATTCGGTTACTCATAATTGTACCGAAATTCACGTTAAACAACCAATCTTGTGAATATTTCAATTACACTTCCAAATAAAATTACACTTATAAACCATATGAAATTATCTTCATTCCACCATTGAAAATTTAGAGAGAAAAAAATGATTTTTTTTTCGAACAATCACGGGAAATGTAACGACCCTAAAGTGGGTCTAGGTGTTTTAATACTTGACGTCAGTGTTTCGCAATTAGAATGTTGGACTAAATATTTTTATTAATGCTTAATGTTAATTTCCTTGGTGGCACAGAAATCATTTAGATTACATAATTTTATTCTATAGTGCATGGAATCAGAAATTTAAGTGAAAGGGCCTCAATTAAATAGTTAATGAGATGTCTAACCCAAGTAGTGAATTAAGCCTGGTGGGCTTGGAATATATGTATATGGGATATATGTGATTTGGGCTCAGGCCCATGGTGAGAAATTATTTGGAAATAATGGGCTTGATGGTGTAATAAGAAAATGGGGAAAAGAAAATAAATTAAGTAGCATTTGTCACTCAAGCCCCTGGATATTTTTTGTTTGTAATATGAAAAGAGGGTTATTTCAGTAAATTTTGGAGCTAGCGTGCAGACCTGTGCGCGCTCCTTTTTCCCAGCAGCCTCTGTGCACAAATATCCTATTTCAGTGCAAGGTGTATCCCTTCTTTTTGAATGCACTGTTCCATTGCTTATTTAAGTCCATCTCCGTGCTCTTCTTCTTCTTCACCCTCTCCATCCTATTCCATCACTTCTGTTTGCTGCTACTATTTGCTTCATGTGCGCGAGTGGAACTCTCTCTGATTTCATTCTCAACAGGCAAGTTCTCTTACCCATTTTTATTCCAACGCAACCACGTTATCTTTCAGTGCGAGCTCCCTCTTGGATATATTCTATATTGAAATGCAAGTTTCCTTGATTTGCAAACTGTTGCTTATTGTGTCACCTCGTTGTTAGTGTTTTCCACTGTGTCTATTTTGTTTATAAAGTTCCTAGTTGCTGTGAAGTCCATTTGATGTCTCAAGCTGGGTTTGATTCACCCTAATATTTGTTCAGCGAATGGCTTTCCTTCTTACTTACAGCTGGGTTTTTGTTTAGCTCGTTGCTCCCTGTTCAGGCATTTATATATGTACATGTTGCATCACTTTTGGAAGCTCTCACCCATAGCTGAATGTAGAGTGCTAAGTCACCATTAAATGATTTCATTAAGGTATTTGGAGCAAACAGCAAAAGCCTCAACTGAAAATATATGTAAACTGTTTGCCTATATATATGAGACCCACTTGTGAATACTTATATTCAATATGCGTAACGAGCTGATACCCCCCACACAGAGATTTGAAAAGCTTATTAAAGCATGCCCTGCCTAGCTAATCCACAATATATTATGCTTAAACAGTCATTCGAATGCCCCTGTTCTGTTCTGTTTTGTTCGGCAAACCCAGTTATATATATTTACACGTTCAGCTTCATTGATGTTCTAGCGAGCTCGTTCCAGTTCTTTCCGCGAGCTCGTTCCAGCTCTTTGCCGCGAGCTCACACCTATAAGCTCCCTGGCCGCTTAATCGCGAGCTCATCTGTCAAGCTCTTGGCCGCGAGCTCTTGCCGCGCGCCTGACCACAAGCTCTTCCAGCGAGCTCTTGCTCAACCCCTTGACCGCGAGCTCGTTCGCTTGTCCTTCCCGCGAGGTCTCTTGAGCTCTCTTCGTAAGCTACGACCTCAAGAACCCCTTGACCGCGAGCTCGTTCACCTCATGACCCCGAGCTCGTTCACCTCATGACCCCGAGCTCGTTCACCTCATGACCCCGAGCTCGTTCACCTCATGACCCCGAGCTCGTTCGCTTGTCCTTCCCGCGAGGTCTCTTGAGCTCTCTCTGTAAGCTACGACCTCAAGACCGAGCTGTTCCCGAGCTCATCCCATATGCCTTTAAATGAGAGCTATCAGCTCTCACCCTGTTTAGTTACCTTTCCTTAACTTAAGTAAATGTTTGCATTTTCCTTAATTTATATTTTACTTTCCTTTACTTTAATACATAAATGTATATAAGAAAGTACCCCCCATTTGGATTCAATAAAAATATCAAAAAAATCAAAATCCATAAAAATAAAAAGTTAGAATTTTGGTTTTAGTACAAATCCATGAATTTGCAATCTTACCACCATCGAAATACATAGTTTTCGTTTCTTGAAAAATTCATTAAAAATCATTTTTACAACAATAAATGCTAGTAATCAAATTACCGGGAGTTAGTTTTTCAAGATGAAGACATTTTCAAAAAATGTTCTATTTGGTCCATTACCTTAGAGAAATTTCAGGATTATGTTTGGTCAGCAATTTCACGTGGTGTGGTCATTTGATTGCATGGGGTCAAATAATGAATTTGAGCTATGAGCATGAATGCAAGTAGATGCATACTATCACTGGTTAAATGAAATCACAACAACCATGTGATGAGAAGAATAGTTATTAAATTTATAATACTCCTCAACTAGTGAATCGAGATTTACTATTAAATAGCATCTTTCAAGGAAGTATTCTTGTGTTGTAAATTACATTAAGCATTTTTATGCCATAAATTACATCTTGAATGTGGTAAACATTATGAAGTATGATATGTTGAATTTATCTGATGATGGGAAAAATACCCAGTATGGGTAAGTGATGTTAACAGCATGAATATTGTAGAATCGAGAATTTAAATACATGTGGTTGGCAAATGCATACATAATGCATACATGTACAGGTTTCATATATATATGTTTTGCGCACCTATTATTTTACGCGGAGGGAGAAAGGGTACCCTAGAGCACTTGGCACGGGACGAGGTGGCCATAGCCCGGCAAGTTGGCTCCATATTTATGTGAGGTTCTATGAAACTTATGCACTTTTGCATGCATTGATTTATGGCTTGAGAGCCAGGGAAATGGATATTGATAATGAAGTGAGGCACTCTTGCATGTATTAATTGATGGCTTGCGAGCCTATGAGATTTGATTTTGATATTACATTTATATGCACATTTGCATAATAGTAGATGGTGGCATGATACATTTAACTTGGAATTGATCAAGTCTTAAAATGTGATACTTGTATACATCAGTGATGTTCTGGAGTACTCTCTTTGGTGTCACCTTATTCTTGGTTCATGATCATTGTTTATTACCCTAGAACTTGCTGAGCCTTGTGGCTCACTTGATCTTCTTTGCCATTCCAGGTAAAGGGAAAGCTATTATTGGGGGTGAGTCCAGTGGGACTAAGGCCTGAGGATAGAGGTGTACGGGGACGCGTCCTAACTTGAAGATCCTGTTAGCATTTTGGTGAGACTTGAGATGAAATGAGTCTTATTTTGTTAGTTAACATTAGAGTCTCTTATCTATTTTGTATGGTCGTTGAGCCCGACTCTTGAGCTATTGGAAGTGTCATTGAACTTAAGCATGGTTTCCGCTGCTAATGAATGAAATGAGTTGTTTGTTTAATTGTGGTTGTTCTATATCATCTCTGTGATGACCTCCTTTCGAATATCCTATGCTAGCGGGAATATTCGAGAGTGGGCACTTACAATTTTGGTATCAGAGCGCCAGGTTAGGAAATGAGAGGAGTCTTCGTACACCTAGGTTTGGGTAGAGTTAGAATTGTGTTTAATGGTCTAGTAAGTCTAAGTTAAGATGGAGTACTAAAAGGTTGTTTGGCATGCAGGAAATGAGTGGACGACGAGGAAGGCTACCGGCCCGTGCCCGAGGCAACCGGGCCATCCCCACTCCAGTTCCTGACCCCGCTCCTGAGCCTATACCTGTTCCTACTCCTACCCCTACACCCCCACCTGCACCACCTACTCCAGCAGAGTCAGTGGCAGACTTGCGCCAAGAGGTTAGTGAGTTGAGGGGCACCATGGCCACTATGTTGAGGCACTTTGAGAATTTTATGGCGCATCAGGGCAGGCAGGGGCAAGCACCACCTGGGGGGAGGAATGAACCAGTCATGAATGAGAACATCAGTGGTCAGACTTCAAACCCGACGCCACAGGAGGTGGAGCCCCAAGGGATGGGTGATAACACTGGAAGCCAGTTGGTGAGGAACTTCATGGCACTGAGACCTTCAGAGTTCCATGGAGGGACCAACGCTTTGGCGGCAGAGGAGTGGATGATGGCAATGGAGAAGCACCTCAGGACGATAGGGTGCAGTGACACCCAGAGGGTACAGTTGGCTACATATCTGTTTCGAGGAGGGGCCGAGAGGTGGTGGGAGACCGTTCGACAGAGGTTTGTGGGCAGGGGGCCGACATGGGCGGAGTTCAGAGAGCTCTTCAACACCAATTACTTTCCAGCTTGGGTGCGAGATCAAAAGACATATGAGTTTATTGAGCTGACACAGGGTAATAGGATAGTGGCACAGTATGAGGAGGAGTTCACCTCTTTGGCACGATTCGCTCCTGAGTTAGTATGTACAGAGGAAAAGAAGGCAGCCAAATTCCAGAGGGGGCTACGAGTGGATATCAGATTTCACCTAGCTGGTGCACAGGTCACAGATTATGCTACACTGGTGCAGAGGGCATATATCATAGAGAAGGAAAGGAGTGAGCTAAGGGCAGTTCAAGCAGCCGCTAGGGGATCAGGTTCAGCTCGGGGGCAAGGTAATGACAGGAAAAGAAAGGGAGCACCGGGGTTTTCTGGTAATGTAACCGACATTCCTCCCTGCACAACTTGTGGAAAGAGACATCGGGGCGCATGTAAGGCATGCTATGGTTGCGGGCAGTTGGGGCACTTGAGGAACGATTGCCCACAGAAGACGGGTATAGCAGGCAATAGGGAGGTGACTTGTTATCGATGTGGGAAGAAGGGGCATACGTCTAATGTTTGCAGACAGCCGCCACAGCAAGGGGGACAAAGGTATGGGAACCAAGGCAACAAGATGGGGCAAAGGCAACCAGTGTCGAGACTTCAGGGGACAGCACCCCCATTGGCACTGCCACCAGGACAGGGCACCACATACGCTAGTCGACCCCACACCCAAGGACAGGCATTCGCTTTGACGTCAGCAGAGGCAGAGAAGGGAAAGGAAACTGTGCAAGGTATTCTCTCCCTATATGACATTGATATGCGTGTTTTGTTTGACACGGGGTCTACACATTCATTTGTTGCACCTAGGATCGTGTGCCATATTCCATTTTGTAGTACATTACTGCCTTATTATTTGATCGTGTCTACACCGGGAGGAGTCGAGTTAGTGGGGAGTGAAGTCTATAGAGACTGTAAGATCATGGTGCATGATAAGGAGTTGCCCGGGGATTTGATAATCCTAGATATACATGATTTTGATCTTATTTTGGGCATGGACTGGTTATCCCGACATTATGCCAAAGTGGATTGTAGATGTAAGGTTATCCACTTTGAGTCACCCCAGTAGCCAGTTATATCATATCAAGGTATTAAACCGATCAGTTCCACTCCTATGATATCAGTGATGAAGGCTGAAAAAATGATGCGGCATGGATGTGAAGCGTATTTAGCTTTTGTGACCACGGGTAAGGAAAACAATACAGAACTGTCAGACATTCCAGTAGTCCATGAGTTTCCTGATGTATTCCCTAATGAGTTGCCAGGGTTGCCGCCACCGAGGGAGGTAGAGTTTTCCATAGAGTTGATGCCAGGAACTCAACCAGTTTTGTAACGACCCGTTAGAGGGCCTAGTATTTATTTAGAATTAGTTAATTAATTATTGAAGCGATTAATTAAGAGGATTTGCCATTTAATTATTTAATGTGGCAATTTAGAGATTTAATTGAGAAAATAGCATTTAATTACATTTAATTATTGTGAAAATTAAATGCAAGGACGTGTTGGTCATTTACGGATTGGATGTTAATATTCAATTAGTAAATAGAATTATTTTGATTAAGGGATTAATTAATCCCAGCCGTGAGGAGGATTCGGATTGAAAGACTCCTAGTTATATTAGGAGAGAGAGATGGCGTTAGGGTTTCTCTTAAGCATATGTATATATATAATAGTCATTAGCCATGTTGTCTTCGCCGTGTGAAGAACAATAGAAGGAAGAAGAAGCTTCAACAACGAATTAAAGGCTTTGCGTTGGAGGCTTCTGTTAGATCATTGGATCGATCAGAGAGTTTGAAAGGCAAGTTCTTCTCCGTGTAAACCTTTCTTACAGGATCGTATTTAGCATTCGATCATCAATTTCAGCAACTCTTTGTTTAAGTTTCAGATTTATGTTACAGTCAGTGTATATATATATATATAGGCACGAGCAGTGAGTTCAAGCTTTCCATAGAAGGCTCTCGGGAGATTATTGAGTCAATTAAGAAGATCATAAGGCAAGTATCCTTTCCCTGTAATCCTTTCTTACAGGCCTTGATTGAGTTGGATATCAGATTTCCATAATTGAATCAGTTCCAGTGCATGTATATTCATATATGTGCGTTACAGTGAGTTATTTCAGTTCAGTGCATGTTTATATATGTATTTACATGCGTACAGTGAGTACCAGCCAGTTCATGTATATATTCCTTGCAATGTTTACATTAGTTATGATCAGTAAATCATCCCTCAAGTTGTTTATATATCAATTGGGATTGTTCTCCCAATATTTCTTTTGGAATGGTGTAGTGAAGCTAAGTTTTGATTCAAGTTTTGATCTTTGTTATCGTAAGCTGTATATCTGATAAGAATCCAGTCATTCGAATAAGCCTTGAGTCATTCGAATGAATTTCAAAGCATCCGAATAAGTTTCAGTGTTATCGTAATGTTTTTTCTTGTAATGTATCAGTCATTTGAATGAGTGCCTTGTCATTCGAATGAGTCCTGAGATATCGTATCATTCGTATGAATTTTTGAGGTTTTTTGACTGTCATTCGAATGAGCCTTGTTGTCATTCGAATGAGCCCTTGAAGATGTGAGTAAGTTGTTGCTTTGTATAGCTTAGCATTCGAATGAGCCTTCTTGTCATTCGAATGACCTTCAAATTGATTCGAATAAGGTTACTGTTGCATTCGAATGAGTCGAGTTTTGCCAGTTCAAAAGTTGAAAATTTTCAAAATTCATTCGAATGAATTTGAGAGTCATTCGAATGAGTCCCAGATCAGATCCGAATAGCCTTGAAATATCATCAGTCATTCGAATGAGCCTTCTGTCATTCGAATGAGTCTCTGTCATTCGAATGAGTTTTCTGCCATTCGAATGAGCTTGCTGAAATCCATTTTTTTCATTCGAATGAGCTATTTTTCATTCAAATTTCCTCCTTAGACTTTCTCAATCATCCAAATAGTATCAAATGGCATCCAAATAGCTTCCAATAAATTCTTGATTCAAGTATTAAATTTAATATAAATATTCAATTATTCAACTATTGAATTTTTATGCCAAGATATGACTAAATCCAATATGCCATGCCTATACTTAGAAATTTCAGAATATTTGAATCTCAATATTTCTAGTAAAAATCATATACCATGTTTAGCAGTTCATTATGACATGGTCAACATTATTTTGTGAGATTATGTGCATACACATTGTATGAGCATTGAGCATGACTTATGTGGAGCATTACATATCGTGTGCTAGCATTTATATGAGCATTGCATTATACGCGCCAGGCAGCTTGCCCGCGGGGATCCCACTAGTATCAGTACAATTATATCTCAGTTATGAGTTGCTCGCCTGATGTCAACCAGGGAGCTAGGGGCATATTGCCCAAAGTATGTGCTTACAGTTTTTATGTTTGCAGGACTCAGATCAGTCAGGTATGTGTTACAGTTATGTGGGCCTATGGGCCAAAGTTGCATACCTACATTTTAGTTTACAACTTATGTGCATTACATCTTATAAATGCCATCCAATGATTATTATATCTCTCAGTACAAGTTCAGTAAGTATTTTTATCAGTATCGATATTCTTCGATTCAGCTTCAGTTATTCTTTCCAGTTTATTACTTGCTGAGCTTTGTAACTCACCTTGTACTCTTCACCATTCCAGGTCCTAGTGGGGGAGCACCAGATGTGGGGCCTAGCAGCAGTGTCCAGTAGTGTGTGTACGTGGAGCCGCTCAAGACCAAAGATGTCTGGGAGTTATTAGTTATTAGTTGTTAGTTAGTGCTTGATCAGTTTAGATTAATTTTAATTTCCAGTTTAGGGAATTTCCCTTAGATGCAATTATGATTTCAGTTTTTGTTGACTCAGAGTCTTATTACAGTTAATTGACATTTACAGTATTGGTATCAGAATTCAGTTATCAGTTGGTTTATTTTATTATCCCCAGTAACACCTCTTCTCGGGCAGTTCTAGGAGAGGGGGTGTTACAAGTTTCCAAGGCACCTTACAGAATGGCCCCGAATGAATTGAAAGAATTAAAAGTGCAACTTGAGGAGTTGATTGAGAAAGGATTTGTCTGCCCGAGTGCTTCCCCTTGGGGCGCTCCGGTCTTGTTTGTGAGGAAGAAGGATGGGTCCATGAGGTTATGCGTAGACTATCGCCAGTTGAACCAGGCGACATTGAAGAATAAGTACCCTCTTCCTCGAGTTGATGATTTGTTGGACCAGCTACATGGAGCCTCAGTCTTTTCAAAGATTGATTTGAAGTCGGGGTATCACCAAGTAAGGGTCAGAGAAGGAGACATTCAGAAGACTGCTTTTCGTACTAGGTACGGCCACTACGAGTTTGTGGTCATTTCATTTGGATTGACGAATGCTCCAGCCGTCTTTATGGATTTGATGAATAGGGTTTTCAGGGAGTACTTGGATTGTTTCGTTATTGTGTTCATCGATGACATTCTCATCTACTCCCCGAGCCGGGATGAGCATGAGAACCATCTCAGGTTGGCCTTGCAAAGGCTTAGGGAAAAGCAATTATATGCCAAGTTCAGTAAGTGTGACTTCTGGCAACGACAGGTGGGATTCTTAGGGCATGTAGTATCCGGCGAGGGCATTTCAGTAGATCCCGAGAAGGTGAAGGCAGTGATGGATTGGCTAAGACCAACCTCAGTGACGGGCATCCGAAGTTTCTTGGGACTGGCTGGTTATTACAGGAGATTTATTGAGGGTTTCTCCCGACTGTCCCTGCCTATGACGAAGTTGACTCGAAAGGGAGTCAAGTACGAGTGGAACGAGGCATGTGATCATTGCTTTGAGGAATTAAAGAAGAGATTGACGACAGCACCGGTGTTGGCTATTCCCAGGAGTGGGGAGAAGTTTACCATCTTCAGTGATGCGTCGCACTCTGGCCTTGGGTGTGTGTTAATGCAAGATGGGCGAGTAAATGCTTATGCCTCGAGACAGTTGAAGAAGCATGAGATGAATTACCCCACACACGATTTGGAATTGGCAGCCGTGGTATTTGCACTTAAGATATGGAGGCATTATCTCTACGGGGAGAAGGTGGAAATTTATACCGACCACAAAAGCCTAAAGTACCTTTTCTCACAAAAAGAGTTGAATATGAGGCAGCGTAGATGGATGGAACTACTGAAAGACTATGATTGTGAGATTTTATACCATCCGGGAAAGACCAATGTAGTAGCGGATGCTTTGAGCCGCCGAGGAGCTTATATAGCAGCTATAATGGTCCATGAATGGATGCTATTGAGACAGATGGGGGAGATGTCCATTTCTGGACCCGAGGAGAGACCTACAGTGTATTGTTCGTACCTGAGGGTACAACCAGATTTGATGGAGCAGATTAGGATACAACAATCTTGTGATGTGAAGCTGGCCCAGATTCTGGCAGATGTGGAAAAGTTTTCCCTAATGGGTTTCAGTCAGAAAGGCGACGGGATGTTACTATTCCAGGATCGGGTCTGTGTACCTGATGATGCCGGGATTAGGAAGGAAATTCTAGCGGAGGCACATAAGTCTCGTTATACCATTCACCTCGGCACGACGAAGATGTATCAAGGTTTACGGCGACAGTTTTGGTGGGATGGACTGAAGAGAGATGTGTCCAAGTACGTATCCTAGTGTGTAGTGTGTCAACAGGTTAAAGCAGAACATCAGAAACCGGCAGGTCTTCTACAACCGTTGCCCATTCCAGAGTGGAAGTGGGACAACATATCCATGGACTTCGTGTCAGGACTGCCGAGGACGACAAAGGGGTTTGATGCGGTATGGGTGATAGTAGACCGTTTGACTAAATCAGCCCATTTTCTATCGATTAAGAAGACTTACCCTTTGAGTCGTTTGGCTAAGATGTACATTGAGGAGATACTGAGATTACATGGGGTCCCATCTAGTATTGTGTCAGATAGGGATCCCCGTTTTACTTCGCATTTTTGGGGAGCATTACAAGATGCCTTGGGGACAAGGTTAAAGTTCAGTACCGCTTTTCACCCACAGACGGATGGGCAGACAGAAAGGACTATACGGAGGTTAGAGGACATGTTGAGGGCATGTGTGTTAGACTTTCATGGCAGTTGGGATGACCATCTGCCACTAGTGGAATTTGCCTACAATAATAGCCATCATTCTAGTATTGGTATGCCACCTTATGAGGCGCTTTATGGCAGGCCGTGTAGATCACCTATTTGTTGGGAAGAGGTAGGAGACCGAGCATTAATGGGACCAGAAATTGTTGAGCAAACGACGGAAAAGATTCGGATTATCCGGGCAAGAATGAAGGCAGCACAAGATCGACAAAAGAGTTATGCAGATAATAGACGGTGGGATTTAGAGTTCTCTGTTGGGGATCATGTGTGGTTGAGAGTGATGCCCATGAAGGGCGTACGTAGATTTGGTGTGTCGGGGAAGCTTAGTCCCCGTTACATTGGACCTTTTGAGATCCTAGAGCGAGTTGGCTCTTTGGCCTATAGGTTGGCCTTACCACCACAGTTATCTGGTGTGCATAACGTATTCCATGTGTCGATGTTGAGGAAGTACGTGCTGGACCCCCAGCATGTCATCGATTATCAGGTTATAGAAGTTGGGGAAGATGCCACATATGAGGAAAGACCTATCGCTATTTTGGAACGGAAAGAGAAGGTGCTGCGGAACCGATCGATTCCTTTTGTGAAAGTTCAGTGGCAGCGTCATTCTTCAGACGAGGCTACTTGGGAACGTGAGGATGAGATGAGATGTCTTTTCCCCCAGCTTTTTGAATGACCAGGTACGAATTTGGGGACCAAATTCTTTAAAGGGGGGGAGAAATTGTAACGACCCTAAAGTGGGTCTAGGTGTTTTAATACTTGACGTCAGTGTTTCGCAATTAGAATGTTGGACTAAATATTTTTATTAATGCTTAATGTTAATTTCCTTGGTGGCACAGAAATCATTTAGATTACATAATTTTATTCTATAGTGCATGGAATCAGAAATTTAAGTGAAAGGGCCTCAATTAAATAGTTAATGAGATGTCTAACCCAAGTAGTGAATTAAGCCTGGTGGGCTTGGAATATATGTATATGGGATATATGTGATTTGGGCTCAGGCCCATGGTGAGAAATTATTTGGAAATAATGGGCTTGATGGTGTAATAAGAAAATGGGGAAAAGAAAATAAATTAAGTAGCATTTGTCACTCAAGCCCCTGGATATTTTTTGTTTGTAATATGAAAAGAGGGTTATTTCAGTAAATTTTGGAGCTGGCGTGCAGACCTGTGCGCGCTCCTTTTTCCCAGCAGCCTCTGTGCACAAATATCCTATTTCAGTGCAAGGTGTATCCCTTCTTTTTGAATGCACTGTTCCATTGCTTATTTAAGTCCATCTCCGTGCTCTTCTTCTTCTTCACCCTCTCCATCCTATTCCATCACTTCTGTTTGCTGCTACTGTTTGCTTCATGTGCGCGGGTGGAACTCTCTCTGATTTCATTCTCAACAGGCAAGTTCTCTTACCCATTTTTATTCCAACGCAACCACGTTATCTTTCAGTGCGAGCTCCCTCTTGGATATATTCTATATTGAAATGCAAGTTTCCTTGATTTGCAAACTGTTGCTTATTGTGTCACCTCGTTGTTAGTGTTTTCCACTGTGTCTATTTTGTTTATAAAGTTCCTAGTTGCTGTGAAGTCCATTTGATGTCTCAAGCTGGGTTTGATTCACCCTAATATTTGTTCAGCGAATGGCTTTCCTTCTTACTTACAGCTGGGTTTTTGTTTAGCTCGTTGCTCCCTGTTCAGGCATTTATATATGTACATGTTGCATCACTTTTGGAAGCTCTCACCCATAGCTGAATGTAGAGTGCTAAGTCACCATTAAATGATTTCATTAAGGTATTTGGAGCAAACAGCAAAAGCCTCAACTGAAAATATATGTAAACTGTTTGCCTATATATATGAGACCCACTTGTGAATACTTATATTCAATATGCGTAACGAGCTGATACCCCCCACACAGAGATTTGAAAAGCTTATTAAAGCATGCCCTGCCTAGCTAATCCACAATATATTATGCTTAAACAGTCATTCGAATGCCCCTGTTCTGTTCTGTTTTGTTCGGCAAACCCAGTTATATATATTTACACGTTCAGCTTCATTGATGTTCTAGCGAGCTCGTTCCAGTTCTTTCCGCGAGCTCGTTCCAGCTCTTTGCCGCGAGCTCACACCTATAAGCTCCCTGGCCGCTTAATCGCGAGCTCATCTGTCAAGCTCTTGGCCGCGAGCTCTTGCCGCGCGCCTGACCACAAGCTCTTCCAGCGAGCTCTTGCTCAACCCCTTGACCGCGAGCTCGTTCGCTTGTCCTTCCCGCGAGGTCTCTTGAGCTCTCTTCGTAAGCTACGACCTCAAGAGCCCCTTGACCGCGAGCTCGTTCACCTCATGACCCCGAGCTCGTTCACCTCATGACCCCGAGCTCGTTCACCTCATGACCCCGAGCTCGTTCGCTTGTCCTTCCCGCGAGGTCTCTTGAGCTCTCTCTGTAAGCTACGACCTCAAGACCGAGCTGTTCCCGAGCTCATCCCATATGCCTTTAAATGAGAGCTATTAGCTCTCACCCTGTTTAGTTACCTTTCCTTAACTTAAGTAAATGTTTGCATTTTCCTTAATTTATATTTTACTTTCCTTTACTTTAATACATAAATGTATATAAGAAAGTACCCCCCATTTGGATTCAATAAAAATATCAAAAAAATCAAAATCCATAAAAATAAAAAGTTAGAATTTTGGTTTTAGTACAAATCCATGAATTTGCAATCTTACCACCATCGAAATACATAGTTTTCGTTTCTTGAAAAATTCATTAAAAATCATTTTTACAACAATAAATGCTAGTAATCAAATTACCGGGAGTTAGTTTTTCAAGATGAAGACATTTTCAAAAAATGTTCTATTTGGTTCATTACCTTAGAGAAATTTCAGGATTATGTTTGGTCAGCAATTTCACGTGGTGTGGTCATTTGATTGCATGGGGTCAAATAATGAATTTGAGCTATGAGCATGAATGCAAGTAGATGCATACTATCACTGGTTAAATGAAATCACAACAACCATGTGATGAGAAGAATAGTTATTAAATTTATAATACTCCTCAACTGGTGAATCGAGATTTACTATTAAATAGCATCTTTCAAGGAAGTATTCTTGTGTTGTAAATTACATTAAGCATTTTTATGCCATAAATTACATCTTGAATGTGGTAAACATTATGAAGTATGATATGTTGAATTTATCTGATGATGGGAAAAATACCCAGTATGGGTAAGTGATGTTAACAGCATGAATATTGCAGAATCGAGAATTTAAATACATGTGGTTGGCAAATGCATACATAATGCATACATGTACAGGTTTCATATATATATGTTTTGCGCACCTATTATTTTACGCGGAGGGAGAAAGGGTACCCTAGAGCACTTGGCACGGGACGAGGTGGCCATAGCCCGGCAAGTTGGCTCCATATTTATTTGTGAGGTTCTATGAAACTTATGCACTTTTGCATGCATTGATTTATGGCTTGAGAGCCGGGGAAATGGATATTGATAATGAAGTGAGGCACTCTTGCATGTATTAATTGATGGCTTGCGAGCCTATGAGATTTGATTTTGATATTACATTTATATGCACATTTGCATAATAGTAGATGGTGGCATGATACATTTAACTTGGAATTGATCAAGTCTTAAAATGTGATACTTGTATACATCAATGATGTTTTGGAGTACTCTCTTTGGTGTCACCTTATTCTTGGTTCATGATCATTGTTTATTACCCTAGAACTTACTGAGCCTTGTGGCTCACTTGATCTTCTTTGCCATTCCAGGTAAAGGGAAAGCTATTATTGGGGGTGAGTCCAGTGGGACTAAGGCCTGAGGATAGAGGTGTACGGGGACGCGTCCTAACTTGAAGATCCTGTTAGCATTTTGGTGAGACTTGAGATGAAATGAGTCTTATTTTGTTAGTTAACATTAGAGTCTCTTATCTATTTTGTATGGCCGTTGAGCCCGACTCTTGAGCTATTGGAAGTGTCATTGAACTTAAGCATGGTTTCCGCTGCTAATGAATGAAATGAGTTGTTTGTTTAATTGTGGTTTTTCTATATCATCTCTGTGATGACCTCCTTTCGAATATCCTATGCTAGCGGGAATATTCGAGAGTGGGCCCTTACAGGAAAAATGAAGAAATTACTCTTACACCCGATTGGTCAATTTGATCGCTAATATTTTTGTTTCAACATGAAACAACCTAAAGGTTGTTCAACTAATTAAATTAAGGTGTATTCCGAGTTTTATTATAACCTTTTGTAAATGAATTACGACGATTCGAATTTTGTGCCAGAATTTTAGCTGCACAGAAAACTGTTTTCGATCTGATTTTTTTCGATGTCATAATAATTGTTTAGAAATTCTTGTTCAGATCATATAATTTTTTTTAGATATCTTGGTTACGGAGCACTCCCTACAATCGATTCGGTTACTCATAATTGTACCAAAAATTCACGTTAAACCACTAATTTTGTGAATATTTCAATTACACTTCCAAACAAAATTACACTTAAAAACCATATGAAATTATCTTCATTCCACCATTGAAATTTTAGAAAAAAAAAAAATTTCGACAAATCACGGGAAAAATGAAGAAATTACTCTTACGCCCGATTGGTCAATTTGATCGCTAATATTTTTGTTTCAACATGAATCAACCTAAAGGTTGTTCAACTAATTAAATTAAGGTGTATTCCGAGTTTTATTATAACCTTTTGTAAATGAATTACGACGATTCGAGTTTTGTGTTGGAATTTTAGCTGCACAAAAAATTGTTTCCGATCAGATTTTATTCGATGTCATAATAATTGTTTAGAAATTCTTGTTCAGATCATATAATTTTTTTTAGATATCTTGGTTATGGAGCACTCCCTACAATCCATTCGGTTACTCATAATTGTACCAAAAGTCACGTTAAACCCCTAATTTTGTGAATATTTCATTTACACTTCCAAATAAAATTACACTTAAAAACCATATGAAATTATCTTCATTCTAGCATTCAAAATTAAAAAAAAAAAAAAAATTCGACCAACCAAGGGAAAAATGAAAATTACTGTTACGCCCGATTGTTCAATTTGGTCACTAATATTTTTGTTTCAACATGAAACAACCAAAAGGTGGTTCAAATAACTAAATTAAGGTGCATTCCGAGTTTGATTATAACTTTTTATAAATGAATTACGACGATTCGACTTCTGCGCTGGGATTTTAGCTGCATAAAAAACTATTTTCGATCAGTTTTTTTCGATGTCATAAAAATCGTATATAAATTCTGGTTCAAATCATATAATTTTTTTTAGATATCTTGGTTATGGAGCACTCCCTGCAATCGATTCAGTTACTCATAACTGTATCGAAATTCACGTTAAACAGCCAATCTTGCGAATATTTCAATTACACTTCCAAATAAAATTACACTTAAAAAATAATATGGAATTATCTTCATTCCACCATTGAAAATTAAAAAAAAAAAAAAAATTTTGCGACCAATCACAGGAAAAATTAAGAAATTACACTTACGCCTAACTATTCGATTTGATCTCTAATACTTTTATTTCAACATGAAACAACCAAAAGGTTGTTCAACTAACTAAATTAAAGTGTATTCTGGGTTGTTTTGACATTTTGTAAATGAATTACGACGATTCGACTTTTGTGCCGGAATTTTAGCTGCACAAAAAACTGTTTCCGATCGAATTTTTTTCTATGTCATAACAATCGTATAGAAATTCTGGTTCAGATCATATAATTTTTTTTAGATATCTTGGTTATGGAGCACTACTTGCATTCGATTCAGTTATTCATAATTCTACCAAAATTCACGTTAAACAGCCAATCTTGCGAATATTTCAATTACACTTCCAAATAAAATTACACTTAAAAACCATATGAAATTATCTTCATTCCACCATTAAAAATTAAAAAAAAAGAATTTTTTTTTTGAGCAATCACGACAAAAGTGAAGAAATTCCAGTTATGCCAGATTGTTCGATTTGATCACAAATACTTTTGTTTCAACATGAAACAACAAAAAGGCTGTTCAACTAACTAAATTAAAGTGTATTCCGAGTTTTATTGACTTTTTGTAAATAAATTACGACGATTCGACTTTTGTGCCGGAATTTTAGCTGCACAAAAAACTATTTCCGATCAGATTTTTTTCGAAGTCATAACAATCGTATAGAAATTCTGGTTCAGATCAAATAATTTTTTTAGATATCTTGGTTACGGAACACTCCCTGCAATCAATTCGGTTACTCATAATTATGCCAAAAATCACGTTAAACCCTTAATGTTGTGAATATTTCAATTACACTTCAAAATAAAGTTACACTTAAAAATCATATGAAATTATCTTTATTCCATCATTGAAAATTTAGAAAAAAAAAAAAGAATTTTTTTTTTCGACCAATCACGGGAAAAATGAAGAAATTACTCTGACGGCCGATTGGTCAATTTGATCGCCAATATTTTCGTTTCAACATGAAACAACCTAAATGTTGTTCAACTAATTAAATTAAGGTGTATTCCGAGTTTTATTATAACCTTTTGTAAATGAATTACGACAATTCGACTTTTGTGCCAGAATTTTAGCAGCACAAAAAACTGTTTCCAATCAGATTTTTTTCGATGTCATAATAATCGTATAGAAATTCTGGTTCAGATCATATAATTTCTTTTAGTTATCTTGGTTACGGAGCACACCCTACAATCGATTCGGTTACTCATAATTGTGCCAAAAATCAGATTAAACTCCTAATCTTGTGAATATTTAAATAACACTTCCAAATAAAATTACACATAAAATCCATATGAAATTATCTTCATTCCACCATTGAAATTTTTTTTAAAAAAAAACAAATTTTTTTTGTGACCAATCACAGGAAAAATGAGGAAATTACATTTACGCCCGACTGTTCGATTTGATCTCTAATACTTTTGTTTCAACATGAAACTACCAAAAGGTTGTTCAACTAACTAAATTAAAGTGTATTCTGGGTTGTATTGACTTTTCGTAAATGAATTACGAAGATTCGACTTTTGTGCTGGAATTTTAGCTGCACAAAAAACTGTTTCCGATCAGATTTTTTTCGATGTTATAATAATTGTATAGACATTCTTGTTCAGATCATATAATTTTTTTTACATATCTTGGTTACGGAGCACTCCCTACAATTGATTCGGTTACACATAATTGTACCGAAATTCACGTTAAACAACCAATCTTGGGAATATTTCAATTACACTTCCAAATAAAATTACACTTAAAAACCATATAAAATTATCTTCATTCCACCATTGAAAATTTAAAAAAAAAAAATTTCGACCAATCACGTGAAAAATGAAGAAATTACTCTTACGCCCGATTGTTCAATCTGATCGCTAATATTTTTGTTTCAACATGAAACAACCAAAAGGTTGTTCAACTAACTAAATTAAGGTGTATTCCGAGTTTTATTATAACTTTTTGTAAATGAATTACGACGATTCGACTTTTGTGCCGGAATTTTAGCTACACAAAAAACTGTTTCCGATCAGATTTTTTTCGATGTCATAACAATCGTATAGAAATTCTGGTTCAAATCAAATAATTTTTTTAAATATCTTTGTTACAGAGCACACTCTGCAATCGATTCGATTACTCATAATTGTGCCAAAAATCATGTTAAACCCCTAATCTTGTAAATATTTCAATAACACTTCCAAATAAAATTATACATAAAATCCATATGAAATTATCTTCATTACACCATTGAAAATTTTTAAAAAAAAAAGAAATTTTTTTTGCGACCAATCACGGGAAAAATAAGGAAATTACACTTTCGCCCGACTATTCGATTTGATCTCTAATACTTTCTTCCAACATGAAACAACTAAAAGTGTAACGGCCCTCTCCCAGATAATCCCGCTAGCAAAGGAAATCTGAAAGGAGGTCGTCACAAAATGGATACAAGAACAATAAACTCAAAATAAACACCATATTATTTTTTTTTCTTTTTTTTTTTTACTTGCTCACTAATCATCAAGAGCCAAAATAAAACATCTTCAAATTTGCTCACTATCAATAGGAGCTCAAAATAAATATTACACACTCTTTACATTATCATCTGGGGCTTACCGCCCATACATTTTTCAAATAAAAGGGCACTAAGGTTTTAACAACAATTTGAACCCTCTATTTTCTGCCCTCAATATTACACCCATAGATCTTGAGGCTGGGACATCCCTGTACACAACTAAACCCGGGCTCTAACCTCATTGGACTCGCCCTTAGCAATAGCTTATCCCTTACCTGGAATGACAGGAATAAGCAAGGTGAGCCACAAGGCTCAGCAAGTATATATATATATATATATATTACAACAAATAAAGACAATAGAGTCAAGGCATGGATAAACCCAAAATGGAATAGACCCGACTCCCCAAGTACGAGTAACATTTCCCATTACATTCCCATTATTATTATCATTCCCATGCCATTGTCATTATGCATTTTATGCATCATTTCATTTCTTAATCATTATGATCATTTCCATGCCATTGGCATTATGCATTTCATGCATCATTTCATTCGTCAATCATTATGATCACTTTCATGCTATTGGCATTATGCAATTCATGCATCATTTCATTTCTCAATCATTATGATCATTTCCATGCCATTGGCATTATGCATTTTATGCATCATTTCATGCAGCATATCGGCCCTCAAGGCCTTTCATTCACATGCATGCATACATATACATAGAAAAATCATTTAGCCATTCATTTGGCTTGAGCATCACTGACCGAGTCTATGGCCACCTTTCCGGCGTCAGGCGCTTTTTAGGATATCCTTTTCTCAACCCGCGGTACGTAACTGCCGCTCAAAATAATAAGTGCGCAAATAATAATACCATGCAATGCTCATGTAGGTTTCAAGTAAGCGTATCAAACATGCTACATTATTAGCAATGTTCTCCTCATAATCATCATGCGCATTTAGCCATTTCAAGATTATCTCCTCACATGAGCCAATGATATTTTCATCATATGATTTGGCATCATTCATTGAGATTCATTTCCATACCATAAATAATAATACCATGCAATGCTCATGAGGGTTTTCAAGTAAACATATCGACATGCTTCATTATTAGAAATATTCTCATTATGATGATCATGTACACTTAGACATTTCAAGATTTCATCCTCGCATGAGCTAATGGTATTTTCATCACATGATTTAGCATTATTTATTGGGATTCATTTTCATACCATTCCTCAAGATCAAACAAGTTGATTACATGAATTCACCATTTAAAAACTCATGATTTTCATCTTTAATTCCCACCATTAATTAACTTCCCCATTTTTGGAACACTTACATATCCACGAGATGATTTTTTTTGAAGCCAACTAAAACATCACAAGAGCTTTGGGGAAAAATTTCAAGCGTTAGAAAAGAATCAGACCACAAAGAAAGGATCAATGCATTCTGTTGGTTGACCGAATAAAAGAGTTAGTCAACCGACCGTAGGCTTGGTCGACCGATGAAAAAGACTTGGTCGACTAAATAGGGACTTGGTCGACCGAATAAGAACACTTGGTCGACTAACAGAAGCTTAAATTGTCACTTGGTCGATTGACTGAAATCACTTGGTCGACTAACAGAGGCTTATATTTTCACTTGGTCGACCGACTGAAATCACTTGGTTGACTAATAGCCCACTTGGTCAACAGACTAAAACACTTGGTCGACCAACTGAACCACTTGGTCGACTAACAGAAGGCAAAACATATACTTGGTCGACCGATAGAAATGCTTGGTCGACCAACCAAAGAACAGAATATTTACTTGGTCGACCGATCGAAATGCTTGGTCTACTGACTGAAGAACAAAACACATACTTGGTCGACCGACAGAAAAACTTGGTTGACCAACAGAGGCCTGAAACTTAAAAATCATTACGACAACCCACAAAAATCAACACCCCAAGCAAGATACACCAAATCTTGCTCCTCTAACATTCCTAATCAATCAAGTGTCATTCCTTTGAGAATTTAGGGTGAACTAAACCCTAATGAAAACTCACAAAAATGACCCAAGAGAAAAAAGAACCAAAGTTTGCATTATCAAGGAGAATCAACGGGAACTTGCGATGTAAAAGAAAATAGAAGATAAACTTGCATAACTAAAAAGAGATGCAAGAAGAACTTGCCTTTAATGAAGAAAAACCCAATGGAGAAGAATGCACCCAGCTGCAACTTTACTTTAAGCTTCCATGGACATCAAAATGGAGAAGAAGAAGAAGAAGATGATGATGATGATGAAGAAGAAGATGGCCGATAGGGAGGATAGAGAAGGAAGAAAAGAAAAAGACAAGGAAAAGAAGAAGGCATGGAGGAAGGGATGGCCGCCCACCAACCTTCCAACCACTCCCTTGGCAATTTACGATTTTGCCCATCTCTTTTAAACACAATCCACAACTCATTAAACCCCTTTTGGTCATTTACCTCTTTTTCTTTTCTTTTTCATTTTTCTTTCTACTCCATAATACTCATAATTTCATTTATAATAATAACCATTTATGAAATTCCCTAATTGCCCTTACCTTTTTCAATAAAGCAAGGACCATTTGGTCACTTTACATTTTACAATTCTTTTCTTCTTTTCTTTTAATCCACAAAATACAATTGTATATATATATATATATATATAATTTCATTTATTAAATTCCATCTCTCATATTTTACACATGGGCCTAAGCCCAATTCAAAAATCCACTCATACCCTTACATAGGCCCAAACCCAACTCATTGGCTCAATTAATTATAATGGCCCATTTCCATTAGCCCACCAAAAGGGCCTCAACATAACATTAAGCCCAATGGGCTTCACAACCATACTACTTGCAATATACAAAATCTCCCCTTGGGCTCAACCCAAGTTTCCAAAGACCAATCCATTAATTTAACACATCATTTATTTATATAAATTTTCCCACATCAAGATATGCACATATATATATATATAATGCCCATGCCCACTTTACTAATTGCCCAATTCATTTTAGCCCCATGGGATTTCTCTAAACCCATCACATTCATGGACCTTAAACATTTGGCCCAAATGGGTAACCCAATTCATGAATTTAATTACATAAATTTTTGACACTTAAAAATATTTTCCATCACAATTTATTAGGGCAAATCTCCAAATCTTCACAATTAAAATATTAATAAACTTCTAGACCCACTAACGGGTCATCACAAAAAGATTGTTCAACTAACTAAATTAAAGTGTATTTCGGGTTGTATTGACTTTTCGTAAACGAATTACGACGATTCGACTTTTGTGCCGGAATTTTAGCTGGACAAAAAACTGTTTCCGATCAGATTCTTTTCGATGTCATAATAATTGTATAGAAATTATTGTTCAGAGCATATAATTTTGTTTAGATATCTTGGTTACGGAGCACTCCCTACAATCGTTTCTGTTATTCATAATTGTAACAAAAATTACATTAAACCCTAATCTTGTGAATATTTCAATTACACTTCCAAATAAAATTATACTTAAAAACAATATGAAATTATCTTCATTCCACCACTAAAAATAAAAAAAAAAGAAATTTTTTTTTTCTACCAATCACGGGAAAAATAAAGATATTACTCTTACGCCCGATTGTTCAATTTGATCGCTAATATTTTTGTTTCAACATGAAACAAACAAAAGGTTGTTCAACTAACGATATTAAGGTGCATTCCAAGTTTTATTAAAACTTTTTGTAAATGAATTACGACGATTCAACTTTTGTGCCTGAAATTTAGCTGCACAAAAAACTGTTTCTGATCAGATTTTTTTCGATGTCATAACAATCGTATAGAGATTCTGGTTCTGATCAAATGATTTTTTTTTTGATATCTTGGTTACGGAGCACTCGCTGCAATCGATTCGGTTACTCATAACTGTACCGAAAATCACGTTAAACCCTTAATCTTGTGAATATTTCAATTACACTTCCAAATAAAATTACACTTAAAAACCATATGAAATTATCTTCATTCCACCATTGAAAATTTAAAAAAAAAAATTTTTTTTTTCGACCAATAACCTGAAAAATGAAGAAATTACTCTTACGCCCGATAGTTCAATTTGATCGCTAATATTTTTGTTTCAACATGAAACAACCAAAAGGTTGTTCAACTAACTAAATTAAGGCATATTCCGAGTTTTACTATAATTTTTTGTAAATGAATTACGACGACTTGACTTTTATGCCGAAATTTTAGCTGCACAAAAAACTGTTTCAGATCAGATTTTTTTCGATGTCATAACAATCGTATAGAAATTCTGGTTCAAATCAAATAATTTTTTTTATATATCTTGGTTACGGAGAACTCCCTGCAATCGATTCGGTTTCTTATAATTGTACCAAAAATCACGTTAAACAACAAATCTTGTGAATATTTCAGTTACCCTTCCAAATAAAATTACTCTTAAAAACCATATGAAATTATCTTCATTCAACCATTAAAAATTAAAAAATAAATAAAATTTTTTTCACCAATCACGGCAAAAGTGAAGAAATTACAGTTACGCCAGATTGTTTGATTTCATCGCTAATACTTTTGTTTCAACATGAAATAACAAAAAGGTTGTTCAAATAACTAAATTAAAGTGTATTCCGAGTTTTATTGTCCTTTTGTAAATGAATTACGACGATCCGACTTTTGTGCCGGAATTTTAGCTGCACAAAAAACTGTTTCCGATTAGATTTTTTTCGATGTCATAACAATCATATAGAAATTCTGGTTTAGATCATATAATTTTTTTAGATATCTTGGTTATAGAGGAGACCCTACAATCGATTCGGTTTCTCACAATTGTGCCAAAAATCACGTTAAACACCTAATCTTGTGAATATTTCAATTACACTTCCAAATAAAATTACACATAAAATCCATATGAAATTATCTTCATTCCACCATTGAAAATTAAAAAAAAAGAAATATTTTTTGCGACCAATCACGGGAAAAATGAAGAAATTACACTTACACACAACTATTCGATTTGATCTCTAATACATTTGTTTCAACATCAAACAAGCAAAAGGTTGTTCAACTAACTAAATTAAAGTGTATTCCAGGTTGTATTAACTTTTCGTAAATGAATTACGACGATACGACTTTGGTGCCGGAATTTTAGCTGCACAAAAAATTGTTTCCGATCAAATTTTTTTTTATGTCATAACAATTTTATAGAAATTCTGGTTCAGATCAAACAATTTTTTTTTTGATATCTTGGTTACGGAGCACTCCCTGCAATCGATTCGGTTACTCATAACTGTACCAAAAATCACGTTAAACCCCTAATCTTGGGAATATTTCAATTTCACATCCAAATAAAATTACACATAAAATCCATATGAAATTAACTTCATTCCACCATTGAAAATTTAAAAAAAAAAAGAATTTTTTTTTGCGACCAATCACAAGAAAAATAAAGAAATTACACTTACGCCCAACTGTTTGATTTGATCTCTAATACTTTTGTTTCAACATGAAACAACCAAAAGGTCGTTCAACTAACTAAATTAAAGTGTATTTCGGGTTGTATTGACTTTTCGTAAATGAATTACGACGATCCGACTTTTGTGCCGGAATTTTAGCTGCACAAAAAACTGTTTCTGATCATATTTTTTTCGATGTCATAACAATCGTATAGAAATTCTAGTTCAGATCATATAATGTTTTTTAGATATCTTGGTTATGGAGCACTCCCTGCAATCGATTTAGTTACTCATAATTGTACCAAAATTCACGTTAAACTGCCAATCGTGCGAATATTTCAATTACACTTCCAAATAAAATTACACATAAAAACCATATGAAATTATCTTCATTCCACCATTCAAAATTAAAAAAAAAAAAAGATTTTTTTTTTACCAATCACGGCAAAAGTGAAGAAATTCCAATTACGCCAGATTGTTCGATTTGATCGCTAATACTTTTGTTTCAACATGAAACAACAAAAAGGTTGTTCAACTAACAAAATTAAAGTGTATTCCGAGTTTTATTGACTTTTTGTAAATAAATTACGACGATTCGACTTTTGTGCCGGAATTTTAGCTGCACAAAAAACTGTTTCCGATCAAATTTTTTTCGATGTCATAACAATCGTATAGAAATTCTGGTTCAGATCAAATAATTTTTTTTAGATATCTTGGTTACGGAGCACTCCCTACAATCGATTCGGTTACTCATAATTGTACCGAAATTCACGTTAAACAACCAATCTTGTGAATATTTCAATTACACTTCCAAATAAAATTACACTTAAAAACCATATGAAATTATCTTCATTCCACCTTTGAAAATTTAGAAAAAAAAAAAAAGAATTTTTTTTTCTGCCAATCATGGGAAAAATGAAGAAATTACTTTTACGCATGATTGGTCAATTTGATCACTAATATTTTTCTTTCAACATGAAACAACCGAAAGGTTATTAAACTAATTAAATTAAGGTGTATTTCGAGTTTTATTATAACCTTTTGTAAATGAATTATGACGATTCGACTTTTGTGCCGGAATCTTAGCAGCACAAAAAACTGCTTCCGATCAGATTTTTTTCGATGTCATAATAATCGTATAGAAATTCTGGTTCAGATCATATAATTTTTTTTAGATATCTTGGTTACAGAGCACACCCTGCAATCGATTCGGTTACTGATAATTGTGCCAAAAATCACATTAAATCCCTAATCTTTTGAATATTTAAATAACACTTCCAAATAAAATTACACATAAAATCCATATGAAATTATCTTGATTCCACCACTGAAAATTTAAAAAAAAAAAAAATTTTTGGGACCAATCACTGGAAAAATGCAGTAATTACACTTATGCCCAACTGTTCGATTTGATCTCTAATACTTTTGTTTCAACGTGAAACAACCAAAAGGTTGTTCAACTAACTAAATTAAAGTGTATTCCGGGTTGTATTGACTTTTCGTAAATGAATTACGACGATTCGACTTTTGTGTCGGAATTTTAGCAGCACAAAAAACTGTTTCCGATCAGATTTTTTTCGATGTTATAATAATTGTATAGACATTGTTGTTCAGATCATATAATTTTTTTTACATATCTTGGTTACAAAGCACTCTCTACAATCGATTCGGTTACTCATAATTGTACTGAAATTCACGTTAAACAACCAATCTTTTGAATATTTCAATTACACTTCCAAATAAAATTACACTTTAAAACCATATGAAATTATCTTCATTCCACCATCGAAAATTTAAGTTTTTTTTTTTTCGACCAATCACGTGAAAAATGAAAAAATTACTCTTACGCCCTATTGTTTAATTTGATCACTAATATTTTTGTTTCAACATGAAACAACCAAAAGGTTGTTCAACTAACTAAATTAAGGTGTATTCCGAGTTTTATTATAACTTTTTGTAAATGAATTACGACGATTCAACTTTTGTGCCGGAAATTTAGCTGCGCAAAAAACTGTTTCCGATCAAATTTTTTTCGATGTCATAACAATCGTATAGAAATTTTGGTTCAGATCAAATAATTTTTTTTAGATATCTTGGTTACGGAGCACACTCTGCAATCGATTTGATTACTCATAATTGCGCCAAAAATCACATTAAACCCCTAATCTTGTAAATATTTCAATTACACTTCCAAATAAAATTACACATAAAATCCATATGAAATTATCTTCATTCCACCATTGAAAATTAAAAAAAAAAAAATATTTTTTGCGACCAATCACGGGAAAAATGAAGAAATTACACTTACGCACAACTGTTCGATTTGATCTCTAATACATTTGTTTCAACATCAAACAAGTAAAAGGTTGTTCAACTAACTAAATTAAAGTGTATTCCAGGTTATATTGATTTTTCGTAAACGAATTACGACGATTTGACTTTTGTGCCAGAATTTTAGCTGCACAAAAAACTGTTTCCGATCAGATTCTTTTCGATGTCATAATAATTGTTCAGAAATTATTGTTTAGGGCGTATAATTTTTTTTAGATATCTTGGTTATAGAGCACTCCCTACAATCGTTTCTGTTATTCATAATTGTACCAAAAGTTACGTTAAACCCCTAATCTTGTGAGTATTTCAATTACACTTCCAAATAAAATTACACTAAAGAATGATATGAAATTATCTTCATTCCACCATTGAAAATTTTTTAAAAAAAAAAAAATTTTTTTTGCGACCAATCACGGAAAATTGAAGAAATTACACATACGCCTGACTGTTCGATTTGATCGCTAATACTTTTTTTTTCAACCTAAAACGACCAAAAGGTTGTTCAACTAACTAAATTAAAGTGTATTCCGTGTTGTATTGGCTTTTTGCCAATGAATTACGATGATTTAACTTTTGTACCAGAATTTTAGCTACACAAAAAACTGTTTCCGATCAGATTTTTTTCGATTTCATAATATTCGGTTAGAAATTCTGGTTCAAATTATAGAATTTTTTTTATATATCTTGGTTACGGAGCACTCCCTGCAATGAATTCGGTTTGCTCATAATTGTACCGAAAATCACGTTAAACAACAAATCTTGTGAATATTTCAATTACCCTTTGAAATAAAATTACAGTTAAAAACTAGAAGAAATTATCTTCATTCCACAATTAAAAATTAAAAAAAAAAGAATTTTTTTTCACCAATCACAACAAAAGTGAAGAAATTACAGTTACGCCAGATTGTTCGATTTGCTCGCTAATACTTTTGTTTCAACATGAAACAACCAAAAGGTTGTTCAACTAACTAAATTAAAGTGTATTCCGGGTTTTATTGACTTTTTGTAATTCAATTACGACGATTCGAGTTCTGCCCCAGAATTTTAGCTGCACAAAAAATTGTTTTCGATCAGATTTTTTTCAATGTCACAACAATCGTATAGAAATTCTGGTTCAGACCATATAATTTTTTTTTAGATATCTTTGATATGGAGCACACCCTGCAATCGATTCGATTATTGATAATTGTTTCAAAAATCTCGTTAAACCCCTAATCTTGTGAATATTTCAATTACACTTCCAAATAAAATTACACATAAAATTCATATGAAATTATCTTCATTCCACCATTGAAAATTTTAAAAAAAAAAAGAAATTTTTTTTGCGACCAATCACAGGAAAAATGAAGAAATTACACTTACGTCCAACTGTTCGATTTGATCTCTAATAATTTTGTTTCAACATGAAACAACCAAAAGGTTGTTCAACTAACTAAATTAAAGTGTATTCCGGGTTGTATTGACTTTTCGTAAATGAATTACGACGATTCGACTTTTGTGCCAGAATTTTAGCTGCACAAAAAACTGTTTTCAATCAAATTTTTTTCGATGTCATAATAATTGTATAGAAATTCTTGTTCAGATCATATAATTTTTTTTAGATATCTTGGTTACGGAGCACTCCCAACAATCAATTCGGTTACTCATAATTGTACCGAAATTCACGTTAAAAAACCGATCTTGAGAATATTTCAATTACACTTCCAAATAAAATTACACTTAAAAACCATACGAAATTATCTTCATTCCACCATTGAAATTTTTTTTAAAAAAAAGGAAAATTTTTTTTTTCGACCAATCACGGGAAAAATGAAGAAATTACTCTTACCCCCGATTGGTCAATTTGATCGCTAATATTTTTGTTTCAACTTGAAATAACCAAAAGGTTGTTCAACTACCTAAATTAAGGTGTATTCCGAGTTTTATTATAATTTTTTGTAAATGAATTACGACGATTCGACTTTTGTGCCGAAATTTTAGCTACACAAAAAACTGTTTCCGATTACATTTTTTTCGATGTGATAATAATTGTTTAGAAATTTTTGTTCGGATCATATAATTTTTTTTAGATATCTTGGTTGCGGACACTCCCTACAATCAATTCGGTTACTCATATATGTACCAAAAGTCACGTTAAACCCCTAATTTTGTGAATATTTCAATTACATATCCAAATAAAATTACACTTAAAAAACCATATGAAATTATCTTCATTCCACCATTGAAAATTTAAAAAAAAAAAAGAAATTTTTTTCGACCAATCACAGGAAAAATGAAGAAATTACTCTTACGCCCGATTGTTCAATTTGGTCTCTAAAATTTTTGTTTCAACATGAAACAACCAAAAGGTGGTTCAACTAACTAAATTAAGGTGTATTCCGAGTTTTATTATAACTTTTTGTAAATGAATTATGACGATTCGACTTTTGTGCCAGAATTTTAGCTGCACAAAAAATTGTTTCCAATCAGATTTTTTTCGATGTCATGACAATCGTATAGAAATTCTGGTTCAGATCAAATAATTTTTTTTTTGATATCTTGGTTACGGGGCTCTCCATGCAATCGATTCGGTTACTCATAACTGTACCAAAAATCACGTTAAACCCCTAATCTTGTGAATATTTCAATTACACTTCCAAATAAAATTACACTTAAAAATCAAATGAAATTATCTTCATTCCACCCTTGAAAATTTAAAAAAAAAAAAGAATTTTTTTTTCGACCAATCACGAGAAAAATGAAGAAGTTACAAATACGCTCGACTGTTCGATTTGATCGCTAATACTTTTTTTTCAACCTGAAACAACCAAAAGGTTGTTCAACTAACTAAATTAAAGTGTATTCTGTGTTTTATTGTCTTTTTTTAAAAGAATTATGATGATTCGACTTTTGGGCCGAAATTTGTGCAGCACAAAAAATTGTTTCCGATCTGATTTTTTTTTATGTCATAATAATCGTATAGAAATTTTGGTTCAGATTATATAATTTTTTTTATGTATCTTACTTACGGAGCACTCCCTGCAATCGATTCGGTTACTCATAATTGTGTTAAAAATCACGTTAAACCCCTAATCTTGTGAATATTTCAATTACACTTCAAAACCATATGAAATTATCTTCATTCCACCATTCAAAATTAAAAAAAAAAAAAGAATTTTTCTTTTTCGACCAATCACAAGAAAAATAAAGAAATTACATTTACGCCCGATTGTTCGATTTGATCGCTAATACTTTTGTTTCAACATGAAACAACAAAAAGGTTGTTCAAGTAACTAAATTAAAGTGTATTCCGTGTTGTATTGATTTTTTACAAATGAATTACGACGATTCAACTATTGTTCCAGAATTTTAGCTGCACAAAAAACTATTTTCGATCAGATTTTTTTCGATGTCATAATAATCGTTTAGAAATTCTGGTTCAAATCATAGAATTTTTTTTATATATCTTGGTTACCGAGCACTGCCTGCAATCGATTCGGTTTGGTCATAATTGTACCAAAAATCACGTTAAACAACAAATCTTGTAATTATTTCAATTACCCTTCTAAATAAAATTACATTTAAAAACTATATGAAAATATCTTCATTCCACCATTAAAAATTAAAAAAAAAAAGAAATTTTTTTTGACCAATCACGGCAAAAGTGAAGAAATTAAAGTTACGCCAGATTGTTCAATTTGAACGCTAATACTTTTGTTTCAACATGAAACAACAAAAAGGTTGTTCAAGTAACTAAATTAAAGTGTATTCCGTGTTGTATTGACTTTTTACAAAAGAATTACGACGATTCAACTTTTGTGCCGGAATTTTAGCTGCACAAAAAACTGTTTCCGATCAAATTTTTTTCGATGTTATAATAATTGCATGGACATTCTTGTTCAGATCATATAATTTTTTTTACATATCTTGGTTACGGAGCACTCCCTACAATCGATTCGGATAGTCATAATTGTACTGAAATTCACGTTAAACAAACAATCTTGTGAATATTTCAATTACACTTCCAAATAAAATTACACTTAAAAACCATATGAAATTATCTTCATTCCACCATTGAAAATTTAATTTTTTTTTTCCCGACCAATCAAGTAAAAAATGAAGAAATTACTCTTACGCCCGATTGTTCAATTTGATCGCTAATATTTTTGTTTCAACATGAAACAACCAAAAGGTTGTTCAACTAACTAAATTAAGGTGTATTCTGAGTTTCATTATAACTTTTTGTAAATGAATTACGACGATTTGACTTTTGTGCCAGAATTTTAGCTACGCAAAAAACTGTTTCCGATCAAATTTTTTTCGATGTCATAACAATCGTATAGAAATTTTGGTTCAGATCAAATAATGTTTTTTAGATATCTTGGTTACAGAGCACACTCTGCAATCGATTTGATTACTCATAATTGTGCCAAAAATCACGTTAAACCCCTAATCTTGTAAATATTTCAATTACACTTCCAAATAAAATTACATATAAAATCCATATGAAATTATCTTCATTCCACCATTGAAAATTTTTTAAAAAAAAGAAATATTTTTTGCGACCAATCACGGGAAAAATGAAGAAATTACACTTACACACAACTGTTCGATTTGATCTCTAATACATTTGTTTCAACATCAAACAAGCAAAATGTTGTTCAACTAACTAAATTAAAGTGTATGCCAAGTTATATTGATTTTTCGTAAACGAATTACGACGATTTGACTTTTGTGCCGGAATTTTAGCTGCACAAAAAACTATTTCCGATCAGATTCTTTTCGATGTCATAACAATCGTATAAAAATTCTAGTTCAGATCATATAATTTTTTTTAGATATCTTGGTTATGGAGCACATCCTGTAATCAATTCGGTTACTCATAATTCTATCGAAAATCACGTTAAACCCCTAATCTTGTGAATATTTCAATTACACTTCCAAATAAAATTACACTTAAAAACCATATGAAATTATCTTCTTTCCACCATTGAAAATTTAAAAAAAACAAAGAAATTTTTTTTGTGACCAATCACGGGAAAAATGAAGAAATTACTCTTATGCCCGATTGGTCAATTTGATCGCTAATATTTTTGTTTCAACATGAAACAACCTAAAGGTTGTTCAACTAACTAAATTAAGGTGTATTCTGAGTTTTATTATAATTTTTTGTAAATGAATTACGATGAATCGACTTTTTTGCCCGAATTTTAGCTGCACAAAAAACTGTTTCCAATCAGATTTTTTTTTATGTCATAACAATCGTATAGAAATTCTTGTTCAGATCAAATAATTTTTTTTAGATATCTTGGTTATAGAGCACTCCCTGCAATTGATTCGGTTACTCATAACTGTACCGACAATCACGTTAAACCCCTAATCTTGTGAATATCTGAATTACACTTCCTAATAAAATTACACTTAAAAATCATATGAAATTATCTTAATTCCACCATTGAAAATTTAAAAAAAAACAAAAAAAAATTCTACCAATCACAGGAAAAATGATGAAATTACACATACGCCCGACTGTTCGATTTGACCGCTAATACTTTTTTTCCAACCTGAAACAACCAAAAGGTTGTTCAACTTACTAAATTAAAGTGTATTCCGTGTTGTATTGACTTTTTACAAATGAATTACGAAAATTCAACTTTTGTGCCTGAATTTTAGCTGCACAAAAAACTGTTTCTGATCAAATTTTTTTCGATGTCATAATAATCGTTTAGAAATTCTAGATCAGATTATAGAATTTTTTTTTTATATATCTTGGTTACGGAGCACTCCCTGCAATCGATTCGGTTTGCTCATAATTGTGCCGAAAATCACGTTAAACAACAAATCTTATGAATATTTCAATTACCCTTCCAAATAAAATTACACTTAAAAACCATATGAAATTATCTTCATTCCACCAATAAAAATTAAAAAAAAAAAGATTTTTTTTTTTACCAATCACGACAAAAGTGAAGAAATTAGAGTTACGCCAGATTGTTCGATTTGAACAACCAAAAGGTTGTTCAACTAACTAAATTAAAATGTATTCCGAGTTTTATTGACTTTTTGTAAGTGAATTACGACGATCCGACTTTTGTGTCGGAATTTTAGCTGCACAAAAAATTGTTTCCGATCATATTTTTTTCGATGTCAAAACAATCGTATAGAAATTCTGGTTCGGATCATATAATTTTTTTTAGATATCTTGGTTACAGAGCACACCCTACAATCGATTCGATTACTCATAATTGTGCCAAAAATCACGTTAAACCCCTAACCTTGTGAATATTTCAATTACATTTCCAAATAAAATTACACATAAAATACATATGAATTATCTTCAATCCACCATTGAAAATTTAAAAAAAAAAAGGAATTTGTTTTTTGCGACCAATCACTGGAAAAATGAAGAAATTACACTAACGCCCGACTATTCGATTTGATCTCTAATACTTTTGTTTCAACACGAAACAACCAAAAGGTTGTTCAACTAACTAAATTAAGGTGTATTCCGAGTTTTATTATAACTTTTTGTAAATGAATTACGACGATTCGACTTTTGTGTCGGAATTTTAGCTGCACAAAAAACTGTTTTCGATCAGATTTTTTTGATGTCATAACAATCATATAGAAATTCTTGTTCAGATCAAATAATTTTTTTTCGATATCTTGGTTACGGAGCATTCCCTGCAATAGATTCGGTTACTCATAATTGTACCGAAAATCACGTTAAACCCTAATCTTGTGAATATCTCAATTACACTTAAAGTGTATTCTAGGTTGTATTGACTTTTCGTAAATGAATTACGACTATTCGACTTTTGTGCCAGAGTTTTAGCTGCACAAAAAACTGTTTCCGATCAGATTTTTTTTGATGTCATAATAATTGTATAGACATTCTTGTTCAGATCATATAATTTTTTTTAGATATCTTTGTAACGACCCATTAGGGGGTCTAGGTGTTTTCGAGTATTTTATTATGGGCTCAAAAATTTTTGCTTAATTAATTGAGGATTGAAAATATATATTTTTTTTATGAAATAAAGTGTAAGTATAAGAATTTAGTAGCCCATCTAAATGGAATCCAAAAATATGGGGAAAGTCCAAGTAGATTGGGCCATTGAGATTGTTCGGAATTTTAATCATATTGAATGGGCTTGGATTATGATAATTTGTTTGGGTTAGTGAGTTGGGCCATGGAATGGCCCACGGCGTGGGCTGAGCCCAATTCAGAAATGAGATTTCGAATTTTTAAAAGAAAATCATAATAAAATAAATTGGCCATCAAATGTCAATAGAGCCCCTGGATATTTTTGTCTATAATATGAAAGGAATGGTATTTTGGTAATTGATGGAGTTGGCGTGCAATCTGTACACATTTTCTCTTTTCCGCAACAGCTGTGTGCAAATCCCCTCATTTCAGTGCCTATCCTTCCTTTTTCTTACTATTCCATGGTTTCCTCTCCAATTATCTCCATATCCTTTTTCTATTTCATACATCTTCTTCTCCTTCTCCGATATGCTGTTGGCGACTAGAGCTTCAAGGCAGAGTCCTAGCTTCTCCTCTGTTGGAGCGACTCCATCAGGCAAGTTTCTTTCAATCATTCCTTCTCCATTTCTGCAAGTAATCCTTGTACCATTTTATTCTATCGAGCAAGCCCCATAGCTGCCTCATCCATCCTTGCTCATTGTATGTTGATTATTTATAAACGTACGTATACTGTGGTGTTTCATAAGTCTTTCCTTGAGGGTTCAAATGGGATTTACATCACCCATAATTCCTTTTTGTGGATGGCTTTGTTGGTTAGGAAAGGATGCAAACATCTCCCTCGTTATGTATCCGTTGGACTGTGTCACATAGATATATATTTGTGTATATATTTATATATATATATGAACTGTGAGCCTTTATCTAGTGTAGTGATACCTTGTTCTACTTCTTGTGGGTCTCCTTGTGGTCTTGAATGGAGCTTAATATACCCCCCAAAAATCCATTCTATGAGTGGTGTATTTTCAGATTAAGGAAAAAAGGAGACCTTGCTCGTCTCTGTGTTTCGAAGTTGCAGCGTTTCACGCCTATACATATATATGTAATTAATAAGCCCCATTCGAATGGAGCCCCATCCATTCGAATGACCCATGCTCTGTTGAATGCCCTCCCTTGTTTAAAAGCCTCATTCTGTACCATTCGAATGTCACTTGCCTCCATTTGAATAGCCCATTGTTTGATTCGGATAGCATATATATATATGCTATATATATATCCAGAAAGAAAGAAATCCATTTTAGCAAACTTCAATCCCATTTTTGACCTCTATACAGCAAGATTATTTGAAAACTTAAAACTCAAAAGTTGTATATCTTTCTCTTGGATTTCCATAGCATCTTGAATCATCTAAATTTGAGTTCTGACGAAAGAGATATGCCCGGAATGCCAAACACTGTCGAAACTGTATAGTCGCATTCGAATGTATCACGACAGCAGAAACTTCAAACCCGATTTTGACCTTTATGAATCCCGAATCTCTTAAAACTCAAAACATAAAAGTTGTATATATTTTTCTTGGATTTCCATATCATCTCGAATCAGCTCAATCCGAGCTCAGACGACAAAGTTATGCTCAGATTACCAATCGATGTCGAATCTGTCCAGAATAGTCTCATTCGAATGAGTTTCTTCTACATTCGAATGAATTTCAAGATTTACTGTTTAAATTGCTCTGATTTTTGCCTAACATTCAAATGCAACAGTTCCCTCATTCGAATGAATTTTCCTATCATTCGAATGTGTTAGAAGTCATTCGAATGTGCCCTTCAAACTTGTGATTTGTTGTAGCAGTTCTGACCATGCTTCACTCTTTTTGGTATATCTTCCTGTGATGATATCGGATTTAATATCCGTTTGATGCGTTGGAAACTAGACTTCATAGGCTTCGATTCGATATATTATTTGAATGATTTGGTTACGTTTTGAGCCCGTAACAACCCGATTAATTTCTGTCATGAAATTCGTAACTTTCTGTTCGTGTAATCTGACCCCATGGTGTTCTTTGGCCTATAACTTTCTGTTCCCACCTCGGAATTAAGATCCGTTTCTTGGGTTGTAAACTAGACATCCTAGGCTTCATTTTGATATATTACCCGTATTATTTGGCTTTATATTGAGTCCATAATGACCCCATCAATCTTGGCCAAGAATCTGGGAATTTCTGCTGTGATCCATCCTATATATATATATGCCTCATTCGAAATGGTATGGTGTATCATTCGAATGTCAATTGTTGTTTCATTCCAATAACACCCTCCACGCAATTCAATCAGCCCTATATGTTTATGCTTATGCCTGATTCGAATAGCCCTTGCATATGTGTTTATTCACCATCCGAATGACCCATATTTAATTTTCCCAAAAATATACACCCATGTCAATTTAGCATAATTATTGAATGAATTTAAATGATTATATGATGGGAAAAATAATGTAGTAAGTCTTTAATTTTTCTCATATGGTGAATCAAGATTTAACCTTAAATAACATCTCCCAAAATTATTTCTGTGTGATAATTTATATCTTGAAAGTGGTAAATGCTATGAAGTAAGATTGTCGAATTTATTTGATGATGGTAAAATACCCGGTATGGTAAATGGTGTTGAAAGTATGAAATGTTGAGGAACCCAAATATTAAATGCATGTTGTTGGCAAATGCATACATGATGTATACATATACATGTTATATGTATTTTGCACACCTATTATTTTGCGCGGAGGAAAAAGGGTACCCTAGAGCACCTGGCGCGGGACGAGGTGGCCATAGCCCGACAGGTTGGCTCCATATTTATTTGTGAGGTTTTATGAAACTTATGCACTTTTGCATGCATTGATTTATGGCTTGAGAGCCGGGGAAATTGATATTGGAAATAAAATGATGCACTCTTGCATGTATTGATTGATGGCTTGCAAGCCTGTGAGAATTGATAATGATATTGAAATTTTATGCACATTTGCATAGTGATACATGGTGACATGATATATTAATTTGAATTGATAAATTCATGAATTATGAATCTTGTATATAATTGTGGAGTCATTGATTACTCTTCTTGGTGCAGCGTGTTCTTGGATCCTATATATTGTCCATTGTTTCTCGAACTTGCTGAGCCTTGTGGCTCACTTGATCTTCTTTGTCATTCCAGGTAAAGGAAAGACGATTATTGGGAGCGAGTCCAGTAGGACTGCAGCCCAGGGATAGTAGTGTACGAAGACGCGTCCTAGCTTTAAAGATCCTAGTTAGTGATTTGGTGAGGTTGTAATAATGAGAATTTATTATGTTATTGGCATTTGAGCCTCTTACATTTTATTTGGCCATCGAGCCTAGAGTTATGAGATATTGGGAATGTAATTGAACCTTGATTTAATTTCCGCTGCTAGAAATGAAATGAGTTGTTATTTGAGTTCAGTTTGTTCTATATCATCTATGTAAGGACCTTCTTTCGAATATTCGAAAGTGGGCCCTACAATCTTGGTTACGGAGCACTCCCTACAATCGATTCGGTTACTCATAATTGTACCGAAATTCATGTTAAACAACCAATCTGGCGAATATTTCAATTACACTTCCAAATAAAATTACACTTCAAAACCATATGAAATTATCTTCATTCCACCATTGAAAATTTAAAAAAAAAAAGAATTTTTTTTTTCGACCAATCACGGGAAAAATGAAGAAATTACTCTTACGCCCGATTGGTAAATTTGATCGCTAATATTTTTGTTTCAACATGAAACAACCAAATGGTTGTTCAACTAACTGAATTAAGGTGTATTCCGAGTTTTATTATAACTTTTTGTAAATGAATTACGACGATTCGACTTTTGTGCCGGAATTTTAGCTGCACAAAAAACTGTTTCCGATCAGATTTTTTTTTTTATGTCATAACAATCGTATAGAAATTCTTATTCAGATCAAATAATTTCTTTTTTTTGATATCTTGGTTACGGAGCACTCCCTGCAATCAATTCGGTTACTCATAACTGTACCGAAAATCATGTTAAACCCCTAATCTTGTGAATATTTCAATTACACTTCCAAATAAAATTACACTTAAAAATCATATGAAATTATTTTCATTCCACCATTCAAAATTTAAAAAAAAAAGAAATTTTTTTGCAACCAATCATGGGAAAAATGAAGAAATTACACTTACGCCCGACTGTTCATTTTGGTCTCTAATACTTTTGTTTCAAGATGAAACAATCAAAAGGTTGTTCAACTAACTAAATTAAAGTGTATTTTGGGTTGTATTCACTTTCCGTAAACGAATTACGACGATTCGACTTTTGTGCTGGAATTTTAGCTGCACAAAAAACGGTTTCCGATTAGATTTTTTTCGATGTCATAATAATTGTATAGAAATTTTGTTCAGATCATATAATTTTTTTTAGATATCTTGGTTACGGAGCACTCCCTACAATCGTTTTGGCAGTCATAATTGTAACAAAAGTTACGTTACACCCCTAAGCTTGTGAATATTTCAATTACACTTCCAAATAAATTTAAACTTGAAAACTATATGAAATTATCTTCATTCCACCATTGAAAATTTAAAAAAAAAAAGAATTTTTTTTTTCGACCAATCACGGGAAAAATGAAGAAATTACTCTTACGCCCGATTGTTCAATTCGATCGCTAATATTTTTGTTTCAACATGAAACAACCAAAAGGTTGTTCAACTAACGAAATTAAGGCGTATTCCAATTTTTATTATAACTTTTTGAAAACGAATTACGACGATTCGACTTTTGTGCAGGAATTTTAGCAGCACAAAAAAAGAGTTCCGATCAGATTTTTTTCGATGTCATAGCGATCTTATAGAAATTCCAGTTCAGATCAATTAAATTTTTTTTGATATCTTGGTTGCAGAGCACACCCTGCAATCGATTCGATTACTCATAATTGTGCCAAAAATCACGTTAAACTCCTAATCTTGTGAATATTTCAATTACATTTTCAAATAAAATTACAAATAAAATCCATCTGAATTATCTTCAATCCACCATTGAAAATTTAAAAAAAAAAAGGAATTTTTTTTTCGACCAATCACGGGAAAAATGAAGAAATTACACTTACGCCCGACTGTTCGATTTGATCTCTAATGCTTTTGTTTCAACATGAAACAACCAAAAGGTTGTTCAACTAACTAAATTAAGGTGTATTCCGAGTTTTATTATAACTTTTTGTAAATGAATTACGACGATTCGACTTTTGTGCCAGAATTTTAGCTGCACAAAAAACTTTCTACGAACAGATTTTTTTTGAAGTCATAACAATCGTATAGAAATTCTTGTTCAGATCAAATAATTTTTTTTAGATATCTTGGTTACGGAGCACTCCCTGCAATCGATTCGGTTACTGATAACTGTACCCAAAATTACGTTAAACCCCTAATTTTGTGAATATCTCAATTACACTTAAAGTGTATTCTAGGTTGTATTGACTTTTCGTAAATGAATTACGACGATTCGACTTTTGTGCCAGAGTTTTAGCTGCACAAAAAACTGTTTCCGATCAAATTTTTTTCGATGTCATAATAATTGTATAGACATTCTTGTTCAGATCCTATAATTGTTTTTAGATATCTTGGTTACGGAGCAATCCCTACAATGGATTCGGTTACTCATAATTGTACCGATATTCACGTTAAACAACCAATCTTGCGAATATTTCAATTACACTTCCAAATAAAATTAAACTTGAAAACCATATGAAATTATCTTCATTCCACCATTGAAAATTTAAAAAAAAAAAAAAGAAATTTTTTTTTTTACCAATCACGGTAAAAATGAATAAATTACTCTTACGCCTGATTGGTCAATTTGATCGCTAATATTTTTGTTTCAACATGAAACAACCAAAAGGTTGTTCAACTAACTAAATTAAGGTGTATTCCGAGTTTTATTATAACTTTTTGTAAATGAATTATGACGATTCGACTTTGGTGCCGGAATTTTAGCTGCACAAAAAACTGTTTCCGATCAGATTTTTTTCGATGTCATAATAATTGTATAGAAATTTTGTTCAGATCATATAATTTTTTTTAGATATCTTGGTTACGGAGCACTCCCTACAATCGTTTTGGCAGTCATAATTGTAACAAAAGTTACGTTGCACCCCTAAGCTTGTGAATATTTCAATTACACTTCCAAATAAATTTAAACTTGAAAACCATATGAAATTATCTTCATTCCACCATTGAAAATTTTAAAAAAAAAAAAGTATTTTTTTTTCGACCAATCACGGGAAAAATGAAGAAATTACTCTTACGCCCGATTGTTCAATTCGATCGCTAATATTTTTGTTTCAACATGAAACAACCAAAAGGTTGTTCAACTAACGAAATTAAGGCGTATTCCAATTTTTATTATAACTTTTTGTAAACGAATTACGACGATTCGACTTTTGTGCAGGAATTTTAGCAGCACAAAAAATGATTTCCGATCAGATTTTTTTCGATGTCATAACGCTCTTATAGAAATTCCAGTTCAGATCAATTAATTTTTTTTTTGATTTCTTGGTTACAGAGCACACCCTGCAATCGATTCGATTACTCATAATTGTGCCAAAAATCACGTTAAACTCCTAATCTTGTGAATATTTCAATTACATTTCCAAATAAAATTACACATAAAATCCATCTGAATTATCTTCAATCCACCATTGAAAATTTTTTAAAAAAAAAGGAATTTTTTTTTCGACCAATCACGGGAAAAATGAAGAAATTACACTTACGCCCGACTGTTCGATTTGATCTTTAATACTTTTGTTTCAACATGAAACAACCAAAAGGTTGTTCAACTAACTAAATTAAGGTGTATTCCGAGTTTTATTATAACTTTTTGTAAATGAATTACGACGATTCGACTTTTGTGCCGGAATTTTAGCTGCACAAAAAACTTTCTACGAACAGATTTTTTTTGAAGTCATAACAATCGTATAGAAATTCTTGTTCAGATCAAATAATTTTTTTTAGATATCTTGGTTACGGAGCACTCCCTGCAATCGATTCGGTTACTGATAACTGTACCCAAAATTACGTTAAACCCCTAATTTTGTGAATATCTCAATTACACTTAAAGTGTATTCTAGGTTGTATTGACTTTTCGTAAATGAATTACGACGATTCGACTTTTGTGCCGGAGTTTTAGCTGCACAAAAAACTATTTCCGATCAAATTTTTTTCGATGTCATAATAATTGTATAGACATTCTTGTTCAGATCCTATAATTGTTTTTAGATATCTTGGTTACGGAGCAATCCCTACAATGGATTCGGTTACTCATAATTGTACCGATATTCACGTTAAACAACCAATCTTGCGAATATTTCAATTACACTTCCAAATAAAATTAAACTTCAAAACCATATGAAATTATCTTCATTCCACCATTGAAAATTTAAAAAAAAAAAAAGAAATTTTTTTTTTTACCAATCACGGTAAAAATGAATAAATTACTCTTACGCCTGATTGGTCAATTTGATCGCTAATATTTTTGTTTCAACATGAAACAACCAAAAGGTTGTTCAACTAACTAAATTAAGGTGTATTCCGAGTTTTATTATAACTTTTTGTAAATGAATTATGACGATTCGACTTTGGTGCCGGAATTTTAGCTGCACAAAAAACTGTTTCCGATCAGATTTTTTTCGATGTCATAATAATTGTATAGAAATTTTGTTCAGATCATATAATTTTTTTTAGATATCTTGGTTACGGAGCACTCCCTACAATCGTTTTGGCAGTCATAATTGTAACAAAAGTTACGTTGCACCCCTAAGCTTGTGAATATTTCAATTACACTTCCAAATAAATTTAAACTTGAAAACCATATGAAATTATCTTCATTCTACCATTGAAAATTTTTTAAAAAAAAAAGAATTTTTTTTTCGACCAATCACGGGAAAAATGAAGAAATTACTCTTACGCCCGATTGTTCAATTCGATCGCTAATATTTTTGTTTCAACATGAAACAACCAAAAGGTTGTTCAACTAACGAAATTAAGGCGTATTCCAATTTTTATTATAACTTTTTGTAAACGAATTACGACGATTCGACTTTTGTGCAGGAATTTTAGCAGCACAAAAAATAATTTCCGATCAGATTTTTTTCGATGTCATAACGCTCTTATAGAAATTCCAGTTCAGATCAATTAATTTTTTTTTTGATTTCTTGGTTACAGAGCACACCCTGCAATCGATTCGATTACTCATAATTGTGCCAAAAATCACGTTAAACTCCTAATCTTGTGAATATTTCAATTACATTTCCAAATAAAATTACACATAAAATCCATCTGAATTATCTTCAATCCACCATTGAAAATTTTTTAAAAAAAAAGGAATTTTTTTTTCGACCAATCACAGGAAAAATGAAGAAATTACACTTACGCCCGACTGTTCGATTTGATCTTTAATACTTTTGTTTCAACATGAAACAACCAAAAGGTTGTTCAACTAACGAAATTAAGGCGTATTCCAATTTTTATTATAACTTTTTGTAAACGAATTACGACGATTCGACTTTTGTGCAGGAATTTTAGCAGCACAAAAAATGATTTCCGATCAGATTTTTTTCGATGTCATAACGCTCTTATAGAAATTCCAGTTCAGATCAATTAATTTTTTTTTTGATTTCTTGGTTACAGAGCACACCCTGCAATCGATTCGATTACTCATAATTGTGCCAAAAATCACGTTAAACTCCTAATCTTGTGAATATTTCAATTACATTTCCAAATAAAATTACACATAAAATCCATCTGAATTATCTTCAATCCACCATTGAAAATTTTTTAAAAAAAAAGGAATTTTTTTTTCGACCAATCACAGGAAAAATGAAGAAATTACACTTACGCCCGACTGTTCGATTTGATCTTTAATACTTTTGTTTCAACATGAAACAACCAAAAGGTTGTTCAACTAACTAAATTAAGGTGTATTCCGAGTTTTATTATAACTTTTTGTAAATGAATTACGACGATTCGACTTTTGTGCCGGAATTTTAGCTGCACAAAAAACTTTCTACGAACAGATTTTTTTTGAAGTCATAACAATCGTATAGAAATTCTTGTTCAGATCAAATAATTTTTTTTAGATGTCTTGGTTACGGAGCACTCCCTGCAATCGATTCGGTTACTGATAACTGTACCCAAAATTACGTTAAACCCCTAATTTTGTGAATATCTCAATTACACTTAAAGTGTATTCTAGGTTGTATTGACTTTTCGTAAATGAATTACGACGATTCGACTTTTGTGCCGGAGTTTTAGCTGCACAAAAAACTATTTCCGATCAAATTTTTTTTGATGTCATAATAATTGTATAGACATTCTTGTTCAGATCCTATAATTGTTTTTAGATATCTTGGTTACGGAGCAATCCCTACAATCGATTCGTTTACTCATAATTGTACCGATATTCACGTTAAACAACCAATCTTGGGAATATTTCAATTACACTTCCAAATAAAATTAAACTTCAAAACCATATGAAATTATCTTCATTCCACAATTGAAAATTTAAAAAAAAAAAAAAGAATTTTTTTTTTCGGCCAATCACGGTAAAAATGAATAAATTACTCTTACGCCTGATTGGTCAATTTGATCGCTAATATTTTTGTTTCAACATGAAACAACCAAAAGGTTGTTCAACTAACTAAATTAAGGTGTATTCCGAGTTTTATTATAACTTTTTGTAAATGAATTATGACGATTCGACTTTGGTGCCGGAATTTTAGCTGCACAAAAAACTATTTACGATCAAATTTTTTTTTATGTCATAACAATCGTATAGAAATTCTGGTTCAGATCATACAATTTTTTTTTTTGATATCTTGGTTACGGAGCACTCCCTACAATCGATTCGGTTACTCATAACTGTACCGAAAATCACGTTAAACCCCTAATCTTTTGAATATTTCAATTACACTTCCAAATAAAAATACACTTAAAAATCATATGAAATTATCTTCATTCCACCATTGAAAATTAAAAAAAAAAAAAAGTTTTTGCAACCAATCACGGGAAAAATGAAGAAATTACACTTACGCCTGACAGTTCGATTTGATCTCTAATACTTTTGTTTGAACATGAAACAACCAAAAGGTTGTTCAACTAACAAAATTATAGTGTATTTCGGGTTGTATTGACTTTTCGTAAATGAATTACGACGATTCGACTTTTGTGCCGGAGTTTTAGCTTCACAAAAAACTATTTTCGATCAGATTTATTTCGATTTCCTAATAATTGTATAGACATTCTTGTTCAGATCATATAATTTTTTTTAGATATCTTGGTTACGGACCACTCCCTACAATCGATTCGGTTACTCATAATTGTACCAAAATTCACGTTAAACAACCAATCTTGCGAATATTTCAATTACACTTCCAAATAAAATTATACTTCAAAACCATATGAAATTATCTTCATTCCACCATTGAAAATTTTTAAAAAAAAAAAGAATTTTTTTTTTCGACCAATCACGGTAAAAATGAATAAATTACTCTTGCGCCCGATTGGTCAATTTGATCGCTAATATTTTTGTTTGAACATGAAACAACCAAAAGGTTGTTCAACTAACTAAATTAAGGTGTATTCCGAGTTTTATTATAACTTTTTGTAAATGAATTACGACGATTCGACTTTTGTGCAGGAATTTTAGCCGCACAAAAAACAGTTTCTGATCAGATTTTTTTTGATGTCATAACAATAGTATAGAAATTCTTGTTTAGATCAAATAATTTTTTTTTGATATTTTGGTTATGGAGCACTCCTTGCAATCGATTCGGTTACTGATAATTGTACCGAAAATCACGTTAAACCCCTAATCTTGTGAATATTTAAATTACACTTCCAAATAAAATTACACTTAAAAATCATATGAAATTATCTTCATTCCACCATTGAAAATTTAAGAAAAAAAAAGAAAATGTTTTTGCAACCAATCACGGGAAAAATGAAGAAATTACACTTACGCCCAACAGTTCGATTTGATCTCTAATACTTTTGTTTCAACATGAAACAACCAAAAGGTTGCTCAACTAACTAAATTAAAGTGTATTCTGGGTTGTATTGACTTTTCGTAAATGAATTACGATGATTCGACTTTTGTGCCGGAATTTTAGCTGCACAAAAAACTGTTTCTGATCAGATTTTTTTCGATGTCATAATAATTGTATAGAAATTTTGTTCAGATCATATAATTTTTTTTAGATATCTTGGTTACGGAGCACTCCATACAATCGTTTCGGTAGTGATAATTGTAACAAAAGCTACGTTACACCCCTAAGCTTGTGAATATTTCAATTACACTTCCAAATAAAATTACACTTAAAACCATATGAAATTATCTTCATTCCACCATTGAAAATTTAAAAAAAAAAAAGAAATTCTTCTTCTACCAATCACGGGAAAAATGAAGAAATTACTCTTACGCCCGATTGTTCAATTCGATCGCTAATATTTTTGTTTCAACATGAAACAACCAAAAGGTTGTTCAACTAACGAAATTAAGGCGTATTTCGATTTTTATTATAACTTTTTATAAACGATTTACGACAATTCGACTTTTGTGTAGGAATTTTAGCAGCACAAAAAACAGTTTCCGATCAGATTTTTTTTGATGTCATAACGAACTTATAGAAATTTCGGTTCAGATCAATTAATTTTTTTTTGATATCTTGGTTACAGAGCACACCGTGCAATCGATTCGATTACTCATAATTGTGCCAAAAATCACGTTAAACCCCTAATCTTGTGAATATTTCAATTACATTTCCAAATAAAATTACACATAAAATCCATATGAATTATCTTCAATCCACCTTTGAAAATTTAAAAAAAAAAAAGGAAATTTTTTTTGCAACCAATCACGGGAAAAATGAAGAAATTACACTAACGCCCGACTGTTCGATTTGATCTCTAATACATTTGTTTCAACATGAAACATCCAAAAGGTTGTTCAACTAACTAAATTAAGGTGTATTCCGAGTTTTATTATAACTTTTTGTAAATGAATTACGACGATTCGACTTTTGTGCCGGAATTTTAACTGCGTAAAAAACTGTTTCCGATCAAATTTTTTTCGATGTCATAACAATCGTATAGAAATTTTGGTTTGGATCAAATAATTTTTTTTAGATATCTTGGTTACGGAGCACACTCTGCAATCGATTTGATTACTCATAATTGTGCCAAAAATTACGTTAAACCCCTAATCTTGTAAATATTTCAATTACACTTCCAAATAAAATTACACATAAAATCCATATGAAATTATCTTCATTCCACCATTGAAAATTTAAAAAAAAAAAGAAATATTTTTTGCGACCAACCACGGGAAAAATGAAGAAATTACACTTACACACAACTGATCGATTTGATCTCTAATACATTTGTTTCAACATCAAACAAGCAAAAGGTTGTTGAAGTAACTAAATTAAAGTGTATTCTAGGTTATATTGATTTTTCGTAAACGAATTACGACGATTTGACTTTTGTGCCTGAATTTTAGCTGCACAAAAAACTGTTTCCGAGCAGATTCTTTTCGATGTCATAACAATCATATAGAAATTCTAGTTCAGATCATATAATTTTTTTTAGATATCTTGGTTACGGAGCACACCCTGCAATCGATTCGGTTACTCATAATTCTTCCGAAAATCACGTTAAACCCCTAATCTTGTGAATATTTCAATTACACTTCCAAATAAAATTACACTTAAAAACCATATGAAATTATCTTCTTTCCACCATTGAAAATTTAAAAAAAACAAAGAAATTTTTTTTGCGACCAATCAAGGGAAAAATGAAGAAATTTCTCTTATGCCCGATTGGTCAATTTGATCGCTAATATTTTTGTTTCAACATGAAACAACCTAAAGGTTGTTCAACTAACTAAATTAAGGTGTATTCTGAGTTTTATTATAACTTTTTGTAAATGAATTACTATGAATCGACTTTTTTGCCCGAATTTTAGCTGCACAAAAATCTGTTTCCGATCAGATTTTTTTTTATGTCATAACAATCGTATAGAAATTCTTGTTCAGATCAAATAATTTTTTTTAGATATCTTGGTTATGGAGCACTCCCTGCAATCGATTCGGTTACTCATAACTGTATCGACAATCACGTTAAACCCCTAATCTTGTGAATATCTGAATTACACTTCCTAATAAAATTACACTTAAAAATCATATGAAATTATCTTAATTCCACCATTGAAAATTTAAAAAAAACAAAAAAATTTGCTACCAATCACGGGAAAAATGATGAAATTACACATACGCCCGACTATTCGATTTGACCGCTAATACTTTTTTTCCAACCTGAAACAACTAAAAGGTTGTTCAACTTATTAAATTAAAGTGTATTCCGTGTTGTATTGACCTTTTGCAAATGAATTATGAAAATTCAACTTTTGTGTCGGAATTTTAGCTGCACAAAAAACTATTTCTGATCAGATTTTTTTCGATGTCATAATAATCGTTTAGACATTCTAGCTCAGATTATAGAATTTTTTTTATATATCTTGGTTACGAAACACTCCCTGCAATCGATTCGGTTTGCTCATAATTGTGCCGAAAATCACGTTAAACAACAAATCTTGTGAATATTTCAATTACCCTTCCAAATAAAATTACACTTAAAAACCATATGAAATCATCTTCATTCCACCAATAAAAATTAAAAAAAAAAAGAAATTTTTTTTTTACCAATCACGACAAAAGTGAAGAAATTAGAGTTACGCCAGATTGTTCAATTTGAACAACGAAAAGGTTGTTTAACTCACTAAATTAAAATGTATTCTGAGTTTTATTGACTTTTTGTAAGTGAATTACGACATCCGACTTTTGTGTCAGAATTTTAGCTGTACAAAAAACTGTTTCCGATCATATTTTTTTCGATGTCAAAACAATCGTATAGAAATTCTGGTTCGGATCATATAATTTTTTTTAGATATCTTGGTTACAAAGCACACCCTACAATCGATTCGATTACTCGTAATTGTGCCAAAAATCACGTTAAACCCCTAACCTTGTGAATATTTCAATTACATTTCCAAATAAAATTACACATAAAATACATATGAATTATCTTCAACCCACCATTGAAAATTTAAAAAAAAAAAAAGGAAATTTTTTTTTGCGACCAATCACTGGAAAAATGAAGAAATTACACTAACGCCCGATTGTTCAATTTGATCTCTAATACTTTTGTTTCAACATGAAACAACCAAAAGGTTGTTCAACTAACTAAATTAAGGTGTATTCTGAGTTTTATTATAACTTTTTGTAAATGAATTACGACGATTCGACTTTTGTGTCGGAATTTTAGCTGTAGAAAGAACTGTTTTCGATCAGATTTTTTTTTGATGTCATAACAATCGTATAGAAATTCTTGTTCAGATCAAATAATTTTTTTTCGATATCTTGGTTACGGAGCACTCCCTGCAATAGATTCGGTTACTCATAATTGTACCGAAAATCACGTTAAACCTAAATCTTGTGAACATCTCAATTACACTTAAAGTGTATTCTAGGTTGTATTGACTTTTCGTAAATGAATTACGACTATTCGACTTTTGTGCCGGAGTTTTAGCTGCACAAAAAACTGTTTCCGATCAGATTTTTTTTGATGTCATAATAATTGTATAGACATTCTTGTTCAGATCATATAATTTTTTTTAGATATCTTAGTTACGGAGCACTCCCTACAATCGATTCGGTTACTCATAATTGTACAGAAATTCACATTAAACAACCAATCTTGCGAATATTTCAATTACACTTCCAAATAAAATTACACTTCAAAACCATATGAAATTATCTTCATTCCACCATTGAAAATTTAAAAAAAAAAAAGAATTTTTTTTTTCGACCAATCACGGGAAAAATGAAGAAATTACTCTTACGCCCGATTGGTAAATTTGATCGCTAATATTTTTGTTTCAACATGAAACAACCAAATGGTTGTTCAACTAACTGAATTAAGGTGTATTCCGAGTTTTATTATAACTTTTTGTAAATGAATTACGACGATTCGACTTTTGTGCTGGAATTTTAGCTGCACAAAAAACTGTTTCCGATCAGATTTTTTTTTATGTCATAACAATAGTATAGAAATTCTTGTTCAGATCAAATAATTTTCTTTTTTTGATATCTTGGTTACGGAGCACTCCTTGCAATCAATTTGGTTACTCATAACTGTACCGAAAATCACGTTAAACCCCTAATCTTGTGAATATTTAAATTACACTTCCAAATAAAATTACAATTAAAAATCATATGAAATTATCTTCATTCCACCAATGAAAATTTAAGAAAAAAAAAAAAGAAAATGTTTTTGCAACCAATCACGGGAAAAATGAAGAAATTACACTTACGCCCGACAGTTCGATTTGATCTCTAATACTTTTGTTTCAACATGAAACAACCAAAAGGTTGTTCAACTGACTAAATTAAAGTGTATTCCGGGTTGTATTGACTTTTCGTAAATGAATTACGATGATTCGACTTTTGTGCCGGAGTTTTAGCTTCACAAAAAACTATTTCCGATCAGATTTATTTCGATGTCATAATAATTGTATAGAAATGTTGTTCAGATCATATAATTTTTTTTAGATATCTTGGTTACGGACCACTCCCTAGAATCGATTCGGTTACTCATAATTGTACCGAAATTCACGTTAAACAACCAATCTTGCGAATATTTCAATTACATTTCCAAATAAAATTATACTTCAAAACCATATGAAATTATCTTCATTCCACCATTGAAAATTTAAAAAAAAAAAAAGAAATTTTTTTTTTCGACCAATCACGGTAAAAATGAATAAATTACTCTTGAGCTCGATTGGTCAATTTGATCGCTAATATTTTTGTTTGAACATGAAACAACCAAAAGGTTGTTCAACTAACTAAATTAAGGTGTATTCCGAGTTTTATTATAACTTTTTGTAAATGAATTACGACGATTCGACTTTTGTGCAGGAATTTTAGCCGCACAAAAAACAGTTTCTGATCAGATTTTTTTTTATGTCATAACAATCTTATAGAAATTCTTGTTCAGATCAAATAATTTTTTTTTTTTGATATCTTGGTTACGGAGCACTCCCTGCATCCATTTGGTTACTCATAACTTTATCGAAAATCACGTTAAACCCCTAATCTTGTGAATATTTAAATTACACTTCCAAATAAAATTACAATTAAAAATCATATGAAATTATCTTCATTCCACCAATGAAAATTTAAGAAAAAAAAAAGAAAATGTTTTTGCAACCAATCACGGGAAAAATGAAGAAATTACACTTACGCCCGACAGTTCGATTTGATCTCTAATACTTTTGTTTCAACATGAAACAACCAAAAGGTTGTTCAACTGACTAAATTAAAGTGTATTCCGGGTTGTATTGACTTTTCGTAAATGAATTACGATGATTCGACTTTTGTGCTGGAATTTTAGTTGCACAAAAAACTGTTTCTGATTAGATTTTTTTCGATGTCATAATAATTGTATAGAAATGTTGTTCAGATCATATAATTTTTTTTAGATATCTTGGTTACGGAGCACTCCATACAATCGTTTCGGTAGTGATAATTGTAACAAAAGTTACGTTACACCCCTAAGCTTGTGAATATTTCAATTACACTTCCAAATAAAATTACACTTAAAACCATATGAAATTATCTTCATTCCACCATTGAAAATTTTTAAAAAAAAAAAGAAATTTTTTTTCTACCAATCACAGGAAAAATGAAGAAATTATTCTTACGCCCGATTGTTCAATTCGATCGCTAATATTTTTGTTTCAACATGAAACAACCAAAAGGTTGTTCAACTAACGAAATTAAGGCGTATTATGATTTTTATTATAACTTTTTGTAAATGATTTACGACGATTCGACTTTTGTGCAGGAATTTTAGCAGCACAAAAAACGGTTTCCGATCAGATTTTTTTCGATGTCATAACGATCTTATAGAAATTCCGATTCAGATCAATTAATATTTTTTTTGATATCTTGGTTACAGAGCACACCGTGCAATCGATTCGATTACTCATAATTGTGCCAAAAATCACGTTAAACCCCTAATCTTGTGAATATTTCAATTACACTTCCAAATAAAATTACACATAAAATCCATATGAATTATCTTCAATCCACCATTGAAAATTTTTAAAAAAAAAAGGAAATTTTTTTTGCAACCAATCACGGGAAAAATGAAGAAATTACACTAACGCCCGACTGTTCGATTTGATCTCTAATACATTTGTTTCAACATGAAACATCCAAAAGGTTGTTCAACTAACTAAATTAAGGTGTATTCCGAGTTTTATTATAACTTTTGTAAATGAATTACGACGATTCGACTTTTGTGTCGGAATTTTAGTTGCACAAAAAACTGTTTTCGATCAGATTTTTTTTGATGTCATAACAATCGTATAGAAATTCTTGTTCTGATAAATAATTTTTTTTAGATATCTTGGTTACAGAGCACTCCCTGCAATTGATTTGGTTACTCATAACTATACCAAAAATCACGTTAGACCCTAATCTTGTGAATATCTCAATTACACTTGATATACCCGGGAGGGCGAAATGGATCTGTGATCGAATGTGGGCCCCAATAGAAGACAAATCAAAGTCAAGGGCCAAGGAAGACCCGCTCGGCCTTGCCGGGTGGGAGCCCACTCAGTACAACGGAGTGGTTGAGACCACTCGGCTAGGCCGAGTGGCCGTGACCACTCGGTTGCCGAGTGGTTTTCCCCACCACTCGGCCCAACCGAGTGGGGTCCACTCGGCATGACTGAGTGGAGAGGGTCACTCGGTCATACCGAGTGATCCCTCCCCGAACTCGGCTTCACCGAGTAGTGATCACTCAGCATGACCAAGTGACCCTTCAAGATAGCCGATCCAGCCGAATCCCCCCCCCCTCGCGCCAGACGATGAGCATTGCGATATTTCTGTAATGGGCAGCGAGATTTTCGCCGAGAAAACCGCGACGCCTCTCTCTCTCCTTCACTATAAATACGAAACCCACCTTCATTCCGAGGTATGCAATTTTGAGTAATCAAAGTATACTTTTCTCATTTTCTCTCGAGATTCTGACTTAAGCATCGGAGGGTTTGCGCGGGGACCCCCACCCGCGTCCTAACGGTGCTCTCATTTTGTAGTCCACTCGGTCATCAAGGCCACTCGTCGCCCTCAGGTCACTCGTTCATCCGAGACCTCTCATTTTGTAGGCCACTCGGTCATCAAGGCCACTCGTCGCCCTCAGGTCACTCGTTCATCTGAGACCTCTCGTCACCCTCAGGTCACTCGTTCATCCGAGACCTCTCGTCATCCTCAGGTCACTCGTTTATCCAAGAACTCTCATCACCCTCAGGTCACTCGGTCACGGCCAGTCGTCGCCCTCAGGTCACTCGTTCATCCGAGACCTCTCGTCATCCTCAGGTCACTCGTTCATCCGAGACCTCTCGTCATCCTCAGGTCACTCGTTCATCCAAGACCATCTGATCATCAGCTCCCCTTGGTTCCGAGACCTCAGCTCGCCTTGGTCACGAGATCTCAGCTCGCCTTAGTCACGAGACCCTCAGCTCGCCTTGGTCACGAGACCCTCAGCTCGCCTTGGTCACGAGACCTCAGCCCACCAGACTTACCAGATCCATCAGACCATCAGATCTATCAGACCCTCAACTCTTGTAAGATCACCAGATTTGGACCTCTACTAGATCCAGTTACTCGTCAAGATTCACATCAGTGAAGGCACGACTCCCAAAACTCTTGTGTCTCTCCTTAATTAAAAATAGATTGTTGTATTTTGGCAACAACAATTGGCGCCGTCTGTGGGAAACGCAAGACAAAAAGTTCACTTAAGAATGGCAAATACTCGGGGACACCGACGAACTCTCTCTCAAGGCGTAGAGACACGCCTGCCACCATGAAACTCTCAGCAACAGGGAGCGCCTCCCACTATTCACAACTCTCAGCAACATCCTGCCCCTCATAACGCTCAAACGCAAGGAGGTGATCGCTCCATTTCTCTAAACCGACAGATGGGGGATCAATCAATCCCACCTCTACTTAACATGGGCTCAGGATCACTCCCCACTGATCAAGCAGGGACCTCACGACAGCCACCACGTACGGTCCCGTGGGAAGAGTATGAAGCATTGAGACAACAACACGTTGAAGGCATGCAAGCACTACGAGACATGGCTGGTGTACTCCAAAGTATGATACCCGGAGGGACGCTGCCGGATACTCTAAAACAGTTTATGCCACCTCTTGAACCTCAACCCGAGGCGGGAGCTGATTCCTATCAAGAGGCTACTCCCGATTCACATTCACGATCTACGCCTCCACACGAGGGTAGACCCAGATCTCCACCACCAAGAAGGATCCCTCATTCCGTGCCTCGAAAAAATGAAAACCCAAGAATGGAAAACAGGACCAGAAACCCTCAAAGGCGGAGGTATCACGAAACAGTGGCCAGTACACCAAGAAGACATGACAACCAGACGACAGCTAGTATGCATGATGACATGAAAAGAGTAGTAGAAGAGGTGCTTGAGAAGAAAAAATTAATCCCGGCAACAGAGGAGCACCAGCATAGAAAATGTCCTTTTACTGCAGATATATTAGAAAGACCTTTGCCTCAAAAATTCAAGATGCCTCAAATCACCCCCTATTCCGGCAAGGATGACCCATATGATCATGTTCAGAATTACGAGTCGCTGATGATATTGCACGGATGGGATGACGACGTGATGTGCCGAGCATTTTCCTTAACATTATCAAGACATGCTCGAACATGGTTCAACAGCCTTCCAGAAGCCTCTATTTCATCATTTGGGCAGCTTAGAACAGAATTTACCAAAGCTTTTGTGATAAACAGTCGAAGAAAGAAGGATGCCACATATTTGCTCAGCATACGACAAGGAAATAAGGAATCCTTACGTCAATTTGTGGACAGATTTCGTAATGCTACTCTTGAAGTTTCAGACTTGCCGGCTCAGGTGGCAGTATCCGCTATGCTCCAAGGGACATGTCTCGCCTCTCTTCAAGAATCACTTTCTTTAGATCCTCCAGCATCCCTGGCCGATCTATTTGTCAGAGCAAACCGATATATCCTTCACACTGAGATTATGAGAAACGTGGCGGGGAAAGAGGATAAAGAAAGGAAAAGAAAAGAACGTGAAGGGGAAGAAGAGTTTATTCGACGACAGGAAAGGAATAGAAGACCGAATGTGCCAAAACCTCATTTTAATCATTATACTCGGCTCTTACAACCCCGATCAACTATATTAGCTGCAGTAGAGGGAGAAGGACTTCTTAAACTACCCCACAGAGTTGACCGCCCCATGGGAAAAAATCAGGGAGAGTATTGTAGATACCATCAAACCAGAGGGCATTCCACTGACCACTGTAGAGAATTGAAGAATCAGATTGAGATGCTCATTTGTGAGGGACACTTGCAAAGATATGTGAGACGCGAAGAAGAAGAAAACAGGGAGCCCCAGCAAAGGGGAGATAGGCGTGATGGGCATGAAAGGCCAAATCTGAGACAACAAGAGAGAAGAGGAGATCGTCGACAAGATACTCATGTAGACAATGAGCTGACTCAACAGGCCATTCACGTTATTTCAGGTGGGGAAACCCTAGGTGGGGACACATCAGCCTCCTGAAAAGCATACGCCCGTCAAGCCTACCAAGTTAACTCAGTAATGGAAGTAAGAGATGATGAAGAGCCAATCACCTTCGCCCCAACCGATCGGGGTGATGTAATACTCCCACATGATGATCCCATGGTTATTTCAGCAGTCGTAGCCAAGCACCCTATCAGTAGAATTCTGGTAGATAGTGGCAGTTTTGTCAACCTGATCTATTGGAACTGTTTTGAACAAATGCATTTATCTCACGACCGGCTGAAGAAAGTATCCTCACCTCTATATAGTTTCACTGGAGAAGCAGTTCCAGTTGCAGGATCAATTCAGCTGCCTATCACATTAGGTGTGGACCCCCAACTCGTAACTCGACAAGCAAATTTCATGGTGGTTAAAACCTCCTCGGCAGCGTATAATATGATCTTAGGACGCCCGTTACTCAATGATCTAAGGGCCGTGGTATCCTCGTGCTATTTATTGATGAAATTCCCCACACCCGCCGGAGTAGGACAAGTTCGAGGAGATCAAAAGAAAGCCCGAACTTGCTATGTGTCATCCACAAAAGGGAAAAGAGCTGAAGAAACCTTATCCATAGCTGAGAAAGCCATACATAAATCCTTGGAAGAAGGAGCCGCACGTAAACCTCAACCTGTTGAGGAATTAGAAACAGTACATCTAAGTGAATCAGATTAAGAGAAAATAGTGTATGTGGGATCCCAGCTTCCGGAGCATACGAAAGAAGAAATTGCAAGATGCCTGGGAGAAAATTCAGACGTATTTGCTTGGAAACCGGAAGATATGCCAGGAATCAGTCCAGAAGTAATATGTCACCACTTGAATGTGGACCCCCAATTCAAGCTGGTCCGACAAAAGAAGCGAAACATTGCCCCTGATAGACTACACGCATTAGAAGAAGAAGTTGACAAATTGTTAAAAGCGGGCTTCATTCGAGAGGTATTATATCCAGACTGGTTGGCCAATGTTGTTATGCTCCCAAAACCTAATGGAAAATGGTGTGTTTGTGTGGATTTCACCAATCTCAATAAGGCATGCCCCAAAGACTCATACCCGCTACCACGGATCGACCGTCTTGTGGACGAAACGTCTGGATACCAATTTCTGAGCTTTCTGGATGCCTTCTCAGGGTACCACCAAATAATGATGTACCCCCCGGACCAGGAGAAGACGTTATTCATCACTGAAAAGGGAACATATTTCTACCAAGTCATGCCTTTTGGACTCAAGAACGTTGGAGCCACTTATCAACGCATGGTGAACAAAGTCTTTAAAAAACTGCTGGGCGACACGATGGAAGCATATGTTGACGACATGATTGTGAAAAGTCAAAAGGACGAATCCCATGTAGAAAAACTAGCGCAAGTGCTGGGAGTCTTTAGACAATACAAGATGTGGTTAAATCCAACAAAGTGTGCCTTTGGCGTACAGTCTGGAAAAATCTTGGGATACATGATCACGCAAAGAGGAATCGAGGCAAACCCTGAGAAAATACAGGCAATATTGGACATGGAACCACCAGCATCAACTAAGGAAGTCCAGCAATTGACAGGGCGAATGGCAGCTCTTGGACGTTTTCTCTCCAAGTCAGCCGAAAGAGAGTTACCCTTCTTACGAACATTAAGAGCGGGAAAAAAGTTTGAGTGGACAGAGCAGTGCCAAAAGTCATTTGAAGCATTAAAGGAGTATTTGAAAGAAGTTCCCCTATTAACACGACCAGAAACTGGAGAGACATTGTACTTATACTTGGGGATAAGTGATGAAGCCATAAGTGCAGTATTAATCAGAAAAGAAGGACAAGTGGATTGACCAATATATTATGTCAGTAAGGTATTACAGGGACCCGAGACACGTTATCCAGTGGCAGAAAAAATGGCATTAGCATTGGTAAACGCATCCAGAAAGTTGAGGCCATACTTCCAAGCTCATTCGATCATCCTACTTACAGATCAGCCCTTGCGAAGTATTTTACAAAAGCCCGAATGTTCCGGTCGCCTTACCAAATGGTCCATCGAGTTAAGTGAATATGATATCCAGTATCAACCTCGACAAGCTATAAAAGGACAAGCGCTAGCTGACTTTATTGTGGAATGTACACACTCCGGAAAGGCAACAGAAAATAGGCAGGCAGAATGGTTGTTGTTTGTTGATGGAGCATCTGGTTCATAGGGGAGTGGTGCTGGGATAGTACTCGTGTCCCCTGAGGGAGAAACGTTTGAGTATTCACTACGATTTTCTTTTCCGAGTACCAACAACGTAGCTGAATATGAAGCATTAATCGTGAGAATGAGGATAGCAAGAAAAATGGAAGTAGCACGATTGGTTGCTCATAGTGATTCTCAGTTGATTGTGCAGCAGTTTCAAGGACAATATGAAACCAAAGAGCAGATAATGGCCCAATACTTGCGCAAGGTAAAAGACCTAGCACAGACATTTCAGAGTTTCCAGTTAACACAAATAAGCAGATCACTCAACGGACATGCTGATGCTTTATCTAAACTAGTGTCCACTAAAGAAACAACCGGAAAAGCAATATTTGTTGAAATGCTTCATCAGCCGAGCATCGAAGAAAAAGAGGTATCGTGTGTGGAGACAGGAGTGGATTGGAGATCGTCTTTCTATCGTTATCTCACTAACAATGAATTACCAGATGATCCACAAGAGGCGAGAAGACTTAAGATGCGAGCTTCAAGGTTTACCATCATAGACGGGATATTATATAAGCGAGCTTACACTACACCTCTTCTCAAATGTTTAGGCCCTCAAGAGGCCGAATATGTCTTGGCAGAAGCTCATAGTGGAGTATGTGGAGAGCACTTGGGAGCAAGAGCCTTAGCCACCAAAATCTTGAGAGCCGGTTTCTTTTGGCCAACATTAAGGTCAGACGCGTTAAAGAAAGTCAAATCATGTGACAAATGTCAACGACACGCTCCAGTCCAATCTGCCCCGTTATCTCAGTTGCAACCTGCGTTCCAGCCTATACCATTCGCTCAGTGGGGTTTGGATATTCTGGGACCTTTTCCTCAAGCGCCCGGGCAAAGAAAATTTTTAATAGTGGCCATTGACTATTTCACCAAATGGATTGAAGCTGAGGCATTGGCTACTATTACGGCACGAAAAGTGAAGGCAATGGTATGGAAAGACATTGTATGCCGGTTTGGGATACTAAGAATTATCATCACTGATCATGGGAAGCAATTTGACTGTGACTCCTTTAGAAAATTCTGTGATGACCTAGGAATTCAACTAAGATTCGCTTCAGTGGCATATCCCCAAGCTAATGGACAAGCTGAGGTCAGTAACCGAACCATATTACATGGTCTAAAAACCCGACTTGAAGGAGCCAGAGGCACATGGGCCGACGAGCTACCCACCATCTTGTGGGCTTATCGAACAACTAGTCGGGTCGTTACAGGAGAAACTCCGTTCAATCTAGTATATGGAACAGAAGCTTTAATTCCCATTGAAATTTCAGCTAAGTCCCCAAGACTGATGGCATATGAAGAAGAGGAAGGCGCAAGGAATTCAGAAGTGCTGCGAGAAAATTTGGATCTGATTGAAGAACATAGGGATAACACTGCCATGAAGATAGCTGCATATCAAAGAAGAATAGCCAGTTATTTCAATTCTCGGGTGAAGAACAAACCCATGAAAGAAGGAGATTTAATACTTCGAAGATCTGTTATAACCAATGCGCTAAGGGATGATGGAAAGTTACGAGTAAATTGGGAAGGGCCGTACCGCATTCTAAAATTGATTGGCCCCAACACTTGCATTTTACAGACTCTTTCAGGAGACACTATGGGGAAAACATGGAATTTGAACTATCTAAAGTTGTATACGAACAATGTATCTGAGAAAATATCTGCAATAACATAAGTCCTAAATGGGACCGTGGACGTAGGCACATTTTGCCGAACCACGTAAAAATACTTGTGTACGCATGGTTGTCATTTTATTTTCGGAAAGGAAACGATCGAGCCCGTTGTCCCGCCTATGGCCCGGCAACGAGGTAAACCTACGATCGAGCCCGTTGTCCCGCCTATGGCCCGGCAACGAGGTAAACCTACGATCGAGCCCGTTGCCCCTCCTATGGCCCTGCAACGAGGTAAACTACGATCGAGCCCGTTGTCCCGCCTAGGGCCCGACAACGAGGTAAACCTACGATCGAGCTCGTTGTCCCGTCTACGGCCCGGCAACGAGGTAAACTACGATCGAGCCCGTTGTCCCGCCTAGTGCCCGACAACGAGGTTAACCTACGATCGAGCCCGTTGTCCTGCCTATGGCCCGGCAACGAGGTAAACCTACGATCGAGCCCGTTGTCCCTCCTACGGCCCGGTAACGAGGAAAAATATGCTCCAGCTCACCGCATTGTGCATGATTCAATAGCAAAAGAAAAGTCTTGATCTTATATCACTAAAGACAGCAATAAAAGAATAAATCAAGCAATAAAGAGCAGAGCACATTGAGTAGGACAAAGAAAAGACATTCATTGATAAAACAAGCAAATTACAACGAAAGGAGCACATTGGCCGAGCAATAGCAGAAAACAAACTACAATGAGGGTCTACTCGCGGGAGCGGGACTTACGAGAGGAACACTTAGAAGATCCCAACGACACAACAGGAATCTCAGGAGGCCCCATGGGGAATTCCCCTTCTTCAACCTCGACCGTGTGAGGGATATCTTCATTGGCCACACCAGGATCTCCTCCAACGGCTCTGGGATCGATCGTCATGGCTTCTTCCCCATGATTGAAAGGAAACGGATTCCAAGGGCCCGTCAAGTTTTCCAAATCATCCACTAAGTAAGAATCTAGATAAGAAGGACTCATAGGCTCATTCGGCTCATACTGACGCCAATCTACTTGATGGGACTCCTCAACTTCGCGAGTAAGAAAAAGTTCAGGAAAAGTCTCTCCCGGACGCTGAGATTCTAGATGTGCACGGGCCAGATAAAATCCGTATTTCAGGAAGTCGGAAGCATACTTTCCCTTCCAGTCTTGACAGTCAGTTGAGAAACTATATTCTTTCACTGCTTCAACCCGAATAGCCCAAGCATCTTTCCGACTTATCTTCAATTCTGACAGGCGCAGAGAATGTTCCTGCAAAAGTGCCTCATGTTCGGCCATCAAATCAATATTCTTATGCTCTTCAACTTCTAGCTGGGAGCGTAAATCTTTAATTTCCCCGTGAAGACCCGAGGTACCAACAGAAGCCTCAGACAGTCGATCCTGCATTCGCTCAATCTCTGCCTCTGCCTTCCCGAGCTCCGCCCGACGAGCACGACCCTTTAACTCTTGGCGCTCATCATTCCAGGAAGATTGACGCTTCCTCCAATCTGACATTTGAGTCTCTACTTGTTCACGATAGGCCCTGTCCCTTGCGTTGGAAGCAACGATTCCTTGGATACCTTGCACCAGAAACTGCTCTGCTTCGTCCCTAGTCTGGGTATAATTACCACCGATAAATCGTCGTTCCTCTCGAGGGAGAATGGTGGAATAAATGAGGCGAGCACCAATCCCCGGTTCAGTAACCGAGTCTGTCTCTAATACTCGACCACTAAGTTTCGTGCCGTCTCCAAGAATCATGGTATGTCTCACATTGCCTGGAATGGGAAGTATAGGAGGCGACCTCAATGCTTTCTCGCCTTCAAGACGGCGACGATCCTTCCTATTTGGAACTACAGGATGGCGACATTCTTCTTCCACCCATGCCATGTCACCAACAAACCGAGAAGACGAGCTTCGCCCCCCTTGAGAATTGGGAGCAGGAGAGGGGATGTCTACAGCCTCTTCATGAGAAAGAGGAATTGATGGACTTTCCGTATGAGTAGGAGCTTCAACACTAGAATGATCGCTTCTTGGACGACGCCGCCTTTCGACCCCAGTCGGAGAAACGCCGGCAGGTATACGCGACCAAGGAGGGCGGGAGCTCGTAGATCTCTCAGCTCCATGTGTAGAAACCCTGGCCGTTGTCACAGCATGCACCTCCTCCTCGCGGTGACGTCTACGCAACTCCATCAGTCTACCCAATCCATCCATTTCTGCAAAAATCAATACAAAACATTTAGCATGGAGAAATAATGCGACAATGGAAAAAGAAAGATAATGGCGAAAGATATTCTACCCCCAAGAGTGTTTTCCTCCTGAGGATGAAAAGGAGGAAGGGAAAATGATCCAGGCATTTCCATCTCTTCCTCCTCGACTACTTCCATTTCTTCATTGGATAGCATGGAAGAGCGAGGAAGAACAGTTGGTGTCACGACCCCCTAACCTGCGATTCTGAGATTCTCCAAAGTCAAGAGGCTCCTCAACTCGATGGGGCCCTGCGCCGTTAACATTTCTACTAGATGACGATACACGCCCCGAACTTCCTTGCAGGGAGGAAACCCTTGGCTGGCGTCTTGATGATTCCAGTATAAAGGAGCATCCCAATTAGGTGGAGGTTCTATCACTACCCATCGTTCTTCAAACCAATTAATCTTGTTTGGAAGAGCGATGAACAGCTCCAAACCCGACACCTTCTGGAGCGTGTAAAGGGCACGATCCTTGTTGGCTTTTCGCAATCGATAGAAGCAACTGAAGAGTCTCAAGGAGGGGCGACATCCCTCAGACGACAAAGTATAGAGAAGCCGACCATTTGAGCCCACCGTTAAGATGAAGTTGAGCGGGAATGATCTTGTAGTGACGCAACCATGCCATTGTAAAGAGCAGAAGGGGAAAGCGGAGTCCCACCTCAAATGAAGCAAAGTGAAGACCAAGGGAGCCCTCATCTACCCGAGAGGGGTCCGGCTCATCAAGGCAAGGGTACATCACCATAAATCCAGAAGGAGTGGCATCATAAACTTGCTCAAAATCCCCGTATCGAAGCCGGGAGCTCGAAGTGGTAGGAATGTGCGCGGGGCTGGGGGGTGATGTCGGTCTTCTCCTCGACATATTAAAACATTCAAAATCGTTACCTTGTTACGTTAGGAAAAGCGGACGATCACAGCGAGCAAAGTACCTGCACATAAACGCAACGAAAATCAGTACAGGGCAAAGAAGGAACAACCGAAGGCCGAGATAAACATTTCAAGCCATTTAAGAGCATCGGGGCTCCAAGACCTCTCGGCCATGACCGAGTGGCCATGATTTTGGCCGAGGCCACTCGATCATGACCGAGTGGCCCAATGGAAGCTCCCCAAATGCGAAAAAAGAAGACGTGACCCAGAAACGCGCCGAGACCTGAGAGAATTTTAGTTTTGAAGCACCTCAGCTGATCCTTGTGAAAATTAAATGAAGACTTGAAGCCCTATTTATAGAGGTTCAAAAGGCAAAAAAGTCGAAAGCTGTGGAGCAAATACACAAAATGAAGAGCAAATGCGCAAAAATGATCTCCCGAGAGATAAACAAAATGCGGCAAAAGCGACGCCCATTTTTCCCAGGATCGTATGCTCTTTTACCCGACTCCTCAGCTAAAAAAGCAGGGAGCAATTGATATACTCGGGAGGGCGAAATGGATCTGTGATCGAATGTGGGCCCCAATAGAAGACAAATCAAAGTTAAGGGCCAAGGAAGACCCGCTCGGCCGTGCCGGGTGGGAGCCCACTCGGCACAACCGAGTGGATGAGACCACTCGGCTGGGCCGAGTGGCTAAGACCACTCGGCACAACCGAGTGGATGAGGCCACTCGGTTCTGCCGAGTGGCCGTGACCACTCGGTTGCCGAGTGGTTTTCCCCACCATTGAAAATTTAAAAAAAAAAAGGAAATTTTTTTTTCGACCAATCACGGGAAAAATGAAGATATTACACTTACGCCCGACTGTTCGATTTGATCTCTAATACTTTTGTTTCAACATGAAACAACCAAAAGGTTGTTCAACTAACTAAATTAAGGTGTATTCCGAGTTTTATTATAACTTTTTGTAAATGAATTACGACGATTCGACTTTTGTGCCGGAATTTTAGCTGCACAAAAAACTTTCTTCGATTAGATTTTTTTTGAAGTCATAACAATCGTATAGAAATTCTTGTTCAGATCAAATAATTTTTTATAGATATCTTGGTTACGGAGCACTCCCTGCAATCGATTCGGTTACTGATAACTGTACCCAAAATTACATTAAACTCCTAATTTTGTAAATATCACAATTACACTTAAAGTGTATTCTAGGTTGTAATGACTTTTTGTAAGTGAATTACGACGATTCGACTTTTATGCCGCAGTTTTAGCTGCACAAAAAACTGTTTCCGATCAAATTTTTTTCGATGTCATAATAATTGTATAGACATTCTTGTTCAGATCCTATAATTTTTTTTAGATATCTTGGTTATGGAGCACTCCCTACAATCGATTCGGTTACTCATAATTGTACCGAAATTCACGTTAAACAACCAATCTTGCGAATATTTCAATTACACTTCCAAATAAAATTACACTTCAAAACCATATAAAATTATCCTCATTCCACCATTGAAAATTTAAAAAAAAAAAAAGAAATTTTTTTTCGACCAATCACGGTAAAAATGAATAAATTACTCTTACGCCTGATTGGTCAATTTGATCGCTAATATTTTTGTTTTAACATGAAACAACCAAAAGGTTGTTCAACTAACTAAATTAAGGTGTATTCCGAGTTTTATTATAACTTTTTGTAAATGAATTACGACGATTTGACTTTTGTGCAGGAATTTTAGCTGCACAAAAAATTGTTTCCGATCAGATTCTTTTCGATGTCATAATAATTGTATAGACATTCTTGTTCAGATCATATAATTTTTTTTAGATATCTTGGTTACGGAGCACTCCCTACAATTGTTTTGGCAGTCATAATTGTAACAAAAGTTACGTTACACCCCTAAGCTTGTGAATATTTCAATTACACTTCCAAATAAATTTAAACTTGAAAACCATATGAAATTATCTTCATTCCACCATCGAAAATTTAAAAAAAAAAAAGAAATTTTTTTTTTCGACCAATCACGGGAAAAATGAAGAAATTACTCTTACGCCCGATTGTTCAATTCGATCGCTAATATTTTTGTTTCAACATGAAACAACCAAAAGGTTGTTCAACTAACGAAATTAAGGCGTATTCCGATTTTTATTATAACTTTTTCTAAACGAATTACGACGATTCGACATTTGTGCAGGAATTTTAGCAACACAAAAAACGGTTTCCGACAGATTTTTTTCGATGTCATAACGCTCTTATAGAAATTCTAGTTCAGATCAATTAATTTTTTTTTGATATCTTGGTTACAAAGCACACCCTGCAATCGATTCGATTACTCATAATTGTGCCAAAAATCACGTTAAACTCCTAATCTTGTGAATATTTCAATTACATTTCCAAATAAAATTACACATAAAATCCATATGAATTATCTTCAATCCACCATTGAAAATGTTTTTAAAAAAAAGGAAATTTTTTTTGCGACCAATCACGGGAAAAATGAAGAAATTACACTAACGCCCGACTGTTCGATTTGATCTCTAATACTTTTGTTTCAACATGAAACAACCAAAAGGTTGTTCAACTAACTAAATTAAGGTGTATTTCGAGTTTTATTATAACTTTTTGTAAATGAATTACGACGATTCGACTTTTGTGTCGGAATTTTAGCTGCACAAAAAACTGTTTTCGATCAGATTTTTTTTTATGTCATAACAATCGTATAGAAATTCTTGTTCAGATCAAATAATTTTTTTTAGATATCTTGGTTACGGAGCACTCCCTGCAATCAATTCGGTTACTGATAACTGTACCAAAAATTACGTTAAACTCCTAATTTTGTGAATATCTCAATTACACTTAAAGTGTATTCTAGGTTGTATTGACTTTTCGTAAATGAATTACGACGATTCGACTTTTGTGCGGAGTTTTAGCTGCACAAAAAACTGATTTCGATCAAATTTTTTTCGAGGTCATAATAATTGTATAGACATTCTTGTTCAGATCTATATTTTTTTTTAGATATCTTGGTTACGGAGCACTCCCTACAATCGATTCGGTTACTCATAATTGTACCGAAATTCACGTTAAACAACCAATCTTGCGAATATTTCAATTACACTTCCAAATAAAATTACACTTCAAAACCATATGAAATTATCTTCATTCCACCATTGAAAATCTAAAAAAAAAAAAAAGAAATTTTTTTTTCGACTAATCACGAGAAAAATGAAGAAATTACTCTTACGCCCGATTGGTAAATTTGATCGCTAATATTTTTGTTTCAACATGAAACAACCAAAAGGTTGTTCAACTAACTAAATTAAGGTGTATTCCGAGTTTTATTATAAGTTTGTTAAATGAATTACAACGATTCGACTTTGGTGCCGGAATTTTAGCCGCACAAAAAACAGTTTCTGATCAGATTTTTTTTATGTCATAACAATCGTATAGAAATTCTGGTTTAGATCATACAATGCTTTTTTGATATCTTGGTTACGGAGCACTCCTTGCAATCGATTCGGTTACTCATAACTGTACCGAAAATCACGTTAAACACCTAATCTTGTGAATATTTCAATTACACTTCCAAATAAAATTACACTTAAAAATGATATGAAATTATCTTCATTCCACCATTGAAAATTTAAAAAAAAAAAATGTTTTTGCAACCAATCACGGAAAAATGAAGAAATTACACTTACGCCCGACTGTTCGATTTGATCTCTAATACTTTTGTTTCAACATGAAACAACCAAAAGGTTGTTCAACTAACTAAATTAAAGTGTATTCCGGGTTGTATTGACTTTTCGTAAATGAATTACGACGATTCGACTTTTGTGCTGGAGTTTTAGCTTCATAAAAAACTATTTCCGATCAGATTTATTTCGATGTCATAATAATTGTATAGACATTCTTGTTCAGATCATATAATTTTTTTTAGATATCTTGGTTACGGACCACTCGCTACAATCGATTCGGTTACTCATAATTGTACCGAAATTCACGTTAAACAACCAATCTTGCAAATATTTCAATTACACTTCCAAATAAAATTATACTTCAAAACCATATGAAATTATCTTCATTCCACCATTGAAAATGTTTTTAAAAAAAAAAAGAAATTTTTTTTTCGACCAATCACGGTAAAAATGAATAAATTACTCTTGCGCCCGATTGGTCAATTTGATCTCTAATATTTTTGTTTCAACATGAAACAACCAAAACGTTGTTCAACTAACTAAATTAAGGTGTATTCCGAGTTTTATTATAACTTTTTGTAAACGAATTACGACGATTCAACTTTTGTGCCGGAATTTAAGCTGCACAAAAAACTTTCTTTGATCAGATTTTTTTTGACGTCATAACAATCGTATAGAAATTCTTGATCAGATCAAATAATTTTTTATAGATATCTTGGTTACGGAGCACTCCCTGCAATCGATTCGGTTACTGATAACTGTACCCAAAATTACGTTAAACTCCTTTTTTTGAGAATATCTCAATTACACTTAAAGTGTATTCTAGGTTGTATTGAGTTTTCGTAAATGAATTACGACGATTCGACTTTTGTGCCGGAGTTTTAGCTGCACAAAAAACTGTTTCTGATCAAATTTTTTTCGATGTCATAGTAATTGTATAGACATTCTTGTTCAGATCCTATAATTTTTTTTAGATATCTTGGTTACGGAGCACTCCCTACAATCAATTCGGTTACTCATAATTGTACCGAAATTCACGTTAAACAACCAATCTTGCGAATATTTCAATTACACTTCCAAATAAAATTACACATAAAATCCATATGAATTATCTTCAATCCACCATTGAAAATGTTTTTAAAAAAAAGGAAATTTTTTTTGCGACCAATCACGGGAAAAATGAAGAAATTACACTAACGCCCGACTGTTCGATTTGATCTCTAATACTTTTGTTTCAACATGAAACAACCAAAAGGTTGTTCAACTAACTAAATTAAGGTGTATTTCGAGTTTTATTATAACTTTTTGTAAATGAATTACGACGATTCGACTTTTGTGTCGGAATTTTAGCTGCACAAAAAACTGTTTTCGATCAGATTTTTTTTTATGTCATAACAATCGTATAGAAATTCTTGTTCAGATCAAATAATTTTTTTTAGATATCTTGGTTACGGAGCACTCCCTGCAATCAATTCGGTTACTGATAACTGTACCAAAAATTACGTTAAACTCCTAATTTTGTGAATATCTCAATTACACTTAAAGTGTATTCTAGGTTGTATTGACTTTTCGTAAATGAATTACGACGATTCGACTTTTGTGCGGAGTTTTAGCTGCACAAAAAACTGATTTCGATCAAATTTTTTTCGAGGTCATAATAATTGTATAGACATTCTTGTTCAGATCTATATTTTTTTTTAGATATCTTGGTTACGGAGCACTCCCTACAATCGATTCGGTTACTCATAATTGTACCGAAATTCACGTTAAACAACCAATCTTGCGAATATTTCAATTACACTTCCAAATAAAATTACACTTCAAAACCATATGAAATTATCTTCATTCCACCATTCAAAATTTAAAAAAAAAAGAAATTTTTTTTTCGACCAATCACGGGAAAAATGAAGAAATTACTCTTATGCCCGATTGGTAAATTTGATCGCTAATATTTTTGTTTCAACATGAAACAACCAAATGGTTGTTCAACTAACTGAATTAAGGTGTATTCCGAGTTTTATTATAACTTTTTGTAAATGAATTACGACGATTCGACTTTTGTGCCGGAATTTTAGCTGCACAAAAAACTGTTTCTGATCAGATTTTTTTTATGTCATAACAATCTTATAGAAATTCTTGTTCAGATCAAATAATTTTTTTTTTTTGATATCTTGGTTACGGAGCACTCCCTGCATCCATTCGGTTACTCATAACTTTACTGAAAATCACGTTAAACCCCTAATCTTATGAATATTTCAATTACACTTCCAAATAAAATTTCACTTAAAAATCATATGAAATTATTTTCATTCCACCATTAAAAATTTAAAAAAAGAAAAGAAATTTTTTTGCAACCAATCACGGGAAAAATGAAGAAATTACACTTACGCCCGACTGTTCATTTTGGTCTCTAATACTTTTGTTTCAAGATGAAACAACCAAAGGGTTGTTCAACTAACTAAATTAAAGTGTATTCCGGGTTGTATTGACTTTTCATAAATGAATTACGACGATTCGACTTTTGTGTCGGAATTTTAGCTGCACAAAAAACTGTTTCCGATCAGATTTTTTTCGATGTCATAATAATTGTATAGAAATTTTGTTCAGATCATATAATTTTTTTTAGATATCTTGCTTACGGAGCACTGCCTACAATCGTTTTGGCAGTCATAATTGTAACAAAAGTTACGTTACACCCCTAGGCTTGTGAATATTTTAATTACACTTCGAAATAAATTTAAACTTGAAAACCATATGAAATTATCTTCATTCCACCATTGAAAATTTAAAAGAAAAAAAAGAAATTTTTTTTTCGACCAATCACAGGAAAAATGAAGAAATTACTCTTACGCCCGATTGTTCAATTCGATCGCTAATATTTTTGTTTCAACATGAAACAACCAAAAGGTTGTTCAACTAACGAAATTAAGGCGTATTCCGATTTTTATTATAACTTTTTGTAAACGAATTACGACGATTCGACTTTTGCGCAGGAATTTTAGCAGCACAAAAAACGATTTTCAATCAGATTTTTTTCGATGTCATAACGCTCTTATAGAAATTCCAGTTCAGATCAATTAATTTTTTTTTGATATCTTGGTTACAGAGCACACCCTGCAATCGATCCGACTACTCATAATTGTGCCAAAAATCACGTTAAACTCCTAATCTTGTAAATGAATTACGACGATTTGACTTTTGTGTCGGAATTTTAGCTGCACAAAAAACTGTTTTCGATCAGATTTTTTTGAAGTCATAACAATCGTATAGAAATTCTTGTTCAGATCAAATAATTTTTTTTAGATATCTTGGTTACGGAGCACTCCCTGCAATCGATTCGGTTACTGATAACTGTACCCAAAATTACGTTAAACTCCTAATTTTGTGAATATCTCAATTACACTTAAAGTGTATTCCGGGTTGTATTGACTTTTCGTAAATGAATTACGACGATTCGACTTTTGTGCCGGAGTTTTTGCTTCACAAAAAACTATTTCCGATCAGATTTATTTTGATGTCATAATAATTGTATAGACATTCTTGTTCAGATCATATAATTTTTTTTAGATATCTTGGTTACGGACCACTCCCTACAATCGATTCAGTTACTCATAATTGTACCGAAATTCACGTTAAACAACCAATCTTGCGAATATTTCAATTACACTTCCAAATAAAATTATACTTCAAAACCATATGAAATTATCTTCATTCCACCATTGAAAATTTAAAAAAAAAAAAAGAAACTTTTTTTTTCGACCAATCACAGTAAAAATGAATAAATTACTCTTGCGCCCGATTGGTCAATTTGATCGCTAATATTTTTGTTTCTACATGAAACAACCAAAAGGTTGTTCAACTATCTAAATTAAAGTGTATTACGAGTTTTATTGACTTTTCGTAAATGAATTACGATGATTCGACTTTTGTGCAGGAATTTTAGCTGCACAAAAAACTGTTTCCGATCAGATTTTTTTCGATGTCATAATAATTGTATAGAAATTTTGTTCAGATCATATAATTTTTTTTAGATATCTTGGTTGCGGAGCACTCCATACAATCGTTTCGGTAGTGATAATTGTAACAAAAGTTACGTTACACCCCTAAGCTTGTGAATATTTCAATTACACTTCCAAATAAAATTAGACTTAAAACCATATGAAATTATCTTCATTCCACCATTGAAAATTTAAAAAAAAAAAAAAAAAAATTCTACCAATCATAGGAAAAATGAAGAAATTACTCTTACGCCCGATTGTTCAATTCGATCGCTAATATTTTTGTTTCAACATGAAACAACCAAAAGGTTGTTCAACGAACAAAATTAAGGCGTATTCCAATTTTTATTATAACATTTGTAAACGAATTACGATGATTTGACTTTTGTGCAGGATTTTAGCAGCGCAAAAAACGATTTTCGATCAGATTTTTTTCTATGTCATAACGATCTTATAGAAATTCCGGTTCAGATCAATTAATTTTTTTTTGATATCTTGATTACATAGCACACCCTGCAATCGAATCCATTACTCATAATTGTGCCAAAAATCACATTAAACCCCTAATCTTGTGAATATTTCAATTACACTTCCAAATAAAATTACACATAAAATCCATATAAATTATCCTCAATCCACCATTGAAAATTTTTTTAAAAAAAAAAGGAAATTTTTTTTGCAACCAATCACGGGAAAAATGAAGAAATTACACTAACGCCCGACTGTTCGATTTGATCTCTAATACATTTGTTTCAACATGAAACATCCAAAAGGTTGTTCAACTAACTAAATTATGGTGTATTCCGAGTTTTATTATAACTTTTGTGTTGGAATTTTAGCTGTACAAAAAACTGTTTTCGATCAGATTTTTTTTGATGTCATAACAATCGTATAGAAATTCTTGTTCTGATAAATAATTTTTTTTAGATATCTTGGTTACAGAGCACTCCCTACAATAGATTTGGTTACTCATAACTATACCGAAAATCACGTTAGACCCCTAATCTTGTGAATATCTCAATTACACTTAAAGTGTATTCTAGGTTGTATTGACTTTTCGTAAATGAATTACGACGATTCGACTTTTGTGCCGGAGTTTTAGCTGCACAAAAAACTGTTTCCGATCAAATTTTTTTCGATGTCATAATAATTGTATAGACATTCTTGTTCAGATCATATAATTTTTTTTAGATATCTTGGTTGCGGAGCACTCCATACAATCGTTTCGGTAGTGATAATTGTAACAAAAGTTACGTTACACCCCTAAGCTTGTGAATATTTCAATTACACTTCCAAATAAAATTAGACTTAAAACCATATGAAATTATCTTCATTCCACCATTGAAAATTTAAAAAAAAAAAAAAAAAAATTCTACCAATCACAGGAAAAATGAAGAAATTACTCTTACGCCCGATTGTTCAATTCGATCGCTAATATTTTTGTTTCAACATGAAACAACCAAAAGGTTGTTCAACGAACAAAATTAAGGCGTATTCCAATTTTTATTATAACATTTGTAAACGAATTACGATGATTTGACTTTTGTGCAGGATTTTAGCAGCGCAAAAAACGATTTTCGATCAGATTTTTTTCTATGTCATAACGATCTTATAGAAATTCCGGTTCAGATCAATTAATTTTTTTTTGATATCTTGATTACATAGCACACCCTGCAATCGAATCCATTACTCATAATTGTGCCAAAAATCACATTAAACCCCTAATCTTGTGAATATTTCAATTACACTTCCAAATAAAATTACACATAAAATCCATATAAATTATCCTCAATCCACCATTGAAAATTTTTTTAAAAAAAAAAGGAAATTTTTTTTGCAACCAATCACGGGAAAAATGAAGAAATTACACTAACGCCCGACTGTTCGATTTGATCTCTAATACATTTGTTTCAACATGAAACATCCAAAAGGTTGTTCAACTAACTAAATTATGGTGTATTCCGAGTTTTATTATAACTTTTGTGTTGGAATTTTAGCTGTACAAAAAACTGTTTTCGATCAGATTTTTTTTGATGTCATAACAATCGTATAGAAATTCTTGTTCTGATAAATAATTTTTTTTAGATATCTTGGTTACAGAGCACTCCCTACAATAGATTTGGTTACTCATAACTATACCGAAAATCACGTTAGACCCCTAATCTTGTGAATATCTCAATTACACTTAAAGTGTATTCTAGGTTGTATTGACTTTTCGTAAATGAATTACGACGATTCGACTTTTGTGCCGGAGTTTTAGCTGCACAAAAAACTGTTTCCGATTAAATTTTTTTCGATGTCATAATAATTGTATAGACATTCTTGTTCAGATCATATAATTTTTTTTAGATATCTTGGTTGCGGAGCACTCCATACAATCGTTTCGGTAGTGATAATTGTAACAAAAGTTACGTTACACCCCTAAGCTTGTGAATATTTCAATTACACTTCCAAATAAAATTAGACTTAAAACCATATGAAATTATCTTCATTCCACTATTGAAAATTTAAAAAAAAAAAAAAAAAAATTCTACCAATCACAGGAAAAATGAAGAAATTACTCTTACGCCCGATTGTTCAATTCGATCGCTAATATTTTTGTTTCAACATGAAACAACCAAAAGGTTGTTCAACGAACAAAATTAAGGCGTATTCCAATTTTTATTATAACATTTGTAAACGAATTACGATGATTTGACTTTTGTGCAGGATTTTAGCAGCGCAAAAAACGATTTTCGATCAGATTTTTTTCTATGTCATAACGATCTTATAGAAATTCCGGTTCAGATCAATTAATTTTTTTTTGATATCTTGATTACATAGCACACCCTGCAATCGAATCCATTACTCATAATTGTGCCAAAAATCACATTAAACCCCTAATCTTGTGAATATTTCAATTACACTTCCAAATAAAATTACACATAAAATCCATATAAATTATCCTCAATCCACCATTGAAAATTTTTTTAAAAAAAAAAGGAAATTTTTTTTGCAACCAATCACGGGAAAAATGAAGAAATTACACTAACGCCCGACTGTTCGATTTGATCTCTAATACATTTGTTTCAACATGAAACATCCAAAAGGTTGTTCAACTAACTAAATTATGGTGTATTCCGAGTTTTATTATAACTTTTGTGTTGGAATTTTAGCTGTACAAAAAACTGTTTTCGATCAGATTTTTTTTGATGTCATAACAATCGTATAGAAATTCTTGTTCTGATAAATAATTTTTTTTAGATATCTTGGTTACAGAGCACTCCCTACAATAGATTTGGTTACTCATAACTATACCGAAAATCACGTTAGACCCCTAATCTTGTGAATATCTCAATTACACTTAAAGTGTATTCTAGGTTGTATTGACTTTTCGTAAATGAATTACGACGATTCGACTTTTGTGCCGGAGTTTTAGCTGCACAAAAAACTGTTTCCGATCAAATTTTTTTCGATGTCATAATAATTGTATAGACATTCTTGCTCAGATCCTATAATTGTTTTTAGATATCTTGGTTACGGAGCAATCCCTACAATCGATTCGGTTACTCATAATTGTACCGATATTCACGTTAAACAACCAATCTTGCGAATATTTCAATTACACTTCCAAATAAAATTACACTTCAAAACCATATGAAATTATCTTCATTCCACCATTGAAAATTTAAAAAAAAAAAAAAGAAATTTTTTTTTCGACCAATCACGGTAAAAATGAATAAATTACTCTTACGCTTGATTGGTCAATTTGATCGCTAATATTTTTGTTTCAACATGAAACAACCAAAAGGTTGTTCAACTAACTAAATTAAGGTGTATTCCGAGTTTTATTATAACTTTTTGTAAATGAATTATGACGATTCGACTTTGGTGCCAGAATTTTAGCTGCACAAAAACTGTTTCCGATTAGATTTTTTTTTATGTCATAACAATCGTATAGAAATTCTGGTTTAGATCATACAATTTTTTTTTTGATATCTTGGTTACGGAGTACTCCCTGCAATCGATTCGGTTACTCATAACTGTACCGAAAATCACGTTAAACCCCTGATCATGTGAATATTTCAATTACACTTCCAAATAAAATTACACTTAAAAATCATATGAAATTATCTTCATTCCACCATTGAAAATTTAAAAAAAAAAAAAAGAAAATGTTTTTGCAACCAATCACGGGAAAATGAAGAAATTACACTTACGCCCGACAATTCGATTTGATCTCTAATACTTTTGTTTCAACATGAAACAACAAAAAGGTTGTTCAACTAACTAAATTAAAGTGTATTCCGGGTTGTATTGACTTTTCGTAAATGAATTATGATGATTCGACTTTTGTGTCGAAATTTTAGCTGCACAAAAAACTGTTTCCGATCAGATTTTTTTCGATGTCATAATAATTGTATAGAAAATTTGTTCAGATCATATAACTTTTTTTAGATATCTTGGTTACGGAGCACTCCATACAATCGTTTCGGTAGTGATAATTGTAACAAAAGTTACGTTACACCCCTAAGCTTGTGAATATTTCAATTACACTTCCAAATAAAATTACACTTAAAACCATATGAAATTGTCTTCATTCCACCATTAAAAATTTAAAAAAAAAAAAAAGAAAATTTTTTTCTACCAATCACGGGAAAAATGAAGAAATTACTCTTACGCCCGATTGTTCAATTCGATCGCTAATATTTTTGTTTCAACATGAAACAACCAAAAGGTTGTTCAACTAACGAAATTAAGGCGTATTCCGATTTTTATTATAACTTTTTGTAAACGAATTACGACGATTCGACTTTTGTGTAGGAATTTTAGCAGAACAAAAAACGGTGTCCGATTAGATTTTTTTTGATGTCATAACGATCTTATAGAAATTCCGGTTCAGATCAATTAATTTTTTTTGATATCTTGGTTACAGAGCACACCCTGCAATCGATTCGATTACTCATAATTGTGCCAAAAATCACGTTAAACCCCTAATCTTGTGAATATTTCAATTACACTTCCAAATAAAATTACACATAAAATCCATATGAATTATCTTCAATCCACCATTGAAAATTTAAAAAAAAAAAGAAGGAAATTTGTTTTGCAACCAATCACGGGAAAAATGAAGAAATTACACTAACGCCCGACTGTTCGATTTGATCTCTAATACATTTGTTTCAACATGAAACAACCAAAAGGTTGTTCAACTAACTAAATTAAGGTGTATTCCGAGTTTTATTATAACTTTTTATAAATGAATTACGACGATTCGACTTTTGTGCAAGAATTTTAGCCGCACAAAAAACAGTTTCTGATCAGATTTTTTTTGATGTCATAACAATAGTATAGAAATTCTTGTTTAGATCAAATAATTTTTTTTGATATTTTGGTTACGGAGCACTCCCTACAATCGATTCGGTTACTTATAACTGTACCGAAAATCACGTTAAACCCCTAATCTTGTGAATATTTAAATTACACTTCCAAATAAAATTACACTTAAAAATCATATGAAATTATCTTCATTCCACCATTGAAAATTTTTTAAAAAAAAAGAAAATGTTTTTGCAACCAATCACGGGAAAAATGAAGAAATTACACTTACGCCCGACAGTTCGATTTGATCTCTAATACTTTTGTTTCAACATGAAAGAACCAAAAGGTTGTTCAACTAACTAAATTAAAGTGTATTCCGGGTTGTATTGACTTTTCGTAAATGAATTACGATGATTCGACTTTTGTGCCGGAATTTTAACTGCACAAAAAACTGTTTTCGATCAGATTTTTTTCGATGTCATAATGATTGTATAGAAATTTTGTTCAGATCATATAATTTTTTTTAGATATCTTGGTTACAGAGCACTCCATACAATCGTTTCGGTAGTGATAATTGTAACAAAAGTTACGTTACACCCTAAGCTTGTGAATATTTCAATTACACTTCCAAATAAAATTACACTTAAAACCATATGAAATTATCTTCATTCCACCATTGAAAATTTAAAAAAAAAAAAAGAATTTTTTTTTTCAACCAATCACGGGAAAAATGAAGAAATTACACTAACGCCCGACTGTTCGATTTGATCTCTAATACATTTGTTTCAACATGAAACATCCAAAAGGTTGTTCAACTAACTAAATTAAGGTGTATTCCGAGTTTTATTATAACTTTTCTAAATGAATTACGACGATTCGACTTTTGTGTCGGAATTTTAGCTGCACAAAAAACTGTTTTCGATCAGATTTTTTTTTATGTCATAACAATCGTATAGAAATTCTTGTTCTGATAAATAATTTTTTTTAGATATCTTGGTTACAGAGCACTCCCTGCAATAGATTTTGTTACTCATAACTATACTGAAAATCACGTTAGACCCCTAATCTTGTGAATATCTCAATTACACTTAAAGTGTATTCTAGGTTGTACTGACTTTTCGTAAATGAATTACGACTATTCGACTTTTGTGCCGGAGTTTTAGCTGCAAAAAAAACTATTTCCGATCAGATTTTTTTCGATGTCATAATAATTGTATAGACATTCTTGTTTAGATCATATAATTTTTTTTTAAATATCTTGGTTACGGAGCACTCCCTACAATCGATTCGGTTACTCATAATTGTACCAAAATTCACGTTAAAACCAATGTAGCACCCCAAGTGCTACGATAATTAAGAAGAGAAAACCCATACCAAAAAATATAATTAGATTTCATAAACTGGAAATAAAATTGTTAAACTGTGCCACATCTCAAGGCAAGAAAAACTCATCCAACAAAATGTAAATTTAAATGAAATATCCCTCAGTACTGAAATTAAAACATATGATAATCTATAAACTAGTCAACCAAGACCCAGAAATCTTATAGGCATCGAGTAACCTCCACGTTCACACTGCTAGTGTCCCCCACTGCTACTACTAGAACCCGCCTCATGAGCTACCTCGCTATGACCTGGAATGGTGAAGAGTACAAGGTGAGTCACAAGACTCAGCAAGTCATAAGCAATGAAAGAAAATTTAAAGCTGAGACAAGAAAAGTCGAACTCATCGAGATTGACTCATCTCACAACTCATAGATAACCGATCATAATCTGAGGGATAACTTGTCTCAATTTTAGGGAATTAATATATAGGACTATCTTGTATGGATTGCGTAGGTTCTCAAATAGATGTAGAAACAATAAACATCACTCATGCAGGTATGTATGCAAAACTGGTCAAGGCCCTTATATATAAAAAAGAAGTCTCATAGCTACCCGTTGCTGAATCTGCAACCTTAAACATCAAACAAATACTCACTAGGGTCAACACCCCTACTCCATATCTAGAAGCGAACAGAAAAGAAATATCATCTCAATAGTATTACTAGGGCTGCCGCCCCTCGCTACCGGTAGTGGGTAATCTCAAAAGAACTGAGCTCACGGGATCCCTTCGCGAACTAAGCCGCCTTAAATGCCAAATGTTCAAATACGTGCTAGCACACAATATGAAGTGCTCCAAGTAATCTCATGCTCTTATGCGCACACAATATGAATGCACATAAACTCAAATAATCTGAAGTAAATGCATGTGTCATATTTCCCAATTGTCTCAATACTGTAATTATCTTAATTTAATAATGGACCCAATAGTATTTAATTTAATTGAAACTCAATGATATATAATACATCTCAAGTCTTATGACATTAAGGATAAGCTAGATGTATAAAACTTGCTTAAAAATTATTTATGAACTATAAGTGTTCATTAAATCTCATTAAACTTTATTAATAATAATTTTAAATCTAATTTTAAAACTTGATAAGAAGGAATAATTAAATTATAACTAAAAATAATTAAATTAATTGAAATGAAATTCGGTGCTACAGTACCAGCGCTACAGTAATATTGCTACAGTGCAATCGCTACAGTGTAATTGCTACAGTGTCCTGCTTATTATTTGAAGCTCCTTACGAAGAACATGTCTCTGCAATTCCAGCCACTTATATATATATATATATATGCATAAAACTTCACTTGTAACGGTTGCACCACTCAAAATAACACTCTGGGATGATCAACCTAATAGCAAAGGATGAGTTATGGGATCAAACAAGGATAGATTGAATCACAGGTCATGCCCACTTGGAATAATGTATTCTCTGCAACTGAACATGCGCTTATATATATATATATATATATATCAATCAACTCACTATAAGCTACACCATTCCGAAAGAAGGTTTTAGGAGAATAATCCCAAACGATAAAGAATAAATCATGACTTCGCTCAATGCTAAGAATTTAAGAATCATCAAGATTTAACCCATAGCCAATCCTCTGCAAAATATTCTCCACTGTTACGCATGAACATAAGCACATATAAATATATTTTGCTCAACTTACAAAGCCCTCAAGAGTAGGAAAATTTAATAGAAGCGTTATACGAATTTCCAAAGACCCTTTGTATATCAAGGTCCTGCATGAATAATCCTTTGCACCACAAAATAAAAGAATGGAAGGGTTCATATAAACCTTAGAGAAGAGCCACAGAGGATCTTGCGTAACATAATGAAAGGAAGATGGAGAAACTTGCCTATAAAAATCACAATGCTGCTACAATAACTCTCTACGTTGATTCCTTAGAGCTTTCCCTCAGAAACCCTCCTTTTGCAATAACTCCTTCTCTGCTACTAGCCTCTTCCCCTTATTCCAACTGCGGCGTGAGTAAATTTAAGGTTAACAGCCGTATATATAAGGAAACCCTGGACACCCAAAGACCTAAACCTTACGCCGATAGGATTTTTTTTATAAATCCTTAATATTGCAAATTAATTTCTCCTTATTATCCTCATTTAAATATTAGCCCATATTTCCGATATATCCAAACTCCACCTAATTACATAACTCCCAAAATTACAATAATGCCATTCCTAATAAATTATTATTTCTTAAATCCCAAAATAACTCCATATTTATTTATTTGGCCAGCATCACATAATCCAAAAATTTAAAATTCATAATTAAATTCTAATAAATTCTAGGCCCCCTAACGGGTCAGTACAATTTCTCCCCCTCTTAAAAGGAATTTGGTCCTCCAAATTCATACCTGGTTATTCGAACAAAGAGGGGTAACGCTGCCTCATCTCATCTTCCAATTCCCACGTTGCCTCGTCTGAAGAATGCCGCTGCCATTGCACCTTGACAAGAGGAATTGATCGATTCCTCAAATTCTTTTCCTTGCGCTCTAAAATATTGATGGGCATCTCCTCATAGGTCACATCCCCACTAACCTCAAGTGTCTGATAATCAATCACATGCTGAGGATCAAGCACATACTTCCTTAACATCGAGACATGGAACACATTATGAACGTGAGCAAATTGAGGTGGTAAAGCTAACTCATATGCCAAAGCTCCAACTCTCCTCAATATCTCAAACGGTCCAATATAACGTGGGCTAAGTTTCCCTGATACTCCAAAACGTCGCACACCCTTCATAGGCATGACTCTCAGCCAAACACGATCGCCAACCTCGAACTCCAAGTCACGTCGCCTCTTATCAGCATAACTTTTTTGTCTATCTTGGGCAGTCTTCATTCTAGCCTTAATAAGCTTGATTTTATCAGTCGTCTGCTCAACAATCTCAGGCCCTAGCAAAGCTCGGTCACCGATCTCTTCCCAACAAATAGGCGAACGACACGGTCGGCCATACAAAGCTTCGTAGGGTGGCATGCCAATACTCGAATGGAAACTGTTGTTATAAGCAAATTCCACCAACGGTAAGTGCTCGTCCCAACTGCCACGGAAGTCTAATACACAGGCTCTTAACATATCCTCCAAAGTCCTGATAGTCCTCTCTAACTGACCATCTGTCTGAGGATGAAATGCCGTACTGAATCTCAAACGAGTACCCAAAGCATCCTGCAAAGTCCCCCAAAAATGCGAAGTGAATCTGGGATCTCTATCTGAAATAATGCTAGAAGGGACTCCATGTAACCTCACTATCTCCTCGATGTAAAGCCTAGCCATCCTATTCATCGGATACGTTTTCTTAATTGGCAAGAAATGAGCTGACTTGGTCAAATGATCCACGATCACCCATATAGCATCATAGCCTCTAGACGTCCTAGGCAATCCCATTACAAAATCCATAGCCACACTATCCCATTTCCACTCCGGGATCGACAATGGTAGCAATAACCCTGCAGGTTTCTGATGCTCGGCCTTCACCTGTTGACAAATAGAACACTGGGCCACAAACTTGGCCACATCTCTCTTCATCCCATTCCACCAAAACTGTCTCTTCAAATCTTGGTACATCTTGGATACGCCGGGATGAATGGTGTAATGGCTCCTATGCGCCTCACTCATAATCTCCTGCCTAAGCTCCTCACTAGCAGGAACATAAACACGGCCACGAGAAAGAAGAATACCATCGTCTCGAATAGAATACCCCATGGACGTATGACTCTCAACATCTACAAGTACTCGTGCTAAGAGTTCATCCTCCAACTGTCGGGCTCTAATCCTGTCGAACAACTCGGGCTGAACTCTCATGTAAGCACAACTCACCATAACTCGATCCTCCAAGTCTGAAATAGACAAAGCGCTTAACTGTTCAAGCAATATCCACTGTTGCGCCATCAAAGCTGCTATAGAAGCTCCTCGTCTACTCAACGCATCAGCTACCACGTTTGCCTTACCTGGATGGTATCAGAGCAGAGGTTCGAGTCAAAGTCTCCCGTACACACATAGGATGTTGGGTAGAGCTAGGACCTGAGTCTATTATTTGGGTAGGTTAGACCCAAGTAGATATTATTTTTCTGACCCTATGTGGTGATGCAGGAAGATGAGTGGTAGAAGAGGACGACCACGTACCCGCGATCAGACTGGTACAGCTCATAATGAGATTCCTGAGCAGACCCATGAGACGCCTGGAGAGATTACTAGAGATGAGTATCGTCGAGAGATGGATGAGATGAGAGGTATGCTGACGGGGCTGTAATACCCCGAGAGCCCAGAGAAGTTAGAATATATCGAGGTTAGTGTAAGAAAGGAAACAACACCAGCTGGATACCTTTTGGGCTAAATGTTGGCAAAGAACTCCCAAGTTAAGCGTGCTTGACCTGGGGTAATCCAGGGATGGGTGACCCCCCTAGGAAGTTCGTGTAGGCCCATCAGGATAAGTTGTTCCGGTCCTTCCTATCGCTCGATCGGGATGTTACAGGTGGTATCAGAGCCGACCCTTGGCAAAGGCGGTCCGATGAGGGCGGGGAGTGGCGCCGGGGCTTGAGGGCCTGTACAAGGAGCGGCTTCTGGCAGGCTTCTAGGATGGCAGCCCCCAAGGGGAGAAGGTCTGGGACCAGTTGTAAGGTCGCATGACGAGGACGTCATGTGCTTAAGGGGGGGAGAATGTAATACCCCGAGGGCCCAGAGAAGTTAGAATATATCGAGGATAGTGTAAGAAATAAAACAACATCAGCTGGATACCTTTTGGGCTGAATGTTGGCAAAGAACTCCCAAGTTAAGCGTGCTTGACCTGGGGTAATCCAGGGATGGGTGACCCCCCTGGGAAGTTCGCGTAGGCCCATCAGGGTAAGTTGTTCCGGTTCTTCCTATCGCTCGAGCGGGATGTTACAGGTGGTATCAGAGCCTACCCGAGGCTCTGAGCGCGGTGGTGGGGCAAACCTCAGCGAGGAGGCTGAGTCCCGATGGGGGTGTGAGGCCCCTATGGGGGGTGCCTGTAGGCATCTTAAGCGAATCCCACATCGGCCATGCACGGGGGGAGATCTGGGACCAGTTGTAAGGTCGCATGACGAGGACGTCATGTGCTTAAGGGGGGGAGAATGTAATACCCCGAGAGCCCAGAGAAGTTAGAATATATCGAGGTTAGTGTAAGAAAGGAAACAACACCAGTTGGATACTTTTTGGGCTGAATGTTGGCAAAGAACTCCCAAGTTAAGCGTGCTTGACCTGGGGTAATCCAGGGATGGGTGACCCCCCTGGGAAGTTCGTGTAGGCCCATCAGGATAAGTTGTTCCGGTCCTTCCTATCGCTCGATCGGGATGTTACAGTTTCCGATCAGATTTTTTTTTTATATCATAACAATCGTATAGAAATTCTTGTTCAGATCAAATAATTTTTTTTGATGAGGTTACGGAGCACTCCCTGCAATCGATTCGGTTACTCATAACTATACTGAAAATCACGTTAAACCTCTAATCTTGTGAATATTTCAATTACACTTCCAAATAAAATTACACTTAAAAATCATATGAAATTATCTTCATTCCACCATTGAAAATTTAAAAAAAAAAGAAATTTTTTGTGCAACCAATCGAGGGAAAAATGAAGAAATTACACTTACGCCCGACTATTCGATTTGATCTCTAATACTTTTGTTTCAACATGAAACAACCAAAAGGTTGTTCAACTAAATAAATTAAAGCGTATTTCGGGTTGTATTGACTTTTCGTAAATGAATTACGACAATTCGACTTTTGTGCCGGAGTTTTAGCTGCACAAAAAACTGTTTCCGATCAGATTTTTTTCGATGTCATAATAAATGTATAGACATTATTGTTCAGATCATATAATTTTTCTTAGATATCTTGGTTACGGAGCACTCCTTATAATCGATCCGGTTACTCATAATTGTACCAAAATTCACGTTAAACAACCAATCTTGCGAATATTTCAATTACACTTCCAAATAAAATTATACTTCAAAACCATATGAAATTATCTTCATTCCACCATTGAAAATTTTAAAAAAAAAAAAGAAATTTTTTTTTCGACCAATCACGGTATAAACGAATAAATTACTCTTACGTCCGATTGGTCAATTTGATCGCTAATAGTTTTGTTTCAACATGAAACAACCAAAAGGTTGTTCAACTAACTAAATTAAGGTGTATTCCGAGTTTTATTATAACTTTTTGTAAATGAATTACGACAATTCGACTTTTGTGCAATAATTTTAGCTACATAAAAAACTGTTTCTGATCAGATTTTTTTTGATGTCATAACAATAGTATAGAAATTCTTGTTCAGATAAATTAATTTTTTTTTCATATCTTGGTTACAGAGCACACCCTGCAATCAATTCGATTACTCATAATTGTGCCAAAAATCACGTTAAACCCCTAATCTTGTGAATATTTCAATTACATTTCCAAATAAAATTACACATAAAATCCATATGAATTATCTTCAATCCACCATTGAAATTTTTTTAAAAAAAAAGGAAATTTTTTTTGCGACCAATCACTAGAAAAATGAAGAAATTACACTAACGCCCGACTGTTCGATTTGATCTCTAATACTTTTGTTTCAACATGAAACAACCAAAAGGTTGTTCAACTAACTAAATTAAGGTGTATTCCGAGTTTTATTATAACTTTTTTTAAATGAATTACGACGATTCGACTTTTGTGACGGAATTTTAGCTGCACAACAAACTATTTTCGATCAGATTTTTTTTTATGTCATAACAATCGTATATAAATTCTTGTTCAGATCAAATAATTTTTTTTAGATATCTTGGTTACGGAGCACTCCCTACAATAGATTCGGTTACTCATAACTGTACCGAAAATCACGTTAAACCCCTAATCTTGTGAATATCTCAATTACACTTAAAATGTATTCTAGGTTGTATTGACTTTTCGTAAATGAATTACGTCTATTCGACTTTTGTGCCGGAGTTTTAGCTGCACAAAAAACTGTTTCCGATCAGATTTTTTTCGATGTCATAATAATTTTATAGAAATTTTGTTCAGATCATATAATTTTTTTTAGATATCTTGGTTACGGAGCACTCCCTACAATCGTTTCGGTACTCATAATTGTAACAAAAGTTACGTTACACCCCTAAGCTTGTGAATATTTCAATTACACTTTCAAATAAAATTAAACTTGTAAACCATATGAAATTATCTTCATTCCACCATTGAAAATTTAAAAAAAAAAAAGAATTTTTTTTTTCGACCAATCACTGGAAAAATGAAGAAATTACTCTGACGCCCGATTGTTCAATTCGATTGCTAATATTATTGTTTCAACATGAAACAACCGAAAGGTTGTTCAAGTAACAAAATTAAGGCGTATTCCGATTTTTATTATAAGTTTTTGTAAATGAATTACGACGATTCGACTTTTGTGCAGGAATTTTAGCAGCGCAAAAAAGGGTTTCCGATCAGATTTTTTTTGATGTCATAACGATCTTATTGAAATTCCAATTCAGATCAATTAATTTTTTTTTGATATCTTGGTTACAGAGCACACCCTACAATCGATTCGATTACTTATAATTGTGCCAAAAATCACGTTAAACAGCTAAACTTGTGAATATTTCAATTACTTTTCCAAATAAAATTACACATAAAATCCATATGAATTATCTTCAATCCACCATTAAAACATAAAAAAAAAAAAAAATAGGAAATTTTTTTTGCGACCAATCACGGGAAAAATGAAGAAATTACAATAATGCCCGACTGTTCGATTTGATCTCTAATACTTTTGTTTCAATATGAAACAACCAAAAGATTGTTCAACCAACTAAATTAAGGTGTATTCCGAGTTTTATTATAGTTTTTTGTAAATGAATTACGACGATTCGACTTCTGTGCCGGAATTTTAGCTGCAGAAAAAACTTTTTTTGATAAGATTTTTTTTGAAGTCATAACAATCGTATAGAAATTATTGTTCAGATCAAATAATTTTTTTTTAGATATCTTGGTTACAGAGCACTCCCTCCAATCGATTCGGTTACTCATAACTGTACCGAAAATTACGTTAAACCCCTAATCTGGTGAATATCTCAATTACACTTAAAGTGTATTCTAGGTTGTATTGACTTTTCGTAAATGAATTACGACGATTCGAATTTTGTGCCGGAGTTTTAGCTGCACAAAACTATTTCCAATCAAATTTTTTTCGATGTCATAATAATTGTATAGACATTCTTGTTCAGATCATAAAATTTTTTCTAGATATCTTGGTTACGGAGCACTCCCTACAATCGATTCGGTTGCTCATAATTGTACCGAAATTCACGTTAAACAACCAATCTTGCGAATATTTCAATTACACTTCCAAATAAAATTACACTTCAAAACCATATGAAATTATCTTCATTCCACCATCGAAAATTTTAAAAAAAAAAAGAATTTTTTTTTCGACCGATCACGGGAAAAATGAAGAAATTACTCTTACGCCCGATTGGTCAATTTGATCGCTAATATGTTTTTTTTCAACATGAAACAACCAAAACGTTGTTCAACTAACTAAATTAAGGTGTATTCCGAGTTTTATTATAACTTTTTGTAAATGAATTACGACGATTCGACTTTTGTGCCGGAATTTTAGCTGCACAAAAAACTGTTTCCGATCAGATTTTTTTTTATGTCGTAACAATCGTATAGAAATTTTTGTTCAAATCAAATAATTTTTTTTTGATATCTTGTTTACGGAGCACTCCCTGCAATCGATTCTGTTACTCATAACTATACCAAAAATCACGTTAAACCCTTAATCTTGTGAATATTTCAATTACACTTAAAAATCATATGAAATTATCTTCATTCCACCATTGAAAATTTTAAAAAAAAAAAGAAATTTTTTTTGCAACCAATCACGGGAGAAATGAAGAAATTACACTTACGCCCGACTGTTCGATTTGATCTCTAATACTTTTGTTTCAACATGAAACAACCAAAAGGTTGTTCAACTAACTAAATTAAAGTGTATTCCGGGTTGTATTGATTTTTCGTAAATGAATTATGACGATTCGACTTTTGTGCCGGAGTTTTAGCTGCACAAAAAACTATTTCCGATCAGATTTTTTTCGATGTCATAATAATTGTATAGATATTCTTGTTCAGATCATATAATTGTTTTTAGATATCTTGGTTACGGAGCACTCCCTACAATCGATTCGGTTACTCATAATTGTACCGAAATTCACGTTAAACAACCAATCTTGCGAATATTTCAATTACACTTCCAAATAAAATTACACTTCAAAACCATATGAAATTATCTTCATTCCACCATTGAAAATTTAAAAAGAAAAGAAATTTTTTTTTTCGACTAATCACGATAAAAATGAATAAATTACTCTTACGCTTGATTGGTCAATTTGATCGCTAATATTTTTGTTTCAACATGAAACAACCAAAAGGTTGTTCAACTAAATAAATTAAGGTGTATTTCGAGTTTTATTATAACTTTTTGTAAATGAATTACGACGATTCGACTTTTGTGCTGGAATTTAAGCTGCACAAAAAACTGTTTCCGATCAGATTTTTTTTATGTCATAACAATAGTATAGAAATTCTTGTTCAGATCAAATAATTTTTTTTTTATATCTTGGTTACGGAGCACTGCCTGCAATCGATTCGGTTACTCATAACTATACCGAAAATCACGTTAAACCTCTAATCCTGTGAATATTTAAATTACACTTCCAAATAAAATTACACTTAAAAATCATATGAAATTATCTTCATTCCACCATTGAAAATTTAGAAAAAAGAAAGAAATTTTTTTTGCAACCAACCACGGGAAAAATGAAGAAATTACACTTACGCCTGACTGTTCGATTTGATCTCTAATACTTTTGTTTCAACATGAAACAACCAAAAGGTTGTTTAACTAACTAAATTAAAGTGTATTCCAAGTTGTATTGACTTTTCGGAAATGAATTACGACAATTCGACTATTGTGCCCGAATTTTAGCTGGACAAAAAACTGTTTTCGATCAGATTTTTTTCGATGTCATAATAATTGTATAGAAATTTTGTTCAGATCATATAAATTTTTTTTAGATATCTTGGTTACGAAGCACTACCTACAATCTTTTCGGTAGTCATAATTGTACTAAAAGTTACGTTAAACCCCTAATCTTGTGAATAATTCAATTACACTTCCAAATAAAATTACACTTCAAAACCGTAAGAAATTATCTTCATTCCACCATTGAAAATTTAAAAAAAAAAAGAAAATTTTTTGTCGACCAATCACGGGAAAAATGAAGAAATTACTCTTACGCCCAATTGTTCAATTCGATCACTAATATTTTTGTTTCAACATGAAACAACCAAAAGGTTGTTCAACTAACGAAATTACGGCGTATTCCGATTTTTATTATAACTTTTTGTAAACGAATTATGACGATTCGACTTTTGTGCCAGAATTTTAACTGCACAAAAAACTATTTCCGATAAGATTTTTTCGATATCATAATAACTGTATAGAAATTCTTGTTCAGATCATATAATCTTTTTTAGATATCATGGTTACGGAGCACTCCCTACAACTGTTTCGGTAGTCATAATTGTACTAAAAGTTACGTTAAACCCCTAATCTTGTGAATATTTCAATTACACTTCCAAATAAAATTACACTTAAAAACCATATGAAATTATCTTCATTCCACCATTACAAATTAAAAAAAAAAAGGAAATTTTTTTTTCGACCAATCACGGGAAAAATGAAGAAATTACTCTTACGCCCGTTGGTCAATTTGATCGTTAATATTTTTGTTTCAACATGAAACAACCAAAAAGTAGTTCAACTAACTAAATTAAGGTGTATTCCGAGTATTATTATAACTTTTTGTAAATGAATTACGACGATTCGACCTTTGTGCCAAAATTTTTGATGCACAAAAAACTGTTTCCGATCAGATTTTTTTCGATGTGATAATAATGGTATAGAAATTCTTGTTCAAGTCATATAATTGTTTTTAGATATCTTGGTTACGGACACTTCCTACAATCGATTCAGCTACTCATATTTGTACCAAAAGTCACGTTAAACCCCTAATTTTGTGAATATTTCAATTACACTTCCAAATAAAATTACACTTAAAAATCATATGAAATTATCTTCATTCCACCGTTGAAAATTTAGAAAAAAAAGAAATCGACCAATCACGGGAAATATGAGGAAATTACTCTTACGCCCGATTGTTCAATTTGGTCGCTAATATTTTTGTTTCAACATGAAACAACCAAAAGGTGGTTCAACTAACTAAATTAAAGTGTATTCCAAGTTTTATTATAACTTTTTGTAAATCAATTACGACGATTAGACTTTTGTGCCGGGATTTTAACTGCACAAAAAACTGTTTCCGATCAGATTTTTTTCGATGTCATAACAATCGTATAGAAATTCTAGTTTAGATCATATAATTTTTTTTAGATATCTTGGTTAAGGAGCAGTCCCTGCAATCGATTTGGTTACTCATAACTGTAGCGAAATTCACGATAAACAGTCAATCTTGTGAATATTTCAATTACACTTCCAAATAAAATTTCACTTAAAAACCATATTAAATTATCTTCATTCCTTCATTGAAAATTAAAAAAAAAAGAAAATATTTTTTTGACCAATCATGGGAAAAATAAAGAAATTACACTTACGTCCGACTGTTCGATTTGATCTCTAATACTTTTGTTTCAACATGAAACAACCAAAAAGTTGTTCAACTAACTAAATTAAAGTGTATTCCGGGATTTATTAACATTTCTTAAATGAATTACGACGATTCGACTTTTAAGCCAGAATTTTAGCTGCACAAAAAACTGTTTCCGATCAGATTTTTTTCGATGTCTTATTAATTGTATAGAAATTATTGTTCAGATCATTTAATCTTTTTTTGATATCTTGGTTACGAAGCACTCCCTACAATCGTTTCTATTATTCATAATTCTACCAAAAGTTACGTTAAACCCCTAATCTTGTGAATATTTCAAATACACTTCCAAATAAAATTACACTTAAAAACCATATTAAATTATCTTCATTCCACCATTGAAAATTTTTTTAAAAAAAAAAGAATTTTTTTTTGCGACAAATCACGGGAAAAATGAAGAAATTACACATACGCCCGACTATTCCATTTGATCGCTAATACTTTTTTTTTCAACCTGAAACAACCAAAAGGTTGTTCAACTAACTAAATTAAAGTGTATTCCATGTTGTATTGACTTTTTGCAAATGAATTACGACGATTCAACTTTTGTGCTGAAATTTTAGCTGCCCAAAAAACTATTTCTGATCAGATTAATTTTGATATCATAATAATCGTTTGGAAATTCTGGTTCAGATTATAGAATTTTTTTTTATATATCTTGGTTACGGAGCACTCCCTGCAATCGATTCGGTTTGCTCATAATTGTACCGAAAATCACGTTAAACGACAAATCTTGTGAATATTTCAATTACCCTTCCAAATAAAATTACACTTAAAAACCATATGAAATTATCTTCATTCCACTATTAAAAATTAAAAAAAAAAAGAAATTTTTTTTTGACAAATCGCGGCAAAAGTGAAGAAATTACAGTTACGCCAGATTGTTCGATTTGATCGCTAATACTTTTGTTTCAGCATGAAACAACCAAAAGGTTGTTCAACTAACAAGATTAAAGTGTATTCCGAGTTTTATTGACTTTTTGTAAGTGAATTACGACGATTCGACTTTTGTGCTGGGATTTTAGCTACACAAAAAACTGTTTTCAATCAGATTTTTTTCGATATCATAACAATCGTATAGAAATTATGGTTCAGATCAAATAATTTTTTTTAGATATCTTGGTTACGGAGCACACTCTGCAATCGATTCGATTAGTCATAATTGTGCAAAAAATCACATTAAACCCCTAATCTTGTAAATATTTCAATTACACTTCCAAATAAAATTACACATAAAATCCGTATGAAATCATCTTCATTCCACCATTGAAATTTAAAAAAAAGAAAAGAAATTTTTTTTGTGACCAATCACGGGAAAAATGAGGAAATTAAACTTAGGCCCGACTGTTCGATTTGTTCTCTAAAACTTTTGTTTCACCATGACACAACCAAAAGATTGTTCAACTAACTAAATTAAAGTGTATTCGGGGTTGTATTGACTTTTCGTAAATGAATTACGACGATTCGACTTTTGTGCCAGAATTTTAGCTGCACAAAAAACTGTTTCCGATCAGATTTTTTTCGAAGTCATAATAATTGTATAGACATTATTGTTCAGATCATATAATTTTTTTTAGTTATCTTGGTTACGGAGCACACCCTGCAATCGATTCGGTTTGTTCATAATAGTATCGAAAATCTCGTTAAACAACAAATCTTGTGAATATTTCCATTACCCTTCCAAATAAAATTACACATAAAAACCATATGAAATTATCTTCATTCCACCATTAAAAATTAAAAAAAAACAAAGAAATTTTTTTTTGACCAATCACGGCAAAAGTGAAGAAATTACAATTATGCCAGATTGTTCGATTTAATTGCTGTTACTTTTGTTTCAACATGAAACAACCAAAAGGTTGTTCAACTAACTAAATTAAAGTGTATTCTGAGTATTATTATAACTTTTTTTAAATGAATTACGACGATTAGACCTTTGTGCCGTAATTTTAGCTGCACAAAAAACTGTTTCCAATCAGATTTTTTTCGATGTCATAATAATGGTATAGAAATTCTTGTTCAAATCATATAATTGTTTTTAGATATCTTGGTTACGGACACTCCCTACAATCGATTCGGTTACTCATATTTGTATGAAAAGTCACGTTAAACCCCTAATTTTATGAATATTTCAATTACACTTCCAAATAAAATTACATTTAAAAACCATATGAAATTATCTTCATTCCACCATTGAAAATGTAAAAAAAAAAAAAGAATTTTTTTTTTCAACCAATCATGGGAAAATGAAGAAATTACTCTTACGCCCGATTGTTCAATTTGGTCGCTAATATTTTTGTTTCAACATGAAACAACCAAAAGGTGGTTCAACTAACTAAATTAAGGTGTATTCCGAGTGTCATTATAACGTTTTGTAAATGAATTATAACGATTCGACTTTTGAGCCGGGATTTTAGCTGCACAAAAAACTATTTTCGATCAGATTTTTTTTGATGTCATAACAATTGTATAGAAATTTTGGTTCAGATCATATAATTGTTTTTAGATATCTTGGTTATGGAGCACTCCCTGGAATCAATTCGGTTACTCATAACTGTACCGAAATTCACGTTAAATAGCCAATCTTGTGAATATTTCAATTACACTTCCAAATAAAATTACACTTAAAATCATATGAAATTATCTTCATTCCACCATTGAAAATTAAAAAAAAAAGAAAATATTTTTTCGACCAATCACGGGAAAAATAAAGAAATTACACTTACGTTTGATTGTTTGATTTGATCGCTAATACTTTTGAATCAACATGAAACAACAAAAAGGTTGTTCAAGTAACTAAATAAAAGTGTATTCCGTGTTATATTGACTTTTTGCAGATGAATTACGACGATTCAACTTTTGTGCTGGAATTTTAGTTGCACAATAAATTGTTTCCGATAGGATTTTTTTGGACGTCACAATAATCATTTAGAAATTATGGTTCAGATCATAGAAATTTTTTTATATATCTTGGTTACGGAGCACTCCCTGCAATCGATTCGGTTTGTTCATAATAGTACCGAAAATCTCGTTAAACAACAAATCTTGTGAATATTTCCATTACCCTTCCAAATAAAATTACACATAAAAACCATATGAAATTATCTTCATTCCACCATTAAAAATTAAAAAAAATCAAAGAAATTTTTTTTTTGACCAATCACGGCAAAAGTGAAGAAATTACAATTACGCCAGATTGTTCGATTTGATTGCTGTTACTTTTGTTTCAACATGAAACAACCAAAAGGTTGTTCAACTAACTAAATTAAAGTGTATTCTGTGTATTATTATAACTTTTTTTAAATGAATTACGACGATTAGACCTTTGTGCCGTAATTTTAGCTGCACAAAAAACTATTTCCGATTAGATTTTTTTCGATGTCATAATAATGGTATAGAAATTCTTGTCCAAGTCATATAATTGTTTTTAGATATCTTGGTTACGGACACTCCCTACAATCGATTCGGTTACTCATAATTGTATGAAAAGTCACGTTAAACCCCTAATTTTATGAATATTTCAATTACACTTCCAAATAAAATTACATTTAAAAACCATATGAAATTATCTTCATTCCACCATTGAAAATTTAAAAAAAAAAAGAATTTTTTTTTTCGACCAATCACGGGAAAATGAAGAAATTACTCTTACGCCCGATTGTTCAATTTGGTCGCTAATATTTTTGTTTCAACATGAAACAACCAAAAGGTGGTTCAACTAACTAAATTAAGGTGTATTCCGAGTTTCATTATAACGTTTTGTAAATGAATTATGACGATTCGACTTTTGTGCCGGGATTTTAGCTGCACAAAAAACTGTTTTCGATCAGATTTTTTTTGATGTCATAACAATTGTATAGAAATTTTGGTTCATATCATATAATTTTTTTTAGATATCTTGGTTACGGAGCACTCCCTGGAATCAATTCGGTTACTCATAACTGTACCGAAATTCACGTTAAATAGCCAATCTTGTGAATATTTCAATTACACTTCCAAATAAAATTACACTTAAAACCATATGAAATTATCTTCATTCCACCATTGAAAATTAAAAAAAAAAAGAAAATATTTTTTCGACCAATCACGGGAAAAATAAAGAAATTACACTTACGTTTGATTGTTTGATTTGATCGCTAATACTTTTGAATCAACATGAAACAACAAAAAGGTTGTTCAAGTAACTAAATAAAAGTGTATTTCGTGTTATATTGACTTTTTGCAGATGAATTACGACGATTCAACTTTTGTGTTGGAATTTTAGCTGCACAAAAAATTGTTTTCGATAAGATTTTTTGGACGTCACAATAATCGCTTAGAAATTATGGTTCAGATCATAGAGATTTTTTTATATATCTTGGTTACGGAGCACTCCCTGTAATCGATTCGGTTTGTTCATAATAGTACCGAAAATCTCGTTAAACAACAAATCTTGTGAATATTTCCATTACCCTTCCAAATAAAATTACACATAAAAACCATATGAAATTATCTTCATTCCACCATTAAAAATTAAAAAAAAACAAAGAAATTTTTTTTTTGACCAATCACGGCAAAAGTGAAGAAATTACAATTACACCAGATTGTTCGATTTGATTGCTGTTACTTTTGTTTCAACATGAAACAATCAAAAGGTTGTTCAACTAACTAAATTAAAGTGTATTCTGAGTATTATTATAACTTTTTTTAAATGAATTACGACGATTAGACCTTTGTGCCGTAATTTTAGCTGCACAAAAAACTGTTTCCAATCAGATTTTTTTCGATGTCATAATAATGGTATAGAAATTCTTGTTCAAATCATATAATTGTTTTTAGATATCTTGGTTACGGACACTCCCTACAATCGATTCGGTTACTCATATTTGTATGAAAAGTCACGTTAAACCCCTAATTTTATGAATATTTCAATTACACTTCCAAAAAAAATTACATTTAAAAACCATATGAAATTATCTTCATTCCACCATTGAAAATTTAAAAAAAAAAAAAAGAATTTTTTTTTTCGACCAATCACGGGAAAATGAAGAAATTACTCTTACGCCCGATTGTTCAATTTGGTCGCTAATATTTTTGTTTCAACATGAAACAACCAAAAGGTGGTTCAACTAACTAAATTAAGGTGTATTCTGAGTTTCATTATAACGTTTTGTAAATGAATTATGACGATTCGACTTTTGTGCCGGGATTTTAGCTGCACAAAAAACTGTTTCTGATCAGATTTTTTTTGATTTCATAACAATTGTATAGAAATTTTGGTTCAGATCATATAATTTTTTTTAGATATCTTGGTTACGGAGCACTCCTTAGAATCAATTCGGTTACTCATAACTGTACCGAAATTCACGTTAAATAGCCAATCTTGTGAATATTTCAATTACACTTCCAAATAAAATTACACTTAAAACCATATGAAATTATCTTCATTCCACCATTGAAAATTAAAAAAAAAAAAGAAAATATTTTTTCGACGAATCACGGGAAAAATAAAGAAATTACACTTACGTTTGATTGTTTGATTTGATCGCTAATACTTTTGAATCAACATGAAACAACAAAAAGGTTGTTCAAGTAACTAAATAAAAGTGTATTCCGTGTTATATTGACTTTTTGCAGATGAATTACGTCGATTCAACTTTTGTGCTGGAATTTTAGCTGCACAAAAAATTGTTTCCGATCAGATTTTTTTGGACGTCACAATAATCGTTTAGAAATTATGGTTCAGATCATAGAAATTTTTTTATATATCTTGGTTACGGACCACTCCCTACAATCGATTCGGTTTGCTCATAATAGTACCGAAAATCTCGTTAAACAACAAATCTTGTGAATATTTCCATTACCCTTCCAAATAAAATTACACTTAAAAACCATATGAAATTATCTTCATTCCACCATTAAAAATTAAAAAAAACAAAGAATTTTTTTTTTTGACCAATCACGGCAAAAGTGAAGAAATTACAATTACGCCAGATTGTTCGATTTGATTGCTGTTACTTTTGTTTCAACATGAAACAACCAAAAGGTTGTTCAACTAACTAAATTAAAGTGTATTCCGAGTTTTATTATAACTTTTTTTAAATGAATTACTACGATTAGACCTTTGTGCCGTAATTTTAGCAGCACAAAAACTATTTCCGATCAGATTTTTTTCGATGTCATAATAATGGTATAGAAATTCTTGTTCAAATCATATAATTGTTTTTAGATATCTTGGTTACGGACACTCCCTACAATCGATTCGGTTACTCATATTTGTATGAAAAGTCACGTTAAACCCCTAATTTTATGAATATTTCAATTACACTTCCAAATAAAATTACATTTAAAAACCATATGAAATTATCTTCATTCCACCATTGAAAATTTTTTAAAAAAAAAAAGAATTTTTTTTCGACCAATCACGGGAAAATGAAGAAATTACTCTTACGCCCGATTGTTCAATTTGGTCGCTAATATTTTTGTTTCAACATGAAACAACCAAAAGGTGGTTCAACTAACTAAATTAAGGTGTATTCCGAGTTTCATTATAACGTTTTGTAAATGAATTATGACGATTCGACTTTTATGCCGGGATTTTAGCTGCACAAAAAACTGTTTCCGATCAGATTTTTTTTGATTTCATAACAATTGTATAGAAATTTTGGTTCAGATCATATAATTTTTTTTAGATATCTTGGTTACGGAGCACTCCCTGGAATCAATTCGGTTACTCATAACTGTACCGAAATTCACGTTAAATAGCCAATCTTGTGAATATTTCAATTACACTTCCAAATAAAATTACACTTAAAACCATATGAAATTATCTTCATTCCACCATTGAAAATTAAAAAAAAAAAGAAAATATTTTTTCGACCAATCACGGGAAAAATAAAGAAATTACACTTACGTTTGATTGTTTAATTTGATCGCTAATACTTTTGAATCAACATGAAACAACAAAAAGGTTGTTCAAGTAACTAAATAAAAGTGTATTCCGTGTTATATTGACTTTTTGCAGATGAATTACGACGATTCAACTTTTGTGCTGGAATTTTAGCTGCACAAAAAATTGTTTCCGATAAGATTTTTTTGGACGTCACAATAATCGTTTAGAAATTATGGTTCATATCATAGAAATTTTTTTATATATCTTGGTTACGGAGCACTCCCTGCAATCGATTCGGTTTGCTCATAATAGTACCGAAAATCTCGTTAAACAACAAATCTTGTGAATATTTCCATTACCCTTCCAAATAAAATTACACTTAAAAACCACATGAAATTATCTTCATTCCACCATTAAAAATTAAAAAGAAACAAAGAATTTTTTTTTTTGACCAATCACGGCAAAAATGAAGAAATTATAATTATGCCAGATTGTTCGATTTGATTGCTGTTACTTTTGTTTCAACATGAAACAACCAAAAGGTTGTTCAACTAACTAAATTAAAGTGTGTTCCGAGTTTTATTATAACATTTTTTAAATGAATTATGACGATTAGACCTTTGTGCCGTAATTTTAGTTGCACAAAAAACTATTTCCGATCAGATTTTTTTCAATGTCATAATAATGGTATAGAAATTCTTGTTCAAATCATATAATTGTTTTTAGATATCTTGGTTACGGAGCACACTCTGCAATCGATTCGATTAGTCATAATTGTGCAAAAAATCACATTAAACCCCTAATCTTGTAAATATTTCAATTACACTTCCAAATAAAATTACACATAAAATCCGTATGAAATCATCTTCATTCCACCATTGAAATTTAAAAAAAAAAAAAGAAATTTTTTTTGCGACGAATCACGAGAAAAATGAGGAAATTAAACTTAGGCCCGACTGTTCGATTTGTTCTCTAAAACTTTTGTTTCACCATGACACAACCAAAAGATTGTTCAACTAACTAAATTAAAGTGTATTCGGGGTTGTATTTACTTTTCGTAAATGAATTACGACGATTCGACTTTTGTGCCAGAATTTTAGCTACACAAAAAACTGTTTCCGATCAGATTTTTTTCGTTGTCATAATAATTGTATAGACATTATTGTTCAGATCATATAATTTTTTTTAGATATCTTGGTTACGGAGCACTCCCTAAAATCGATTTGGTTACTCATAATTGTACCGAAAATCACGTTAAACATCCAATCTTGCGCATATTTCAATTACACTTCTAAATAAAATTACAATTAAAAACCATATGAAATTATCTTCATTCCACAATTAAAAATTAAAAAAAAACAGAAATTTTTTTTGACCAATCACGGCAGAAGTGAAGAAATTCCAGTTACGCTAGATTGTTTGATTTGATCGCTAATACTTTTGTTTCAACATGAAACAACAAAAAGTTTGTTCAACTAAATAAATTAAAGTGTATTCCGAGTTTTATTGACTTTTTGTAAATGAATTACGACGATTCGACTTTTGTGCCGGGATTTTATCTGCGTAAAAAACTGTTTCCAATCAGATTTTTTTCGATGTCATCACAATCGTATAGAAATTTTGGTTCAGGTCAAATAATTTTTTTTACATATCATGGTTATGGACCACACCCTACAATCGATTTGCTTACTCATAATTGTGCCAAAAATCACGTTAAAACCCCTAATCTTGTGAATATTTCAATTACACTTCCAAACAAAATTACACGTAAAAACCATATGAAATTATCTTCATTCCACCATTGAAAATTTTTAAGAAAAAAAAGAAATTTTTTTTTTCGACCAATCACGGGAAAAATGAAGAAATTACTCTTACGCCTGATTGTTCAATTTGATCGCTAATATTTTTGTTTCAACATGAAACAACCAAAAGGTTGTTCAACTAACTAAATTAAGATGTATTCCGAGTTTTATTATAACTTTTTGTAAATGAATTACGACGATTCGACTTTTGTGCCGGAATTTTAGTTGCACGAAAAACAGTTTCCGATCAGATTTTTTTTCGATGTGATAACAATCGTATAGAAATTCTGGTTCAGATCATATACTTTTTTTTAGATATCTTGGTTACGGAGCACACCCTCCAATCGATTCTGTTACAGATAATTGTGCCAAAATTCACGTTAAACCCCTAATCTTGTGAATATTTCAGTTACACTTCCAAATAAAATTACACATAAAATTCATATGAAATTATCTTCATTCCACCATCAAAAATTTTAAAAAAAAAAGAAATTTTTTTTACGAACAATGACAGGAAAAATGAATAAATTACACTTACGCCCGACTGTTCGATTTGATCTCTAATACTTTTGTTTCAACATGAAACAACCAAAAGGTTGTTCAACTAACTAAATTAAAGTGTATTCCGAGTTGTATTGACTTTTCGTAATTGAATTACGACGATTCGACTTTTGTGTCAGAATTTTAGATGCATAAAAAATTATTTTCGATCAGATTTTATTCGATGTCATAATAATTGTATAGAAAATTTTGTTCAGATCATATAATTTTTTTTAGATATCTTGCTTACGGATCACTCCCTACAATTAATTCGGTTCCTCATAATTGTGCCAAAATTCACGTTAAACAACCAATCTTGTGAATATTTCAATTACACTTCCAAATAAAATTTCACTTAAAAACCATATGAAATTATCTTCATTCCACCATTGAAAATGTTTTTTAAAAAAAAAGAATTTTTTTTTCCAACCAATCAGGGGAAAAATGAAGAAATTACTCTTACGCCCGATTGGTCAATTTGATTGCTAATATTTTTGTTTCAACATGAAACAACCAAAAGGTTGTTCAACTAACAAAATTAAGGTGTATTCCGACTTTTATTATAACTTTTTGTAAATGAATTACGATGATTCGACTTTTGTGCCGAAATTTTAGCTGCACAAAAAATTGTTTCCGATCAGATTTTTTTCGATGTCATAATAATTGTTTAGAAATTCTTCTTTAGATTATATAATTTTTTTTAGATATCTTGGTTACGGACACTCCCTACAATCGATTCGTTTACTCATATTTGTACCAAAAGTCACGTTAAACCCCTAATTTTGTTAATATTTCAATTACACTTCCAAATAAAATTACACCTAAAATCCCTATGAAATTATCTTCATTCCACCATCGAAAATTTAAAAAAAAAAGAAGAAATTTTTTTTGCGACCAATCACGAGAAAAATGAGGAAATTACACTTACGCCCGACTGTTCGATTTAATTTTTTTCGGATCTGATTTTTTTCGATGTCATAATAATTGTATAGACATTCTTGTTCAGATCATATGATTTTTTTTAGATATCTTGGTTACGGAGCACTCCCTACAATCGATTTGGTTACTCATAATTGTACCGAAATTCAAGTTAAACAACCAATCTTGTGAGTATTTCAATTACACTTCCAAATTAAATTGCACTTAAAAACCATATGAAATTATCTTCATTCCACCATTGAAAATTTAAAAAAAAAAAGAAATTTTTTTTCGACCAATCACGGGAAAAATGAAGAAATTACTCTTACGCCCAATTGTTCAATTTGATCGCTAATATTTTTTTTTCAACATGAAACAAACAAAAGGTTGTTCAACGAACTAAATTAAGGTGTATTCCGAGTTTTATTATAACTTTTTGTAAATGAATTACGACGATTCGACTTTTGTGCTGGAATTTTAGTTGCACAAAAAACAGTTTCCGATCAGATTTTTTTTTAATGTCATAACAATCGTACAAAAATTCTGGTTCAAATCAAATAATTTATTTTAGATATCTTGGTTACGGAGCACACTCTGCAATCGATTCGGTTACTCATAATTGTGCAAAAAATAACGTTAAACCCCTAGTCCTGTAAATATTTAAATTACACTTCCAAAAAAAATTACACATAAAATCCATATGAAATTATCTTCATTACACCATTGAAAATCTAAAAAAAAAAAAAGAAATTTTTTTTGCGACCAATCACGAGAAAAATGAGGAAATTACACTTACGCCCGACTGTTCGATTTGATCTCTAATACTTTTGTTTCAACATGAAACAACCAAAATGTTGTTCAACTAACTAAATTAAAGTATATTCCGGGTTGTATTGACTTTTCGTAAATGAATTACGACGATTCGACTTTTGTGCCAGAATTTTAGCTGCACAAAAAACTGTTTCCGATCAGATTTTTTTCGATGTCATAATAATTGTATAGAAATTCTTGTTCAGATCATATAATTTTTTTTAAATATCTTGGTAACGGTGCACTCCCTACAATCGTTTCGGTATTCATAATTGTACCAAAAGTCGCATTAAACCCCTAATTTCGTGAATATTTCAATTACACTTCCAAATAAAATTAGACCTAAAAACCATATGAAATTATCTTCATTCCACCATTGAAAATTTAAAAAAAAAGAATTTTTTTTTCAACCAATCATGGGAAAAATGAAGAAATTACTCTTAGGCCCGATTGTTCAATTTGGTCGCTAATATTTTTGTTTCAACATGAAACAACCAAAAGGTAGTTCAACTAACTAAATTAAGGTGTATTCCGAGTTTTATTATAACTTTTTGTAAACGAATTACGACGATTAGACTTTTGTGCCGGGATTTTAGCTGCACAAAAAACTGATTCCGATCATATTTTTTTCGATGTCATAACAATCGTATAGAAATTCTGGTTTAGATCATATAATTTTTTTTTAGATATCTTGCTTATGGAGCACTCTTTGCAATCGATTCGGTTACTCATAACTGTACCGAAATTCACGGTAAACAGCCAATCTTGTGAATATTTCAATTATACTTCCAAATAAAATTACACTTAAAAACCATATTAAAATATCTTCATTCCACCATTGAAAATTAAAAAAAAAAAAAAGAAAATATTTTTTTGACCAATCACAGGAAAAGTAAAGAAATTACACTTATGTCCGACTGTTCAATTTGATCTCTAATACTTTTGTTTCAACATCAAACAACCAAAAGGTTGTTCAACTAACTAAAGTAAAGTGTATTTCGGGTTGTATTGACTTTTCTTAAATGAATTACGATCATTCCACTTGTGTGCCAGAATTTTAGCTGCACAAAAAACTATTTCCGATCAGATTTTTTTCGATGTCATAATAATTGTATAGAAATTCTTGTTTAGATCATATAATCTTTTTTAGATATCTTGATTAAGGAACACTTCCTACAATCGTTTCGTTAATTCATAATTGTAACAAAAGTTACATTAAACCCCTAATCTTGTGAATATTTCAATTACACATCCAAATAAAATTATACTTAAAAACCATTTGAAATTATCTTCACTCCACCCCTGAAAATTTAAAAAAAAAAAAAAATTCGACCAATAACGGGAAAAATGAAGAAATTACTCTTATGCCCGATTGTTCAATTTGGTCGCTAATATTTTTGTTTCAACATGAAACAACCAAAAGGTGGTTCAACTAATAAAATTAAGGTGTATTCCGAGTTTTATTATAACTTTTTGTAAATGAATTATGACGATTCGACTTTTGTGCGGAATTTTAGCTGCACAAAAAACTGTTTCGGATCAGATTTTTTTCGATGTCATAACAATCGTATAGAAATTCTGCTTCAGATCAAATAATTTTTTTTAGATATCTTGGTTAAGGAGCACACCCTGCAATCGATTCAGTTACTCATAATTGTGCCAAAATCACATTAAACCCCTAATCTTGTGAATATTTCAGTTACATTTCCAAATAAAATTACACATAAAATCCATATGAAATTATCTTCATTCCACCATTGATAATTTAAAAAAAAAAAAAATTTGCGACCAATCACTAGAAAAATGAGGAAATTACACTTACGCTCGACTGTTCGATTTGATCTCTAATACTTTTGTTTCAACATGAAACAACCAAAAAGTTGTTCAACTAACTAAATTAAAGACTATTCCGGGTTGTGTTGACTTTTCATAAATGAATTACGACGATTCGACTTTTGTGCCAGAATTTTAGTTGCACAAAAAACTGTTTCCGATCAGATTTTTTTCGATGTCATAATAATTGTATAGAAATTCTTGTTCAGATCATATAATTTTTTTTAAATATCTTGGTTACGGTGCACTCCCTACAATCGTTTCGGTATTCATAACTGTACCAAAAGTCGCATTAAACCCCTAATTTCGTGAATATTTCAATTACACTTCCAAATAAAATTAGACCTAAAAACCGTATGAAATTATCTTCATTCCACCATTGAAAATTTTTTAAAAAAAAAAAGAATTTTTTTTCCGACCAATCACGGGAAAAATGAAGAAATTACTTTTACGCCCGATTGTTCAATTTGGTCGCTAATATTTTTGTTTCAACATGAAACAACCAAAAGGTGGTTCAACTAACCAAATTAAGGTGTATTCCGAGTTTTATTATAACTTTTTATAAACGAATTACGACGATTAGACTTTTGTGCCGGGATTTTAGCTGCACAAAAAACTGATTCTGATCATATTTTTTTCGATGTCATAACAATCGTATAGAAATTCTGGTTTAGATCATATAATTTTTTTTTAGATATCTTGCTTATGGAGCACTCCCTGCAATCGATTCGGTTATTCATAACTGTACCGAAATTCACGGTAAACAGCCAATCTTGTGAGTATTTCAATTACACTTCCAAATAAAATTACACTTAAAAACCATATTGAAATATCTTCATTCCACCATTGAAAATTAAAAAAAAAAAAGAAAATATTTTTTCGACTAATCACAGGAAAAATAAAGAAATTACACTTATGTCCGACTGTTCGATTTGATCTCTAATACTTTTGTTTCAACATGAAACAACCAAAAGGTTGTTCAACGAACTAAAGTAAAGTGTATTTCGAGTTGTATTGACTTTTCTTAAATGAATTACGACGATTCCACTTGTGTGCAGAATTTTAGCTGCACAAAAACCTGTTTCCGATCAAATTTTTTTCGATGTCATAATAATTGTATAGAAATTCTTGTTCAGATCATATAATCTTTTTTAGATAACTTGATTAAGGAACACTTCCTACAATCGTTTCGTTAATTCATAATTGTAACAAAAGTTACGTTAAACCCCTAATCTTGTGAATACTTCAATTACACATCCAAATAAAATTACACTGAAAAACCATTTGAAATTATCTTCATTCCACCACCGAAAATTTAAAAAAAAAAAAAAATTGACCAATAACGGGAAAAATGAAGAAATTACGCTTATGCCCGATTGTTCAATTTTGTCGCTAATATTTTTGTTTCAACAAGAAACAACCAAAAGGTGGTTCAACTAATAAAATTAAGGTGTATTCCGAGTTTTATTATAACTTTTTGTAAATGAATTACGACGATTCGACTTTTGTGCGGAATTTTAGCTGCACAAAAAATAATTTCGAATCAGATTTTTTTCGATGTCATAACAATCGTATAGAAATTCTGCATCAGATCAAATAATTTTTTTAGATATCTTGGTTATGGAGCACACCCTGCAATCGAATCGGTTACTCATAATTGTGCCAAAATCACATTAAACCCCTAATCTTGTGAATATTTCAGTTACATTTCCAAATAAAATTACACATAAAATCCATATGAAATTATCTTCATTCCACCATTGATAATTTAAAAAAAAAAAAATTTGCGACCAATCACGGGAAAAATGAGGAAATTACACTTACGCCTGACTGTTCGATTTGATCTCTAATACTTTTGTTTCAACATGAAATAACCAAAAGGTTGTTCAACTAACTAAATTAAAATGTATTCTGGGTTGTATTGACTTTTCGTAAATGAATTACGACGATTCGACTTTTGTGCCGGAATTATTGCTGCACAAAAAACTGTTTCCGATCTGATTTTTTTCGATGTCATAATAATTGTATAGACATTGTTGTTCAGATCATATGATTTTTTTTAGATATCTTGGTTACGGAGCACTCCCTACAATCGATTCGGTTACTCATAATTGTACCGAAATTCACGTTAAACAACCAATCTTGTGAATATTTCAATTACACTTCCAAATTAAATTGCACTTAAAAACCGTATGAAATTATCTTTATTCCACCATTGAAAATTGAAAAAAAAAAGAAATTATTTTTCGACCAATCATGGGAAAAATGAAGAAATTAGTCTTACGCCCGATTGTTCAATTTGATCGCTAATATTTTTTTTCCAACATGAAACAAACAAAAGGTTGTTTAAGTAACTAAATTAAGGTGTATTCCGATTTTTATTATAACTTTTTGTGAATGAATTACGACGATTCGACTTTTGTACCGGAATTTTAGTTGCACAAAAAATAGTTTCCGATCAGATTTTTTTTTCGAAGTCATAACAATCGTATAGAAATTCTGGTTCTGATCAAATAATTTATTTTAGATATCTTGGTTAGGGAGCACTCCCTACAATCGTTTCAGTATTCATAATTGTACCAAAAGTCGCATTAAACCCCTAATTTCGTGAAATTTCAATTACACTTCCAAATAAAATTAGACCTAAAAACCATATGAAATTATCTTCATTCCACCATTGAAAATTTTTTAAAAAAAAAGAATTTTTTTTTTCGACCAATCACGGGAAAAATGAAGAAATTACTCTTACGCCCGATTGTTCAATTTGGTCGCTAATATTTTTGTTTCAACATGAAACAACCAAAAGGTGGTTCAACTAACCAAATTAAGGTGTATTCCGAGTTTTATTATAACTTTTTATAAACGAATTACAACGATTAGACTTTTGTGCCGGGATTTTAGCTGCACAAAAAACTGATTCTGATCATATTTTTTTCGATGTCATAACAATCGTATAGAAATTCTGGTTTAGATCATATAATTTTTTTTTTAGATATCTTGGTTATGGAGCACTCCCTGCAATCGATTCGGTTACTCATAACTGTACCGAAATTCACGGTAAACAGCCAATCTTGTGAATATTTCAATTACACTTCCAAATAAAATTACACTTAAAAACCATATTGAAATATCTTCATTCCACCATTGAAAATTAAAAAAAAAAGAAAATATTTTTTCGACCAATCACAGGAAAAATAAAGAAATTACACTTATGTCCGACTGTTCGATTTGATCTCTAATACTTTTGTTTCAACATGAAACAACCAAAAGGTTGTTCAACAAACTAAAGTAAAGTGTATTTCGGGTTGTATTGACTTTTCTTAAATGAATTATGACGATTCCACTTGCGTGCCGGAATTTTAGCTGCACAAAAACCTGTTTCCGATCAAATTTTTTTTGATGTCATAATAATTGTATTGAAATTCTTGTTCAGATCATATAATCTTTTTTAGATATCTTGATTAAGGAACACTTCCTACAATCGTTTCGGTAATTCATAATTGTAACAAAAGTTACATTAAACCCCTAATCTTGTGAATACTTCAATTACACATCCAAATAAAATTACACTAAAAAACCATTTGAAATTATCTTCATTCCACCACCGAAAATTTAAAAAAAAAAAAACATTCGACCAATAACAGGAAAAATGAAGAAATTACGCTTATGCCCGATTGTTCAATTTGGTCACTAATATTTTTGTTTCAACATGAAACAACCAAAAGGTGGTTCAACTAATAAAATTAAGGTGTATTCCGAGTTTTATTATAACTTTTTGTAAATGAATTACGACGATTCGACTTTTGTGCGGAATTTTAGCTGCACAAAAATAATTTCGAATCAGATTTTTTTCGATGTCATAGCAATCGTATAGAAATTCTGCATCAGATCAAATAATTTTTTTTAGATATCTTGGTTATGGAGCACACCCTGCAATTGAATCGGTTACTCATAATTGTGTCAAAATCACATTAAACCCCTAATCTTGTGAATATTTCAGTTACATTTCCAAATAAAATTACACATAAAATCCATATGAAATTATCTTCATTCCACCATTGATAATTTAAAAAAAAAAAATTTGCGACCAATCACGGAAAAAATGAGGAAATTACACTTACGCCTGACTGTTCGATTTGATCTCTAATACTTTTGTTTCAACATGAAACAACCAAAACGTTGTTCAACTAGCAAAATTAAAGTGTATTCCGGGTTGTATTGACTTTTCGTAATCGAATTACGACGATTCGACTTTTGTGCCAGAATTTTAGCAACACAAAAAATTGTTTCCGATCTGATTTTTTTCGATGTCATAATAATTGTATAGACATTCTTGTTCAGATCATATGATTTTTTTTAGATATCTTGATTACGAAGCACTCCCTACAATCGATTCGGTTACTCATAATTGTACCGAAATTCACGTTAAACAACCAATCTTGTGAATATTTCAATTACACTTCCAAATTAAATTGCACTTAAAAACCGTATGAAATTATCTTCATTTCACCATTGAAAATTTAAAAAAAAAAAAGAAATTTTTTTTTGACCAATCACGGGAAAAATGAAGAAATTAGTCTTACGCCCGATTGTTCAATTTGATCGCTAATATTTTTTTTTCAACATGAAACAAACAATAGGTTGTTTAACTAACTAAATTAAGGTGCATTCCGATTTTTATTATAACTTTTTGTAAATGAATTACGACAATTCTACTTTTGTGCCATAATTTTAGTTGCACAAAAAATAGTTTCCGATCAGATTTTTTTTCGAAGTCATAACAATCGTATAGAAATTCTGGTTCTGATCAAATAATTTATTTTAGATATCTTGGTTAGGGAGCACACTCTGTAATCGATTCGGTTACTCATAATTGTGCCAAAAAGAATGTTAAACCCCTAATTTTGTAAATATTTAAATTAAACATCCAAATAAAATTACTTATAAAATCCATATGAAATTATCTTCATTACACCATTGAAAATCTAAAAAAAAAAAGATAATTTTTTTGCGACTAATCACGGGAAAAATGAGGAAATTACACTTACGCCCGACTGTTCGATTTGATCTTTAATACTTTTGTTTCAACATGAAACAACCAAAAGGTTGTTCAACTAACTAAATTAAAGTATATTCCGGGTTGTATTGACTTTTCGTAAATAAATTACGACAATTCGACTTTTGTGCCGGAATTTTAGCTGCACAAAAACCTGTTTCTGATCAGATTTTTTTCGATGTCATAACAATCGTATAGAAATTTTGCTTCAGATCAAATAATTTTTTTTAGATATCTTGGTTACGGAGCACACCCTGCAATCAAATCGGTTACTCATAATTGTGCCAAAAAATCACATTAAACCCCTAATCTTGTGAATATTTCGGTTACATTTCCAAATAAAATTACACATAAAATCCATATGAAATTATCTTCATTCCACCATTGATAATTTAAAAAAAACCAAAATTTGCGACCAATCACGGGAAAAATGAGGAAATTACACTTACGCTCAACTGTTCGATTTGATCTCTAATACTTTTATTTCAACATGAAATAACCAAAAGGTTGTTCAACTAACTAAATTAAAGTGTATTCCGGATTGTATTGACTTTTCGTAAATGAATTACGATGATTCGACTTTTGTGCCGAAATTTTAGCTGCACAAAAAACTGTTTCGATCTGATTTTTTTCGATGTCATAATAATTGTATAGACATTCTTGTTCAGATCATATGATTTTTTTTAGATATCTTGGTTACGGAGCACTCCCTACAATCGATTCGATTTTCATAATTATGCCGAAATTCACGTTAAACAACCAATCTTGTGAATATTTCAATTACACTTCCAAATTAAATTGCACTTAAAAACCGTATGAAATTATCTTCATTCCACCATTGAAAATTTAAAAAAAAAAAGAATTTTTTTTTCGACCAATCACGGGAAAAATGAAGAAATTAGTCTTACGCCCGATTGTTCAATTTGATCGCTAATATTTTTTTTCAACATGAAACAAACAAAAGGTTGTTTAACTAACTAAATTAAGGTGTATTCCGATTTTTATTATAACTTTTTGTAAATGAATTACGACGATTCGACTTTTGTGCTAGAATTTTAGTTGCACAAAAAACAGTTTCCGATCAGATTTTTTTTCGAAGTCATAACAATCGTATAGAAATTCTGGTTCTGATCAAATAATTTATTTTAGATATCTTGGTTAGGGAGCACACTCTGTAATCGATTCGGTTACTCATAATTGTGCCAAAAATAACGTTAAACCCCTAATTTTGTAAATATTTAAATTAAACATCCAAATAAAATTACTTATAAAATCCATATGAAATTATCTTCATTACACCATTGAAAATCTAAAAACAAAAAAGATAATTTTTTTGCGACCAATCACGGGAAAAATGAGGAAATTACACTTACGCCCGACTGTTCGATTTGATCTCTAATACTTTTGTTTCAACATGAAACAAGCAAAAGGTTGTTTAACTAACTAAATTAAAGTATATTCCGGGTTGTATTGACTTTTCGTAAATAAATTACGACGATTCGACTTTTGTGCCGGAATTTTAGCTGCACAAAAAAGTGTTTCCGATCAGATTTTTTTCGATGTCATAACAATCGTATAGAAATTCTGCTTCAGATCAAATATAATTTTTTAGATATCTTGGTTATGGAGCACACCCTGTAATCGAATCGGTTACTCATAATTGTGCCAAAAAATCACATTAAACCCCTAATCTTGTGAATATTTCGGTTACATTTCCAAATAAAATTACACATAAAATCCATATGAAATTATCTTCATTCCACCATTGATAATTTAAAAAAAAAAAAATTTCGACCAATAACGAAAAAAATGAGGAAATTACCCTTATGCCGGACTGTTCGATTTGATCTCTAATACTTTTGTTTCAACATGAAATAACCAAAAGGTTGTTCAACTAACTAAATTAAAGTGTATTCTGGGTTGTATTGACTTTTCGTAAATGAATTACGACGATTCGACTTTTGTGCCAGAGTTTTAGCTGCAAGAAAAACTGTTTCCGATCAAATTTTTTTTGATGTCATAATAATTGTATAGACATTCTTGTTCAATTCATATAATTTTTTCTTGATATCTTGGTTACAGAGCACTTCCTACAATCGATTCGGTTGCTCATAATTATACCGAAATTCACGTTAAACAACCAATCCTACGAATATTTCAATTACACTTCTAAATAAAATTACACTTCAAAACCATATGAAATTATCTTTATTCCACCTGTAAGGCCCACTTCCGAATACTCGAAAGAAGGTCATTACAGAGATGATATAGAACAAAACTGAACTCAACTCATTTCATTTCTAGCAGCGGAAGTTTAAATAAGATTTAATTACATTCTCAACATCTCATAACTCTAGGCTCAAATACCATACAAAATAATAAGAGGCTCAAATGCCCATAACATAACAAATTCTCATTGTTACAAACCTCACCAAATCATTAACTAGGATATTTAAAGTTAGGACGTGTCTCCGTACACCACTATCCCTTGGCTGCAGTCCTATTGGACTCGCCCCCAATAACCGTCTTTCCTTTACCTGGAATGGCAAAGAAGATCAAGTGAGCCACAAGGCTCAGCAAGTTCGAGGAACAAGGAACAATATATAAGATCCAAGAATACGATGACACCAAAAAGAGTAATCAAGAACTCCACAATTATATACAAGATTCATAATTCGTGAATTTATCAATTCAACTTAATATATCATGTCACCATGTATCACTATGCAATTGTATATAAAATTCCAATATCATTATCAATTCCCACAGGCTCGCAAGCCATCATTCAATACATGCAAAAGTACATCATTTCATTACCAATATCAATTTTCCTAGCTCTCAAGCCATAAATCAATGCATGCGAAAGTGTATAAGTTTCATAAAACCTCACAAATAAATATGGAGCCAACCTGCCGGGCTATGGCCACCTCGTCCCGCGCCAGGTGCTCTAAGGTACCATTTCCCTCCGCGCAAAATAATAGGTGCGCAAAGCTAAGTAATACGAAACATCATAACATGAACATACTAAGTATGTACAAACGTGACATGCATTCATTCCCATCTAAGTATCATGAAATTTCAACTCACAACTATTGCTATACTTATATATATTTTTCTGTCTATCTCACACTACTTGATAGTTTCCCACTCACATCAATTATGCACACGAGACACAATGATTTACCCAAGAATTTATTTAATTAATTTCCAAGAAGCTCATAAATTCTTTACAATTTATTTAAATGAGCCCAAGTTTTATATATATATATATATTTGATATATGATTTACGTTATTTATGGAATAACAATAACAAAAGGGATAATACATATATATATATATAATATAATTAAGTGGGTAAGGATGGCGTGTACTCAGAGAGGCATGGATGTTTAAAGACTTAAGTGTATAAATATATTTATATATAAGTGGGTTGCTTGGAATAGAGCATCCATGGCTTTGGCTTGAATGTGAATATATATATAATATATATATATATATAAATGAATGTAAATAAGTTTGCATCCAGTGACATGTGCTTATATATACATATATATAAATGTAATTGGGTTGCTTGGAGCAGAGCAGCGTGGCCGTGTACACACACACACATATATATACATACATATAAATATAAATGGGTTTCTTGGAGCAGGGCATTAGCTTGGATGTGTATATATATATAATTATAAGTGGGTTTGTGGAGCTGGTGCGTGAATGGGTATACATATATATATTTTTATTTCCTTGGATTTTAATGCCCTCACTTTCTCTCTCTACTGGTGCGCATATATACATATATATATATACAAGTGGTTTGGACAGAGAGAGGGAAGGCTTCCAGTAAACACCTGATACACAGCTGCACTTTCAACTACACTTTCAGCGTATAAGATTATATATATGTATGGGTAGAGGCAGAGGGAGAGCTCCCATTCAACTGGCTACTCTGATGCGTATAACTATATAAGTATATATATGTGGGTGTGGGTAGGCTAGAACAAGGGGGCATTCAGATTTGCTTATGTATATATGTATATATGAATATGTGGGTGGCCGAATAGGAGCAAGGCATTGGAATAGCAAGTGTAACAAAGTGTATACATGTGTATATATATATATAAATGGGTCAAGTGGTTGATTGAAACAGGGGGCATTTTAGTGAAGGTGTGCATGTACGTATACAAATGGTGATCCGCATGAAGCATATATCTATACGGCTATATATCCAAGTAAGAGGCTACTCATTTGGTGTGAATATACATATATCTATATGGGTGTATATATACATGTAGCCAATTTTTTTTTGATACAGAGATGAACAAGGATGCTGTATCGACTGAAACAAAGGTAGCCATTCGCAGAAAGTAAATAGTAAGTGATGCTATATAGCAAGAGGAGGAAGGAGGAGAAGTTAGTAGGGATATAGAATTTTACATTCATCTAGGCAACAGACAATAACCCAAGAAGAGATATCAAATACACAGAATTTACATAATATAACTGAGAAGGTAGGAAGAACTTGCAACAAGGCATCAACAGAGAGATTAGAGAGAAACTTGCCTGAAGAAGATGCTAGCGAGAGAACTCCACCAATGTAATGAAGAGCAGCGCACAATGAATTGAACAGAAACACAAGGAGGAGGTGAAGTATAAGATGATGCTGAGGGGATGAGGAAAGAAATGGAAAAGTGAAAAAAAGAGAGAGATGATATGCACTAAAATTAGAAGATTTGTACACAGAGAAGGCTGCAAATTTCTGTGTACATATTGCATGCCAATATTGAGGAAATTTTACCAAAATGACATTTTTATCATATAATAGGCAAAAATTGTTAGGGATTTTATTGACAATTGCTAATTTAATTTATTTTCTTCTTTTCTTCTTTTTTTTTTCTTTTATTTATATATATATATATATTTACATAACACAATTTAAATCCCCTCTACCATTGGGCCCAAGCCCAAGCCCAAACCCAACAATTTATTTAACCTACTTGGTAAACCCATGAACTCATTTAACTATTCAAATGGAGTCCAAAACATTTATTTCCCAAATTTTAAAAATAGGCCCATACCCTTAAATTCATGATCACATGAATCAAGAAAATTTCATATTAATCCATAATCATGTTATGCCATCAAAACAATACATCATAAATTGTTAAAATACTTCGACCCACATTTAGAATGCCCTTGAGCTAAAATTAAATATTAAAAAAAACACCTAGACCCAATTTAGGGTCATTACACCACCACTGAAAATTTAAAAAAAAATTAATTTTTTTTCGACCAATCACGGTAAAAATGAATAAATTACTCTTACGCCCGATTGGTCAACTTGATCGCTAATATTTTTGTTTCCACATGAAACAACCAAAAGGTTGTTCAACTAACTAAATTAAGCTGTATTCCGAGTTTTATTATAACTTTTTGTAAATGAATTACGACGATTCGACTTTTGTGCCGGAATTTTAGCTGCACAAAAAATTGTTTCTGATCAGATTTTTTTTGATGTCATACAATAGTATAGAAATTCTTGTTCAGATCAAATAATTTTTTTTTTGATATCTTGATTACGGAGCACTCCCTACAATCGATTCGGTTACTCATAACTTTACCGAAAATCAAGTTAAACCCCTAATCTTGTGAATATTTAAATTACACTTCCAAATAAAATTACACTTAAAAATCATATGAAATTATCTTCATTCCACCATTGAAAATTTAAAAAAAAAAAAAGAAATTTTTTTTCCAACCAATCACGGGAAAAATGAAGAAATTACACTTACGCCCGACTGTTCGATTTGATCTCTAATACTTTTGTTTCAACATGAAACAACCAAAAGGTTGTTCAACTAACTAAATTAAAGTGTATTATGGGTTGTATTGACTTTTCGTAAATGAATTACGACGATTCGACTTTTGTGCCGGAATTTTAGCTGCACAAAAAACTGTTTCCGATCAGATTTTTTTCGATGTCATAATAATTGTATAGAAATTTTGTTCAAATCATATAATTTTTTTTAGATATCTTGGTTACAAAGCACTCCCTACAATCGTTTCGGTAGTCATAATTGTAACAAAAGTTACGTTACACCCATAAGCTTGTGAATATTTCAATTACACTTCCAAATAAAATTACACTTAAAAACCATATAAAATTATCTTCATTCCACCATTGAAAATTTTTTTTAAAAAAAAGAAAATTTTTTTTCTACCAATCACGGGAAAAATGAAGAAATTACTCTTACGCCCGATTGTTCAATTGGATCGCTAATATTTTTGTTTCAACATGAAACAACCAAAAGGTTGATCAACTAATGAAATTAAGGCGTAATCCGATTTTTATTATAACTTTTTGTAAACGAATTACGATGATTCGACTTTTGTGCAGGAATTTTAGCTGCATAAAAAACGGTTTCCGATCAGATTTTTTTCGATGTCATAACGACCTTATAGAGATTCCAGTTGAGATCAATTAATTTTTTTTTGATATCTTGGTTACAGAGCACACCCTGCAATCGATTCGATTACTCATAATTGTGCCAAAAATCACGTTAAACCCCTAATCTTGTGAATATTTCAATTACATTTGCAAATAAAATTACCCATAAAATCCATATGAATTATCTTCAATCCACCATTGAAAATTTAAAAAAAAAAAGGAAATTTTTTTTGCGACCAATCACGAGAAAAATGAAGGAATTAATTACACTAACGCCCGACTGTACGATTTGATCTCTAATACTTTTCTTTCAACATGAAACAACCAAAAGGTTGTTCAACTAACTAAATTAAGGTGTATTCCGAGTTTTATTATAACTTTTTGTAAATGAATTACCACGATTCGACTTTTGAGCCGGAATTTTAGCTGCACAAAAAACTTTTTTCGATCAGATTTTTTTTTATGTCATAACAATCGTATAGAAATTCTCGTTCAGATCAAATAATTTTTTTTAGATATCTTGGTTACGGAGCACTCCCTACAATCGATTCGGTTACTCATAACTGTACCAAAAATTACGTTAAACCCCTAATCTTGTGAATATCACAATTACACTTAAGGTGTATTGTAGGTTGTCTTGACTTTTCGTAAATGAATTACAATGATTCGACTTTTGTGCCGGAGTTTTAGCTGCACAAAAAACTGTTTCCGATCAAATTTTTTTCGATGTCATAATAATTATATAGACATTCTTGTTCAGATCATATAATTTTTTCTAGATATCTTGGTTACGGAGCACTCCCTACAATCGATTCGGTTGCTCATAATTGTACCGAAATTCACGTTAAACAACCAATCTTGCGAATATTTCAATTACACTTTCAAATAAAATTACACTTCAAAACCATATGAAATTATCTTCATTCCACCATAGAAAATTTAAAAAAAAAAAGAATTTTTTTTCGACCAATCACGGGAAAAATGAAGAAATTACTCTTACGCCCGATTGGTCAATTTGATCGCTAATATTTTTTTTTCAACATGAAACAACCAAAAGGTTGTTCAACTAACTAAATTAAGGTGTATTCCAAGTTTTATTATAACTTTTTGTAAATGAATTACGACGATTCGACTTTTGTGCCGGAATTTTAGCTGCACAAAAAACTGTTTCCGATCAAATTTTTTTTTATGTCATAACAATCGTATAGAAATTTTTGTTCAGATCAAATAATTTTTTTTTGATATCTTGGTTACGGAGCACTCCCTGCAATCGATTCTGTTATGCATAACTGTACCGAAAATCACGTTAAACCCCTAATCTTGTGAATATTTCAATTACACTTCCAAATAAAATTACACTTAAAAATCATATGAAATTATCTTCATTCCACCATTGAAAATTTAAAAAAAAAAGAAAGAATTTTTTTGCAACCAATCACGTGAAAAATGAAGAAATTACACTTATGCCCGACTGTTCGATTTGATCTCTAAGTAGCCTCATTTGGAGAATGACGTTGCCACTAGACTTTAACAAACGGAATTGACCGATTTTGCAACACTTTTTCTTTTCGCTCCAAAATGCTAACAGGCATTTCTTCATATGAAGCATCCTCTCTAACCTCTAAAGCTCGATAATCTATCACGTGTTGGGGGTTTGACACATATTTTCTCAATATAGATACGTGAAAAACATTGTGCACCCCCAACAACTGAGGAAGTAACGTTAACTTGTAAACCAAGGATCCACTTTCTCCAAAATCTCAAACGGCCCGATATAGTGAGGATTGAGTTTCCCCAAGACTCCAAATCAGCACACACCTATCATGGCATTACCCTAGTCCATACCTCGAGCTTAACGAGATATTCACCACACCACTCTCCTAACTAGGAATTATTTCATGTTCAACAAAGATAATGAGACTTTTCTTACTACCCGATGTCACTTGCCAACTGGGGTCACTTCCCTTACCTAAGAATTTTCATTAGGCAACCCCTCTGGAATAGGTTGCACCCGGTCCTCAATTCTACCTTGCTTGGCTTTCTCTTGGTTGTCAAACCCTATAATGAGTGAGTGGTCCTACCATTTCACCATCTGGTTGTGGAACCTTTAACCACAATCCTCACCACACCTACCATGCTTACCACAGGTCTTCGTTCCCTGCCCATTTGCACAATCACTTTGTTGTCCTTATGCACCCGGTGGGTCGACACCTAGTCTCACAATTGGGCTGCTCCCACAAGGACACACTCAGTCCCAACACGAGTTCTCAACAGCATAGCTCGGGTCCGTCACTGCTTACATCACACCCACAACATGACTTCTAGCCTTTGGTCCCACATCCACCACCTCAAGCTATCATGGTTACACCAACATCCTCGTAACGACTTTTTAGCCAAGATTACCAACCTAGCCTCAATCATCTTTGTTTAAGCTACAATCTTCATATTCTCAAACTTATTGGGCTACCTCGATATTCGTGCCTCACCTTGAAATAAGCGCATCATCTTGATTTGCGTGCTAACTTCAAAATTTGTACAAGTCACTTCATCTTACGCCCCGAAGCACCTTTGACTGTGCCTCAAAGCACTTCCTTGGTATGTGTGCCTTGACCTTGAAACGCATGCAAATTCTCGATTCTCGTGCATCACCTCAATTCTGGTGCACTATCTCGATTGTTGTGCACTGTCTCAAAACACGTGCCTATATATATATATATTTGCCAAAATCTCCAGAATATTAGAAAATCTCCATTTCCTATATATATATATATTTAAGGTTCTCCCACATTTTTTGGGATTTTTTGGTTTTTTTTTTTATATATATATAATTATACTTATAATTATAATTATAAATATATATATTTTTTTCCTTTATTCTTTTCCCATTTCTTCCTTCCTCTCTTCTTCTCCCGAAACCTCTTCTTCTTCCTTCTTCATTTCTCTTCTGCAAATTCCGCGTGCGAACAGCTACCGGTCGTCGCTGCCTTCCAGCGTTGCTGCCACCCCCAACGATCGTCGCTGCCTCCTCTGCAACCGCTGCCTCCTCTGCAACCGCTGCCGGCGCCTACTCCACCATCGACCGTGAGCCACCGTGCGGCTTCACCGCGCCCCCAGTCGTCGATCGCCATCTTCAAAGGCCCAATCGGCCCTCGTGTCGGCTAGATCCAGCCACGCCGTAGCCGCTGCTTGCTCATTCGCACAGTCGCCGACCCTCTCTCGACTTCCCTCAACCGCCACAGCGACCCTCGTCGCCTCTGCAACTGCTGCCAGATCTGGATCGACCCGACCCAATCGGCCTGACCCGACCCGACCCGGCCCGACCGGACTTGATCCGCTTCAGGTTTGACCCATTAGATCTGACCCCTATCTAATTTGACTTATCTGATTAGATCTAACCCAAATCTGATTTGTCCATATCTAAGCCAGATCCAGATCCATCATGCGAAGGCGCAACATACCCAGACCCCGACCTCGGTGTGGTGCTTGCATAGTCTTACATGCCCAATGCCCTCCACGGTGCTTCTTTGCCCCGTACTTCAGTCATGAGGAAGGAGCTATTGACTTTTCTGCTATCCACAGAATTTTTGGCGTCGGTAATGCTTCATTTCTTCTGTACCAGGTTCCGACAAGGAATCGATCAGAGGCAGCCATTTCACTTACCATTGAAGCTTTAGCTCGGCTTCAAGATCCCGTCTATGGCTGTGTATCTCACATTTTAGCCCTTCAATAGCAGGTTAGTGAGTTGCAAGCTTATCGAGCTTATTTGCAAGATTCACTATTCGCATATTATTCTTCGCATCCCCAACTTGTTCCTCCATTTGATCCAAATCCCAACTGGAGCTCCAGTCCTCCCACCATCCCAGAGTCTACTCTACCTCACCCTGGCGAAACGAGCAGCAGCCAGATGCCACTCTCGGATGACCTTGATGAGTTAGGTCCAGTCATCTTTGGCCACCGCCGACGTCCTTGAGCATTGGCACATTATCAGTTTTTATGGTTTGCCCCCCCCCTTTTTTTTTTTACTGTACGGCTTGATCTCTTGTATTATATTTGAACATATGGAATGAATGTTATGTTTTGAGTACTTTAACATTTCATTTCCTTGTCCTTCCCTCGATAGCATATCAATTACAAACAAATTATCTCAACCTCTTGCAATTTTTAATAATTAATCACATCGAGGTAAATGATATCGAATCATAATTGTCATCTCATTCGAAGATTGGAAATTTACATCCTAAGTCAGGCTACACAAACTTCTGAACCGCCGCGCCATGCTAGTGGCACTACCATGACACTACAATCCCCACGGAAATTAGGCTTAGTCCAGACATAACCTACGGTTCACTCTAGGTCTTTGGCGTTTAATCGTCTCTACAACAGACTGGTTACCCCATATAGAGGGTCACGGTCCCTCAACATGAGCTAACCTAGTGACCACCTCCCACCTGCATTCAGTGGTCCCTAGCATTAAACCCATCACTGATAGGCATCACCTGTAGTATTATTCCATGCTAGAGCCATTCCTCATTCCGTGGGTTTCACTCTCTATGGACATCTTGAGACAATACATGGTCTCAATATTCGGCGAACCATTTCATCACCTCTTCACTGCTATAAAGGACTTAACCCCTCATTTTCAAACACAATCAAATTACCTTTTGAACATTATCTTAGCTTAACCTCATTCAAACCAATAAACACACCCTTAACTCTACTTATCATTCCTATGTGTACAAAGACTCCTCTCATCCCAACTTTTGCTCTTATAACCTACCAATAATCCCCCATCCAGTGTCCCCGGTCCAGTACCCCCAGCCTGTGGCTAATACACTGTCACTAGTCCAGTACCCCCAGCCTTAGGCTAGTACACGGTCCCAACACACGGCCCAGGTTTGCTCTGATACCAAAACTGTAGTGGCCCACTACCGGATAGTCCCGCTAGCATAGGATATCCGAAATGAGGTCATCACAAGTGTGATATAGAACAATAACATACAACACCATAATACTATCCTTAGATAAATTTAGCGGAAGCTAACATAAAGGTTTACAACATCTTAGACCATAGTCTAAACAAAATGAAATACAAGGGCACTAACAAATTTTACAATATAAAATTTCCTCACACTTGCCCTCATCACAAATGCTAACATAGACCATCTAGTTTGGAAGGTCTCTGTACACCTCTAACCCTGGGCTTTAGCCCCACTGGGCTCGCCCTCAACCAGTGCTCTACTTGTACCTGGAATGACATGAGAGTAAACAAGGTGAGCCACAAGGCTCAGCAAGTGTATTTATAAAGCATGGAGATATAGAATCAAAGGCAGGGGTAATCAAGATAGAATAAACAACTCTATGAGAAGATATTAGTATAACGCGACTCATAAGTTTTCCATTTACATTAATTTCCCATGTCGTGATTATTACATATATTATGTACTCGTTCCCATGCTCATGCATATGCACCAATAGTAAGGAATTTTTCCGCATAATTCTCAAGGCTCTCACGGCCAATATATATATATCCATACATGAATATATATATATGCATCATGAAAATACATCAGCAAATAATATCAATTTGAGCCACGCCTACTGGGTTGATGGCCACCTCACCCGCGTCAAGCACTCATAGGATATCCTTTCTCACCCACGGACTTAGCCGTCGCGCAAAATAATAGGTGCGCAAATCAGTATAATCATGCATCACATATGCATATCCCAATTTCATGTTAATCCTCAATGATTAAGAAAAATCTCAAATCATGCTTAACATGCACAATTACATAAATTAAAGTGTGCACTATCTTATGATCACATGGTAAATTTTAATACATTTATTTACTCATACTTATAGAAATGCCCAACCAATATTTACGGTATATTTTTACCCCAATAATAATCGCAAGGAATCAAAATTTATACATGCAAGAAACACTAAATCTTGCATGACACTAGACCCTAATGAATAAATGTCATTCCTTAAGAAATGTAGGGTGACACAAAACCCTATTTAGATTTTAGCAATGTTCATCAAGAAAACGAATTAATATTGCAAGATTTATCGAAATAAGGAAAATGAAACCCTTTTATCCAAAAATGAGGGTTATCAAGAATAATTCAAAAAAAATGGAAGAACTATACAAAAATCATAATTTTAAACGTAGAAAGGATAGACTACATAGGAAGAGTTGAATAACAACATATTTCAGAAATTTCCAGATTTCAAGCATATTTTCAAAAATCCAATCCAGGCTCAATATTTGGTCAAATACCACAAACGATATACCAAATCAAAGCCTCGTGAGTCTAGTTTCTGGAACATCAACTGGATTTGAAATCGGAAATAACCACAAGGAGATATTCCACAAAAACCGAAACAAGGCATAATTTGTAACAGTAATTTACAAAATTCTACATAGAATTCAACAAGGTTGTTATGGGTACAAATCATAACCAAAAATTTCAAATCTTATACCGAATCGAAGCCCATGATGTCTATTTTATATAAAAATAAATGAATCACAATTTGGATATAACAACAGAGCATTATACCCCAAAAACCGAAGCAAGAACAGATTATTCAAAAACAGAGCAGAAAATTTCCAGATTCTGGGCAAGAATTTACAAGGATACTGTAGGCTCAAAACGCAGCCAAAAATTCTAAAAAATTTACCAAATGAATATTATCAAGTCTAGTTTACACAGAAACAAACTGATCTTGAATCAGATATAACCACAGAGAGTTATACCCTGAAGAGTACAACAAGGTCAGTTTACTCGAAAGCAGTAAAATTTCCAGATCTTAGCAGGGATTTACAAGGCTATAACATGATCAAATCTTAGTCAAAAAACTCGATTCTTGTGTCTAAAATGAACCTTAATATGTCTAGTTTACAACCCAACAAACGGATCTCAATTTGGATATAAACACAAGGAGTTATAGACCAAAGAACATAACATGGTCAGTGAATCCGAGAATAAGAATTTAAGAGCAACAACTTAAAAATGAAGGAAACAAGCCTTCTAAGATGGAAACAAGGTTGAAGAACTTGCATTAAAAGATAAATAAGAGAAAAAGAACTTACACAATCATAAGGAGAAGAAGAAGAAGATCTTGCGTATGAAACAAGAAGGAAGGGAACTTGCCTTAGATGGTTGCAAAATCCAAAGAGATGAAGACACCCTTCAAATTGGAAATTCTCCACTTGAAGCTCTAATGAAGAAGAATAATGGAGGAAGAAGAGACAATCGGGAGAGGGAGAAGAAGAAGGGAACAAGAAAGTAAGAAGAAGAAAAGGAGGGAAAAAATGTGGGAGACTTGTCTCCCAACTCCTTTCAATCCATCTCTCTTTTAATTTTCTCTAATTTGCCCCTCATACTAACACACACAATTCACATATCTCTTACCCATTTTGGTCATTTTACCATTCTCTTAATTTTTTTTTTTTAATTAAGATACCATTCTCTATGCCCATAGCCCAAGCCCAAGTCAAAATATATATATAGCCCAAGCCCAAGTCAAAATATATATATAGCCCAATCCAACTAAGGCCTAATGGACTTTTCTTGAGATTTGGGTTCAACCCAATTCATTTACACTTAAGATTTAATTATTTATCAATGGTCTAATTCAAATAAGGTCCAAACCCATTTAGCCCACAACTTTGAGACTTTTTCACACCAAATATTATTTTAATTAATTTACCCCCATTACCAACTCATATAATATTTTTAACAATTAATTAATAAAGACAACAACTCTAATGTGCAAACTAAAATACCCATAACACCTAGACCCACTAACGGGTCGTTACAACCCATCCTTGGATTATCCCAGATCAAGCACGCTTAACTTGGGAGTTCTTTACCAACATTCAACCCAAAAGATATCTAGTTGGTGTTGTTTCCTTCCTTACACTATCCTCCATATATACTAACTTTTCTGGGCTCTCGGGATATTACATTCTCCCCCCCTTAAGCACATGACGTCCTCGTCATGCGACCTTTCAACCGGTCCCAGATCTCTCCCCCCTTGCATGGCCGATGTGGGATTCGCCTAAGGTACCTACATGCACCCCCCATAGGGGCCTACACACCCCCCTCGGGACTCAGCCTCCTCGCTGAGGTTTGCCCCACCACTACGCTCAGAGGCTCGGGGGTCAGCTCTGATACCACCTGTAACATCCCGCATCGAGCGATAGGAAGGATCGGAACAACTTACCCTGATGAGCCTACACGAACTTCCCAGGGGGTCACCCATCCTTGGATTACCCCAGGTCAAGCACGCTTAACTTGGGAGTTCTTTGCCAACATTCAACCCAAAAGATATCCAGTTGGTGTTGTTTCCTTCCTTACACTATCCTCCATATATACTAACTTTTCTGGGCTCTCGGGATATTACATAACCTGTCCCAGATCTCCCCCTTGCATGGCCGATGTGGGATTCGCCTAAGGTGCCTACACGCACCCCCCATAGGGGCCTACACGTACCCCCCTCGGGACTCAGCCTTCTCGCTGAGGTTTGCCCCACCATCGCGCTCAGAGGCTCGGGGGTCGGCTCTGATACCACCTGTAACGACCCGATCGAGTGATAGGAAGAACCGAAACAATTTACCTTGATGGGCCTACACGAACTTCCCAGGGGGGTCACCATCCTTGGATTACCCCAGGTCAAGCACGCTTAACTTGGGAGTTCTTTGCCAACATTCAGCCCAAAAGGTATCCAGCTGGTGTTGTTTCCTTCCTTACTTATCCTCAATATATACTAACCTCCTTTTGGGCTCTCGGAGTATTACATTCTCCCCCCCTTGAGCACATGACGTCCTCGTCATGCGACCTTACAACTGGTCTCCAGATCTCCCCCCTTTGCATGGCCGATGTGGGATTCGCCTAAGGTGCCTACACACACCCCCCCTTGGGAACTCAGCATCTTCGTTGAGGTTTGCCCCACCACCGCGCTCAGAGGCTCAGAGGTTATCTCTGATACCACCTGTAACATCCCGTATCGAGAGATAGGAAGGACCGGAACAACTTACCCTGATGGGCCTATGCAAACTTCCCAGGGGGGTCACCCATCCTTGGATTACCCTAGGTCAAGCACGCTTAACTTGGGAGTTATTTGCCTGCATTCAGCCCAAAAGGTATCCAGCTAGTGTTGTTTCCTTCCCTACATATCCTCGATATATAATATTCTCCTTTGGGCTCCCGGGGTATTACATTCTCCCCCCCTTGAGCACATGACATCCTCGTCATGCAACCTTACAATTGGTCCCAGATCTCCCCTCTTGCATGGCCGATGTGGATTTGCCTAAGGTGCTTACACGCACCCCCCTTGGGGACTCAACATCCTTGCTGAGGTTTGCCCCACCACTGCGCTCAGAGGCTCAGGGGTCAGCTCTGATACCACCTGTAACATCCTGCATCGAGCGATAGGAAGGATCGGAACAACTTACCCTGATGAGCCTACACGAACTTCCCAGGGGAGTCACCCATCCCTGGATTACCCCACGCTTAACTTGGGAGTTCTTTGCCAACATTCAGCCCAAAAGGTATCCAACTGGTGTTATTTCCTTTCTTACACTATCCTCGATATATACTAACTTCTCTGGGCTCTCGGGGTATTACACCCTGCAATCGATTCGGTTACTCATAACTGCACCGAAAATCACGTTAAACCCTTAATCCTGTGAATATTTAAATTACACTTCCAAATAAAATTACACTTAAAAATCATATGAAATTATCTTCATTCCACCATTGAAAATTTAAAAAAAAAAAAAAAATTTGTTTGCAACCAACCACGAAAAAATGAAGAAATTACACTTATGCCCGATTGTTCTATTTGATCTCTAATACTTTTGTTTCAACATGAAACAACCAAAAAGTTGTTCAACTAACTAAATTAAAGTGTATTCCGAGTTGTATTGACTTTTCGTAAATGAATTACCACGATTCGACTATTGTGCCCGAATTTTAGCTGGACAAAAAACTGTTTCCGATCAGATTTTTTTCGATGTCATAATAATTGTATAGAAATTTTGTTCAGGTCATATAATTTTTTTTAGATATCTTGGTTACGAAGCACTCCCTACAATCGTTTCGGTAGTCATAATTGTAACAAAAGTTACGTTACACCCCTAAGCTTGCGAATATTTCAATTACACTTCCAAATAAAATTACACTTCAAAACCATATGAAATTATCATCATTCCACCATTGAAAATTTAAAAAAAAAAAAGAAATTTTTTTTTCGACCAAATCTCGGGAAAAATGAAGAAATTACTCTTATGCCCGATTGTTCAATTCGATCGCTAATATTTTTGTTTCAACATGAAACAACCAAAAGGTTTTTCAACTAACGAAATTAAGGTGTATTCCGATTTTTATTATAACTTTTTGTAAACGAATTACGACGATTCGACTTTTGTGCCAGAAATTTAGCTGCACAAAAAACTGTTTCCGATAAGATTTTTTTCGATATCATAATAACTGTATAGAAATTCTTGTTCAGATCATATAATCTTTTTTAAATATCATGGTTACGGAGCACTCCCTACAATCATTTCAGTAGTCATAATTGTACTAAAAGTTACGTTAAACCCCTAATCTTGTGAATATTTCAATTACACTTCCAAATAAAATTACACTTAAAAACCATCTAAAATTATCTTCATTCCACCATTAAAATTTAAAAAAAAAAAAAAGGAAATTTTTTTTCGACCAATCACGGGAAAAATGAAGAAATTACTCTTATGCCCATTGGTTAATTTGATCGTTAATATTTTTGTTTCAACATGAAACAACCAAAAGGTTGTTCAACTAACTAAATTAAGGTGTATTCCGAGTATTATTATAACTTTTTGTAAATGAATTACGACGATTCGACCTTTGTGCCGGAATTTTTGCTGCACAAAAAATTGTTTTCGATCAGATTTATTTCGATGTCATAATAATGGTATAGAAATTCTTGTTCAAATCATATAATTGTTTTTAGATATCTTGGTTACAGACACTTCCTATAATCGATTCGGTTACTCATATTTGTACCAAAAGTCACGTTAAACCCCTAATTTTGTGAATATTTCAATTACACTTCCAAATAAAATTACACTCAAAAATCATATGAAATTATCTTCATTCCACCGTTGAAAATTTAGATAAAAAAGAAAATATTTTTTTTTTCGACCAATCACGGGAAAAATGAGGAAATCACTCTTACGCCCGATTGTTCAATTGTGCCAAAAATCACATTTAACCCCAAATCTTGAGAATATTTCGGTTACATTTCCAAATAAAATTACACATAAAATCCATATGAAATTATCATCATTCCACCATTGATAATTTAAAAAAAAAAAAATTTGCAATCAATAATGAAAAAAATGAGGAAATTACACTTACGCCAAACTGTTCAATTTGATCTCTAATACTTTTGTTTCAACATGAAATAACCAAAATGTTGTTCAACTAACTAAATTAAAGTGTATTCTAGGTTGTATTGACTTTTCGTAAATGAATTACGACGATTCGACTTTTGTACTGGAATTTTAGCTGCACAAAAAACTGTTTTCGATCTGATTTTTTTCGATGTCATAATAATTGTATAGGCATTCTTGTTCAGATCATTTAATTCTTTTTAGATATCTTGATTACGGAGCACTCTCTACAATCGATTCGGTTACTCATAATTGTACCGAAATTCATGTTAAACAACCAATCTTATGAATATTTCAATTACACTTCTAGATAGAATTGCACTGAAAAACCGTATGAAATTATCTTCATTCCACCATTAAAAATTTAAAAAAAAAAAACAAATTTTTTTTTCAACCAATCACGGGAAAAATGAAGAATTTACTCTTACGCTCGACTGTTCAATTTGATCGCTAATATTTTTGTTTCAACATGAAACAAACAAAAGGTTGTTCAACTAACTAAATTAAGGCGTATTCCGAGTTTTATTATAACTTTTTGTAAATGAATTACGACGATTTGACTTTTGTGCCGGAATTTTAGTTGCACAAAAAACAGTTTCTGATCAGATTTTTTTTCGAAGTCATAACAATCGTATAGAAATTCTGGTTCTGATCAAATAATTTATTTTAGATATCTTAGTTACGGAGCACACTCTGCAATCGATTCGGTTACAAATAATTGTGCAAAAAATAATGTTAAACCCCAAATCTTGTAAATATTTAAATTAAACATCCAAATAAAATTACATATAAAATCCATATGAAATTATCTTCATTACACCGTTGAAAATCTAAAAAAAAAAAGAAAATTTTTTTGCAACCAATCACGGGAAAAATGAGGAAATTACACTTACGCCCGACTGTTCGATTTGATCTCTAATACTTTTGTTTCAACATGAAACAACCAAAAGGTTGTTCAACTAACTAAATTGAAGTATATTCCGGGTTGTATTGACTTTTCGTAAATGAATTACGACGATTCGACTTTTGTGCCGGAATTTTAGCTGCACAAAAAACTGTTTCTGATCAGATTTTTTTCGATGTCATAACAATCGTATAGAAATTCTGCTTCAGATCAAATAATTTTTTTTAGATATCTTGGTTACGGAGCACACCCTGCAATCGAATCGGTTACTCATCATTGTGCCAAAAATCACATTAAACCCCTAATCGTGTGAATATTTCGGTTACATTTCCAAATAAAATTACACATAAAATCCATATGAAATTATCATCATTCTACCTTTGATAATTTTAAAAAAAAAAAATTTGCGACCAATAACGAAAAAAATGAGGAAATTACACTTACGCCGGACTGTTCGATTTGATCTCTAATACTTTTGTTTCAACATGAAATAACCAAAAAGTTGTTCAACTAACTAAATTAAAGTGTATTCTGGGTTGTATTGACTTTTCGTAAATGAATTACGACGATTCGACTTTTGTGCCGAAATTTTAGCTGCACAAAAAACTGTTTCCGATCAAATTTTTTTCGATGTCATAACAATCGTATAGAAATTCTGCTTCAGATCAAATAATTTTTTTTAGATATCTTGGTTACGGAGCACACCCTGCAATCGAATTGGTTACTCATAATTGTGCCAAAAATCACATTAAACCCCCAATCTTGTGAATATTTCAATTACACTTCCAGATAAAATTGCACTTAAAAACCGTATGAAATTATCTTCATTCCACCATTGAAAATTTAAAAAAAAAAAGAAAATTTTTTTTCTACCAATCACGGGAAAAATGAAGAAATTACTCTTACGCCCGATTGTTCAATTTGATCGCTATATTTTTGTTTCAACATCAAACAAACAAAAGGTTGTTCAACTAACTAAATTAAGGTGTATTCCGAGTTTTATTATAACTTTTTGTAAGTGAATTACGATGATTCGACTTTTGTGCCGGAATTTTAGATGCACAAAAAACTGTTTCCGATCAGATTTTTTTCGATGTCATAACAATTGTATAGAAATTCTGGTTCAGATCAAATAATTTATTTTAGATATCTTGGTTACGGAGCACACTCTGCAATCGATTCGGTTACTCATAATTGTGCAAAAAATAACGTTAAACCCCTAATCTTGTAAATATTTAAATTACACTTCCAAAAAAAATTACACATAAAATCCATATGAAATTATCTTCATTACACCATTGAAAATTTAAAAAAAAAAAAAAGAAATTTTTTTTGCGACCAATCACAGGAAAAATGAGGAAATTACACTTACGCCCGACTGTTCGATTTGATCTCTAATACTTTTGTTTCAACATGAAAAAACCAAAAGGTTGTTCAACTAACTAAATTAAAGTGTATTCCGGGTTGTATTGACTTTTCGTAAATGAATTATGACGATCCGACTTTTGTGCCGGAATTTTAGCTGCACAAAAAACTGTTTCCGATCAGATTTTTTTCGATGTCATAATAATTGTATAGAAATTCTTGTTCAGATCATATAATTTTTTGTAGATATCTTGGTTACGGTGCACTCCCTACAATCGTTTCGGTATTGATAATTGTACCAAAAGTCACGTTAAACCGCTAATTTTGTGAATATTTTAATTGCACTACCAAATAAAATTACACCTAAAATTCATATGAAATTATCTTCATTCCACCATTGAAAATTTAAAAAAAAAAGAAATATTTTTTCGACCAATCATGGGGAAAATGAAGAAATTACTCTTACGCCCGATTGTTCAATTTGGTCGCTAATATTTTTGTTTCAACATGAAACAACCAAAAGGTGGTTCAACTGACTAAATTAAGGTGTATTCAGAGTTTTATTATAACTTTTTGTAAATGAATTACGACGATTAGACTTTTGTGCTGGGATTTTAGCTGCACAAAAAACTGATTCTGATCAGATTTTTTTTCGATGTCATAACAATCGTATAGAAATTCTGGTTCAGATCATATAATTTTTTTTTCGATATCTTGGTTATGGAGCAGTACCTGGAATCGATTTGGCTACTTATAACTGTACCGAAATTCACGGTAAACAGCCAATCTTGTGAATATTTCAATTACACTTTCAAATAAAATTACACTTAAAAACCATATTAATTTATCTTCATTCCACCATTGAAAATTAAAAAAAAAAGAAAATATTTTTTCGACCAATCACGGGAAAAATAAAGAAATTACACTTATGTTCGACTATTCGATTTGATCTCAAATACTTTTGTTTCAACATGAAACAACCCAAAGTTTGTTCAACTAACTAAATTTAAAGTGTATTCCGGGTTGTATTGACTTTTCTTAAATGAATTACGACGATTCCACTTTTGTGCCGGAATTTTAGCTGCACAAAAAACTGTTTCCGATCAGATTTTTTTCGATGCCATAATAATTGTATAGAAATTCTTGTTCAGATCATGTAATCTTTTTTAGATATCTTGATTACGGAACACTTCCTACAATCGTTTCGGTAATTCATAATTGTAAAAAAAGTTACGTTAAATCCCTAATCTTGTCAATATTTCAATTACACTTCCAAATAAAATTACATTTGAAAACCATATGAAATTTTCTTCATTCCACCATTGAAAATTTAAAAAAAAAAAAATTCGACCAATAACAGGAAAAATGAAGAAATTACTCTTATGCCCGATTGTTCAATTTGGTCGCTAATATTTTTGTTTCAACATGAAACAACCAAAAGGTTGTTCAACTAACTAAATTAAGGTGTATTCCGAGTTTTATTATAACTTTTTGTAAATGAATTACGACGATTCGACTTTTGTGCGGAATTTTAGCTGCACAAAAAACTGTTTCCGATCAAATTTTTTTCGATGTCATGACAATCGTATAGAAATTCTGTTTCAGATCAAATAATTTTTTTTAGATATCTTGGTTACGGAGCACACCCTGCAATCGAATCGGTTACTCATAATTGTGCCAAAAATCACATTAAACCCTTAATCTTGTGAATATTTCAATTACATTTCCAAATAAAATTACACATAAAATCCATATGAAATTATCTTCATTCCACCATTGATAATTTAAAAAAAAAAAAAATTGCGACCAATCACGGAAAAAATGAGGAAATTACACTTTCGCCGGACTGTTCGATTTGATCTCTAATACTTTTGTTTCAACATGAAATAACTCAAAGGTTGTTCAACTAACTAAATTAAAGTGTATTCTGGGTTGTATTGACTTTTCATAAATGAAATAGGACGATTCGACTTTTGTGTCGAAATTTTAGCTGCACAAAAAACTGTTTTCGATCTGAGTTTTTTCGATGTCATAATAATTGTATAGACATTCTTGTTCAGATCATATAATTTTTTTTAGATATCTTGATTACGGAGCACTCCCTACAATCAATTCGGTTACTCATAATTGTACCAAAATTCACGTTAAACAACCAATCTTGTGAATATTTCAATTATACTTCTGGATAAAATTGCACTTAAAAACTGTATGAAATTATCTTCATTCCACCATTGAAAATTTAAAAAAAAAAAAGAATTTTTTTTTCGACCAATCACGGGAAAAATGAAGAAATTACTCTTACGCCCGATTATTCAATTTGATCGCTAATATTTTTGTTTCAACATGAAACAAACAAAAGGTTGTTCAACTAACTTAATTAAGGTGTATTCCGAGTTTTATTATAACTTTTTGTAAATGAATTACGACGATTCGATTTTTGTGCCGGAATTTTAGCTATACAAAAAACTATTTCCGATCAGATTTTTTTCGATGTCATAACAATCGTATAGAAATTCTGGTTCAGATCAAATAATTTATTTTAGATATCTTGGTTACGGAGCACACTCTACAATCAATTCGGTTACTCATAATTGTGCAAAAAATAACGTTAAACCCCTAATCTTGTAAATATTTAAATTACACTTCCAAAAAAAATTACACATAAAATCCATATGAAATTATCTTCATTACACCATTGAAAATTTAAAAAAAAAAAAAAGAAATTTTTTTTGCGACCAATCACAGGAAAAATGAGGAAATTACACTTACGCCCGACTGTTCGATTTGATCTCTAATACTTTTGTTTCAACATGAAAAAACCAAAAGGTTGTTCAACTAACTAAATTAAAGTGTATTCCGGGTTGTATTGACTTTTCGTAAATGAATTATGACGATCCGACTTTTGTGCCGGAATTTTAGCTGCACAAAAAACTGTTTCCGATCAGATTTTTTTCGATGTCATAATAATTGTATAGAAATTCTTGTTCAGATCATATAATTTTTTGTAGATATCTTGGTTACGGTGCACTCCCTACAATCGTTTCGGTATTGATAATTGTACCAAAAGTCACGTTAAACCGCTAATTTTGTGAATATTTTAATTGCACTACCAAATAAAATTACACCTAAAATTCATATGAAATTATCTTCATTCCACCATTGAAAATTTAAAAAAAAAAGAAATATTTTTTTGACCAATCATGGGGAAAATGAAGAAATTACTCTTACGCCCGATTGTTCAATTTGGTCGCTAATATTTTTGTTTCAACATGAAACAACCAAAAGGTGGTTCAACTGACTAAATTAAGGTGTATTCAGAGTTTTATTATAACTTTTTGTAAATGAATTACGACGATTAGACTTTTGTGCTGGGATTTTAGCTGCACAAAAAACTGATTCTGATCAGATTTTTTTCGATGTCATAACAATCGTATAGAAATTCTGGTTCAGATCATATAATTTTTTTTTCGATATCTTGGTTATGGAGCAGTACCTGGAATCGATTTGGCTACTTATAACTGTACCGAAATTCACGGTAAACAGCCAATCTTGTGAATATTTCAATTACACTTTCAAATAAAATTACACTTAAAAACCATATTAATTTATCTTCATTCCACCATTGAAAATTAAAAAAAAAAGAAAATATTTTTTCGACCAATCACGGGAAAAATAAAGAAATTACACTTATGTTCGACTATTCGATTTGATCTCAAATACTTTTGTTTCAACATGAAACAACCCAAAGTTTGTTCAACTAACTAAATTAAAGTGTATTCCGGGTTGTATTGACTTTTCTTAAATGAATTACGACGATTCCACTTTTGTGCCGGAATTTTAGCTGCACAAAAAACTGTTTCCGATCAGATTTTTTTCGATGTCATAATAATTGTATAGAAATTCTTGTTCAGATCATGTAATCTTTTTTAGATATCTTGATTACGGAATGCTTCCTACAATCGTTTCGGTAATTCATAATTGTAAAAAAAGTTACGTTAAATCCCTAATCTTGTCAATATTTCAATTACACTTCCAAATAAAATTACATTTGAAAACCATATGAAATTTTCTTCATTCCACCATTGAAAATTTAAAAAAAAAAAAAAATTCGACCAATAACAGGAAAAATGAAGAAATTACTCTTATGCCCGATTGTTCAATTTGGTCGCTAATATTTTTGTTTCAACATGAAACAACCAAAAGGTTGTTCAACTAATAAAATTAAGGTGTATTCTGAGTTTTATTATAACTTTTTGTAAATGAATTACGACGATTCGACTTTTGTGCGGAATTTTAGCTGCACAAAAAACTGTTTCCGATCAGATTTTTTTCGATGTCATGACAATCGTATAGAAATTCTGTTTCAGATCAAATAATTTTTTTTAGATATCTTGGTTACGGAGCACACCCTGCAATCGAATCGGTTACTCATAATTGTGCCAAAAATCACATTAAACCCTTAATCTTGTGAATATTTCAATTACATTTCCAAATAAAATTACACATAAAATCCATATGAAATTATCTTCATTCCACCATTGATAATTTAAAAAAAAAAAAAATTGCGACCAATCACGGAAAAAATGAGGAAATTACACTTTCGCCGGACTGTTCGATTTGATCTCTAATACTTTTGTTTCAAAATGAAATAACTCAAAGGTTGTTCAACTAACTAAATTAAAGTGTATTCTGGGTTGTATTGACTTTTCATAAATGAAATAGGACGATTCGACTTTTGTGTCGAAATTTTAGCTGCACAAAAAACTGTTTTCGATCTGAGTTTTTTCGATGTCATAATAATTGTATAGACATTCTTGTTCAGATCATATAATTTTTTTTAGATATCTTGATTACGGAGCACTCCCTACAATCAATTCGGTTACTCATAATTGTACCAAAATTCACGTTAAACAACCAATCTTGTGAATATTTCAATTATACTTCTGGATAAAATTGCACTTAAAAACTGTATGAAATTATCTTCATTCCACCATTGAAAATTTAAAAAAAAAAAAAAGAATTTTTTTTTCGACCAATCACGGGAAAAATGAAGAAATTACTCTTACGCCCGATTATTCAATTTGATCGCTAATATTTTTGTTTCAACATGAAACAAACAAAAGGTTGTTCAACTAACTTAATTAAGGTGTATTCCGAGTTTTATTATAACTTTTTGTAAATGAATTACGACGATTCGATTTTTGTGCCGGAATTTTAGCTATACAAAAAACTATTTCCGATCAGATTTTTTTCGATGTCATAACAATCGTATAGAAATTCTGGTTCAGATCAAATAATTTATTTTAGATATCTTGGTTACGGAGCACACTCTACAATCAATTCGGTTACTCATAATTGTGCAAAAAATAACGTTAAACCCCTAATCTTGTAAATATTTAAATTACACTTCCAAAAAAAATTACACATAAATCCATATGAAATTATCTTCATTACACCATTGAAATTTAAAAAAAAAAAAAGAAATTTTTTTTGCTACCAATCACGAGAAAAATGAGGAAATTACACTTACGCTCGACTGTTCGATTTGATCTCTAATACTTTTGTTTCAACATGAAACAATCAAAAGGTTGTTCAACTAACTAAATTAAAGTGTATTCCGGGTTGTATTGACTTTTCGTAAAAGAATTACGATGATCTGACTTTTGTGCCGAAATTTTAGCTGCACAAAAAACTGTTTCTGATCAAATTTTTTTCGATGTCACAATAATTGTATAGAAATTCTTGTTCAGATCATATAATTTTTTGTAGATATCTTGGTTATGATGCACTCCCTACAATCCTTTCGGTATTCATAATTGTACCAAAAGTCACGTTAAACCCCTAATTTTGTGAATATTTTAATTCCACTTCCAAATAAAATTACAACTAAAATCCATATGAAATTATCTTCATTCCACCATTGAAAATTTAAAAAAAAAACAAATTGTTTTTTTTCGACCAATCACGGGAAAAATGAAGAAACTACTCTTACGCCCGATTGTTCAATTTGCTCGCTAATATTTTTGTTTCAACATGAAACAACCAAAAGGTTGTTCAACTGACTAAATTAAGGTGTATTCCGAGTTTTATTATAACTTTTTGTAAATGAATTACGACGATTAGACTTTTGTGCTGGGATTTTAGCTGCACAAAAAACTGATTCCGATCATATTTTTGTCGATGTCATAACAATCGTATAGAAATTCTGGTTCAGATCATATAATTCTTTTTTAGATATCTTGGTTATGGAGCACTCCCTACAATCGATTCGGTTACTCATAACTATACCGAAATTCACGGTAAACAGCCAATCTTGTGAATATTTCAAGTACACTTCCAAATAAAATTACACTTAAAAACCATATTAAATTATCTTCATTCCACCATTGAAAATTAAAAAAAATGAAAATATTTTTTCGACCAATCACGGGAAAAATAAAGAAATTACACTTATGTCCGACTGTTCGATTTGATCTCTAATACTTTTGTTTCAACATGAAACAACCAAAAGGTTGTTTAACTAATTAAATTAAAGTGTATTCTAGGTTGTATTGACTTTTCTTAAATGAATTACGACGATACACTTTTGTGCCGAAATTTTAGCTGCACAAAAAACTGTTTCCGATCAAATTTTTTTCGATGTCATAATAATTTTATAGAAATTTTTGTTCAGATCATATAATCTTTTTTAGATATATTGATTACGGAGCACTTTCTACAATCGTTTCGGTAATTCATAATTGTACCAAAAGTTACGTTAAACCTCTAATCTTGTGAATATTTCAATTACACTTCCAAATAAAATTACACTGAAAAACCATATGAAATTATCTTCACTCCACCACTGAATATTAAAAAGAAAAAAAAAATTCGACCAATAACGGGAAAAATGAAGAAATTACTCTTATGCCCGATTGTTCAATTTGGTTGCTAATATTTTTGTTTCAAGATGAAACAACCAAAAGGTTGTTCAACTAATAAAATTAAGATGTATTTCGAGTTTTATTATAACGTTTTGTAAATGAATTACGACGATTCGACTTTTGTGCCGGAATTTTAGCTGCACAAAAAACTATTTCCGATCTGATTTTTTTCGACGTCATAACAATCGTATAGAAATTCTGCTTCCGATCAAATAATTTTTTTTAGATATCTTGGTTACGGAGCACACCCTGCAATCGATTCAGTTACTCATAATTGTGCAAAAAATCACATTAAACCCAAGTCTTGTGAATATTTCAGTTACATTTCCAAATAAAATTACACATAAAATCCATATGAAATTATCTTCATTCCACCATTGAAAATTTAAAAAAAAAAAAAAATTTGCGACCAATCACGGGAAAAATGAGGAAATTACACTTACGCCGGACTGTTAGATTTGATCTATAATACTTTTGTTTCAACATGAAATAACCAAAAGGTTGGTCAGCTAAATAAATTAAGGTGTATTCTGAGTTTTATTATAACTTTTTGTAAATGAATTACGTCGATTCAACTTTTGTGCCGGAATTTTAGCTGCACAAAAAACTGTTTCCGATCAGATTTTTTTCGATGTCATAACAATTGTATAGAAATTCTGGTTCAGATCAAATAATTTATTTTAGATATCTTGGTTAAGGACACTCTGCAATCGATTCTGTTACTCATAATTGTGCCAAAAATAACGTTAAACCCCTAATCTTGGAAATATTTAAATTACACTTCCAAATAAAATTACACATAAAATCCATATGAAATTATCTTCATTACACCATTGAAAATTTAAAAAAAAAGAATTTTTTTTTGCGACCAATCACAAGAAAAATGAGGAAATTACACTTACGCCCGACTGTTCGATTTGATCTCAAATACTTTTGTTTCAACATGAAACAACCAAAAGGTTGTTCAACTAACTAAATTAAAGTGTATTCCGGGTTGTATTGACTTTTCGTAAATGAATTACGATGATTCGACTTTTGTGCCGGAATTTTAGCTGCACAAAAAACTATTTCCGATCTGATTTTTTTCGATGTCATAATAATTGTATAGAAATTCTGGTTCAGATCATATAATTTTTTGTAGATATCTTGGTTACGGTGCATTCCCGACAATCGTTTTGGTAGTCATAATTGTACCAAAAGTCACGTCAAACCCCTAATTTTGTGAATATTTCAATTACACTTCCAAATAAAATTACACCTAAAAACCATATGAAATTATCTTCATTCCACCATTGTAAATTTAAAAAAAAAAAAGAAATTTTTTTTTTCGACCAATCGCGAGAAAAATGAAGAAATTACTCTTACGCCCGATTGTTCAATTTGGTTGCTAATATTTTTGTTTCAACATGAAACAACAAAAAGGTGGTTCAACTAACTAAATTAAGGTGTATTCTGAGTGTTATTATAACTTTTTGTAAATGAATTACGACGATTAGACTTTTGTGCCGGGATTTTAGCTGCACAAAAAATTGATTCCGATCAGATTTCTTTCGATGTCATAACACTCGTATAGAAATTCTGGTTCAGATCATATAATTTTTTTTTAGATATCTTGGTTATGGAGCACTCCCTGCAATCGATTCGGTTACTCATCACTGTACCGAAATTCACGTTAAAAAGCCAATCATGTGAATATTTCAATTACACTTCCAAATAAAGTTACACTTAAAAATCATATTAAATTATCTTCATTCCGCCATTGAAAATTAAAAATATATATATATATTTCAACCAATCACGGGAAAAATAAAGAAATTACACTTATGTCCGACTGTTCGATTTGATCTCTAATACTTTTGTTTCAACATGAAACAAGCAAAAGGTTGTTCAACTAATTAAATTAAAGTGTATTCCGGGTTGTATTAACCTTTCTTAAATGAGTTACGACGATTCGACTTTTGTGCCAAAATTTTAGCTACACAAAAAACTGTTTCCGATCAGATTTTTTTCGATGTGATAATAATTGTATAGAAATTCTTGTTCAGATCATATAATCTTTTTTAGATATCTTGATTACGGAGCACTTCCAACAATCGTTTCGGTTATTCATAATTGTACCAAAAGTTACGTTAAACCCCTAATCTTGTGAATATTTCAATTACACTTCCAAATAAAATTACACTTAAAAACCATATGAAATTATCTTCATTCCACCACTGAAAATTTAAAAAAAAAATAAAAAAATTCGACCAATCACGGGAAAAAAGAAGAAATTACTCTTACGCCCGATTGTTCAATTTGATCGCTAATATTTTTGTTTCAACATGAAACAACCAAAAGGTTGTTCAACTAATAAAATTAAGGTGTATTCCGAGTTTTATTAGAACTTTTTGTAAATGAATTACGACGATTTAACCTTTGTGCCGTAATTTTAGCTGCACAAAAAACTGTTTCCGATCAGATTTTTTTCGATGTCATAACAATCGTATAGAATTTCTGGTTAAGATCAATTAATTATTTTTGGATATCTTGGTTACGGAGCACTCCCTGCAATCGATTCGGTTACTCATAACTGTACCGAAAATCACGTTAAACCTCTAATGTTGTGAATATTTCAATTACACTTCCAAATAAAATTACACTTAAAAATCAAATGAAATTATCTTCATTCCACCATTGAAAAATTAAAAAAAAAAGAAATTTTTTTTTGCAACAAATTTCGGGAAAATTGAAGAAATTACACATACACCCAACTGTTCTATTTGATCGCTAACACTTTTTTTTTCAACCTGAAACAGCCAAAAGGTTGTTCAATTAACTAAATTAAAGTATATTCCGTGTTATATTGACTTTTTGCAAATGAATTGCGACGATTCAACTTTTGTGCCGGAATTTTAGCTGCACATAAAATTGTTTCCGATCTGATTTTTTTCGATATCATAATAATCGTTTAGAAATGCTGGTTCAGATTATAGAATTTTTTTTATATATCTTGGTTACGAAGCACTCCCTGCAATCGATTCGGTTTGCTCATAATTGTACCGAAAATCACGTTAAACAACAAATCTTGTGAATATTTCAATTACCCTTCCAAATAAAATTACACTTAAAAACCATATGAAATTATCTTCATTCCACCGTTAAAAATTAAAAAAAAAGAATTTTTTTTTTGACAGATCACGACAAAAGTGAAGAAATTACAGTTACGCCAGATTGTTTGATTTGATCACTAATATTTTTGTTTAAACATGAAATAACCAAAAGGTTGTTCAACTAACTAAAATAAAGTGTATTCCAAGTTTTATTGACTTTTTGTAATTGAGTTACGACGATTCGACTTTTGTGCCAGAATTTTAGCTGCACAAAAAACTGTTTCCGATCAAATTTTTTTTGATGTCATAATAATCGTTTAGAAATTCTGATTCAGATTATAGAATTTTTTTTATATATCTTGGTTGCGGAGCACTCCCTGCAATCGATTCGGTTTGCTCATAATGGTATCGAAAATCACGTTAAACAACAAATCTTGTGAATATTTCAATTACCCTTCCAAATAAAATTACACTTAAAAACCATATGAAATTATCTTCATTCCACCATTAAAAATTAATTTTTTTTTTTTTTTTACCAATCATGGCAAAAGTGAAGAAATTACAGTACGCCAGATTGTTCGATTTGATCGCTAATACTTTTGTTTCAACATTAAACAACCAACAGGTTGTTAAACTAACTAAATTAAAGTGTATTCCGAGTTTTATTGACTTTTTTGTAATTGAATTACGACGATTCGACTTTTGTGCCGGAATTTTAGCTAGACAAAAAATAGTTTCCGATCAGATTTTTTTCGATGTTATAACAATCTTATAGAAATTCTGGTCCAAATCATTCAATTTTTTTTAGATATATTGGTTACTGAGCACACCCTCCAATCGATTCGGTTACTGACAATTGTGCCAAAAATAATGTTTAACCCCTAATCTTGTGAATATTTCAATTACACTTCCAAATAAAATTACACATAAAATCCATATGAAATTCTATTCATTCCACGTTTGAAAATTTTTTGAAAAAAAAAGAAAATTTTATTGAGACCAATCACGGGAAAAATGAAGAAATTACACTTACGCCCGACTGTTCGATTTGATCTCTAATACTTTTGTTTCAACATGAAACAACCAAAAGGTTGTTCAACTAACTAAATTAAAGTGTATTTTGGGTTGTATTGACATTTCGTAAATGAATTACGACTATTCAACTTTTATGTCGGAATTTTAGCTGCACAAAAAACTGTTTCCGATTAGATTTTTTTTCGATGTCATAATAATTGTATAGAAATTCTTGATCAGATCATATAACTTTTTTTAGATATCTTGGTTACGGAGCACACCCTACAATCGATTTGGTTACTCATAATTGTACCGAAATTCACGTTAAACAACCAATCTTGTGAATATTTCATTTACACTTCCAAATAAAATTACACTTAAAAACCATATGAAATTATCTTCATTCCACCATTGAAAATTTAAAAAAAAAAAAGAATTTTTTTTTCGACCAATCACAGGAAAAATGAAGAAATTACTCTTACGCTCGATTGGTCAATTTGATCGCTAATATTTTTGTTTCAACATGAAACAACCAAAAGGTTGTTCAGCTAACTAAATTAAGGTGTATTCTGAGTATTATTATAACTTTTTGTAAATGAATTACGACGATTCGACCTTTGTGCCGGAATTTTAGCTGCATAAAAAACTGTTTCCGATCAGATTTTTTTCGTTGTCATAATAATGGTACAGAAATTCTTGTTCAAATCATATAATTGTTTTCAGATATCTTGGTTACAGACACTCCCTACAATCGATTCGGTTACTCATATTTGTATCAAAAGTCACGTTAAACCCCTAATTTTGTGAATATTTCAATTACGCTTCCAAATAAAATTACACTTAAAAATCATATGAAACTATCTTCATTCCACAATTGAAAATTTAAAAAAAAAAAAAAGAATTTTTTTTTCGACCATTCACGGGAAAAATGAAGAAATTACTCTTACGCCCGATTGTTCAATTTGGTCGCTAATATTTTTGTTTCAACATGAAACAACCAAAAGGTGGTTCAACTAACTAAGTTAAGGTGTATTACGAGTTTCATTATAACTTTTTGTAAATGAATTATGATGATTCGACTTTTGTGTCGGGATTTTAGCTGCACAAAAAACTGTTTCCGATCAGATTTTTTTCGATGTCATAACAATCGTATAGAAATTCTGGTTCAGATCATATAATTTTTTTTAGATATCTTGGTTACGGAGCACTACCTGGAATCGATTCGATTACTCATAATTGTACCGAAATTCACGTTCAACAGCCAATCTTGTGAATATTTCAATTACACTTCCAAATAAAATTACACTTAAAAACATATGAAATTATCTTCATTCCACCATTGAAAATTAAAAAAAAAAAGAAAATATTTTTTCGACCAATCACAAGAAAAATAAAGAAATTACACTTACGTCTGATTGTTCGATTTGATCACTAATACTTTTGTTTCAACATGAAACAACAAAAAGGTTGTTCAAGTAACTAAATTAAAGTGTACTCCGTGTTGTATTGACATTTTACAAATGAATTACGACGATTGAACTTTTGTGCCGGAATTTTAGCTACACAAAAAATTGTTTCCGATCAGATTTTTTTGGACGTCATAATAATAGTTTAGAAATTATGGTTCAGATCATAGAATTTTTTTTTATATATCTTGGTTACGGAGCACTCCCTGCAATCAATTCGGTTTGCTCATAATAGTATCGAAAATAACATTAAACAAGAAATCTTGTGAATATTTCCATTACCCTTCCAAATAAAATTACAGTTGAAAACCATTTGAAATTATCTTCTTTCCACCATTGAAAATTAAAAAAAACAAAGAATTTTTTTTTTTAACCAATCACGGCAATAGTGAAAAATTACAATTACGGCAGATTGTTCGATTTGATCGCTATTACTTTTGTTTCAACATGAAACAACCAAAAGGTTGTTCAACTAACTAAATTAAAGTGTATTCCGAGTTTTATTGATTTTTTGTAAATGAATTACGACGATTCAACTTTTGTGCCGGGATTTTAGCAGCATAAAAAACTGTTTCTGATCAGATTTTTTTTGATGTCATAACAATCATATAGGAATTCTGGTTCAGATCAAGTAATTTTTTTTAGATATCTTGGTTACGGAGCACACCCTGCAATCGATTTGGCTACTCATAATTATGGCAAAAATCACGTTAAACCCCTAATCTTGTGAATATTTCAATTACACTTCCAAATAAAATTACACATAAAATCCATATGAAATTATCTTCATTCCACCATTGAAAAGTTAAAAAGAAAAAAAGAAATTTTTTTTGCGACGAATCACTTAAAAAATAAGGAAATTACACTTATGCCCGACTGTTCGATTTGTTCTCTAATACTTTTGTTACAACATGAAACAAGCAAAAGGTTGTTCAACTAACTAAATTAAAGTCTATTCGGGGTTGTATTGATTTTCCGTAAATGAATTACGACGATTTGACTTTTGTGCCGGAATTTTACCTGCACAAAAATCTGTTTCCGATATGATTTTTTCGATGTCATAATAATTGTATAGACATTCTTGTTCAGATCATAAAATTGTTTTTAGATATCTTGGTTACGGAGCACTCCTTACAATCGATTCGGTTACTCAGAATTGTACCGAAATTCACGTTAAACAACCAATCTTGCGAATATTTCAATTACACTTCCAAATAAAATTACACTTAAAAACCATATGAAATTATCATCATTCCACCATTAAAAATTAAAAAAAAAAAAGAAATTTTTTTTTTCTTCAATCACGGCAAAAGTGAAGAAATGCCAGTTACGCTAGATTCTTTGATTTGATGGTTATTAATTTTGTTTCAACATGAAACAACAAAAAGGTTGTTCAACTAACTAAACTAAAGTGTATTCCGAATTTTATTGACTTTTTGTAAATGAATTACGATGATTCGACTTTTGTGCTGGGATTTTAGCTGCACAAAAAACTATTTCCGATCAGATTTTTTTTGATGTCATAACAATCGTATAGAAATTCTGGATCAGATCAAATAATTTATTTTAAATATCTTGGTTACGGAGCACACTCTGCAATCGATTCGGTTACTCATAATTGTGCCAAAAATAACGTTAATCCCCTAATCTTGTAAATATTTAAATTTCACTTCCAAATAAAATTACACATAAAATCCATATGAAATTATCTTCATTACACCATTGAAAATTTAGAAAAAAAAAAAAGAATTTTTTTTTGCGAACAATCACGGGAAAAATGAGGAAATTACACTTACGCCCAACTGTTCGATTTGATCTCTAGTACTTTTGTTTCAACATGAAACAAACAAAAGGTTGTTCAACTAACTAAATTAAAGTATATTCCGGGTTGTATTGACTTGTCGTAAATGAATTACGACGATTCGACATTTGTGCCAGAATTTTAGCTGCACAAAAAACTGTTTCCAATCAGATTTTCTTCGATGTCATAATAATTGTATAGAAATTCTTGTACAGATCATATAATTTTTTTTAGATATCTTGGTTATGGAGCACTCCCTACAATCGTTTCAGATATTCATAATTGTATCAAAAGTTACGTTAAACCCCTAATCTTGTGAATATTTCAATTACACTTCCAAATAAAATTACACTTAAAAACCATATGAAATTATCTTCATTCCATCATTGAAAATTTAAAAAAAAAAGAATTTTTTTTTTCGACCAATCACGAGAAAAATAAGGAAATTACTCTTACGCCGGGTTGTTCAATTTGATCGCTAATATTTTTGTTTCAACATAAAACAACCAAAATGTTGTTCAACTAACGAAATTAAGGTGTATTTCGAGTTTTATTATAACTTTTTGTAAATGAATTACGACGATTCGACTTTTGTGCCGGAATTTTAGATGTAGAAAAACTGTTTCCGATCCAATTTTTTTCGATGTCATAAGATTCGTATAGAAATTCTGGTTCAGATCAAATAATTTTTTTTTGATATCTTGGTTACGGAGCACACCCTGCAATCGATTCGGTTACACATAATTGTGCCAAAAATCACCTTAAACCCCTAATCTTGTGAATATTTCAATTACACTTCCAAATAAAATTACACATAAAATCCATATGAAATTATCTTCATTCCACCATTGAAAATATAAAAAAAAAAAGATTTTTTTTTTGTGACCAATCACGGGAAAAATGAAGAAATTACACTTACGCTTGACTGTTCGATGATTTGATCTCTAATACTTTTGTTTCAACATAAACAAACAAAAGGTTGTTCAACTAACAAATTTAAAGTGTATTCCGGGTTGTATTGACTTTTCGTAAATGAATTACGACGATTCGATTTCTGTGCCGGAATTTTAGCTGCACAAAAAACTGTTTCCGATTAGATTTTTTTGGATGTCATAATAATTGTATAGAAATTCTTGTTCAGATCATATAATTTTTTTTAGATATCTTGGTTATGGAGCACTCCCTACAATCGTTTCGGTTATTCATAATTGTACCAAAAGTTATGTTAAACCCCTAATATTGTGAATATTTCAATTACACTTCCAAATAAAATTACACATAAAAACCATATGAAATTATCTTCATCCCAACATTGAAAACATAAAAAAAAAAAGAATTTTTTTTTGCGACCAATCACAGGAAAAATGAGGAAATTACACTTACGCCCGACTGTTCGATTTGATCTCTAATACTTTTGTTTCAACATGAAAGAACCAAAAGGTTGTTCAACTAACTAAATTAAAGTGTATTCTGGGTTGTATTGACTTTTCGTAAATGAATTACGACGATTTAACTTTTGTGCCGGAATTTTAGCTGCACAAAAAACTGTTTCCGATCAGATTTTTTTGATGTCATAATAATTGTATAGATATTCTTGTTCAGATGATATAATGTTTTTTAGATATCTTGGTTACGGAGCAATCCCTACAATCGTTTCAGTTATTCATGATTGTACCAAAAGTTATGTTAAACCCCTAATATTGTGAATATTTCAATTACACTTCCAAATAAAATTACACATAAAAACCATATGAAATTATCTTCATTGCACCATTGAAAATTTAAAATAAAAAAAGAAATTTTTTTTTTCGACCAATCACAGAAAAATGAAGAAATTACTCTTACGCCGGATTGTTCAATTTGATCGCTAATATTTTTGTTTCAACATGAAACAACCAAAATGTTGTTCAACTAACGAAATTAAGGTGTATTCTGAGTTTTATTATAACATTTTGTAAATGAATTACGACGATTCGACTTTTATGCCGGAATTTTACCTGCACAAAAAACTGTTTTCGATCCTATTTTTTTCGATGTCATAAGATTCGTATTGAAATTCTGATCAGATCAAATAATTTTTTTTTTTATCTTGGTTACGGAGCACACCCTGCAATCGATTCGGTTACTCATAATTGTGCCAAAAATCACGTTAAACCCCTAATCTTGTGAATATTTCAATTACACTTCCAAATAAAATTACACATAAAATCCATATGAAATTATCTTCATCCCACCATTGAAAAGATAAAAAAAAAAAAGAATTTTTTTTTGCGACCAATCACGGGAAAAATGAAGAAATTACACTTACACTTGACTGTTCGATTTGATCTCTAATACTTTTGTTTTAACATGAAACAAACAAAAGGTTGTTCAACTAACTAAATTAAAGTGTATTCCGGGTTGTATTGACTTTTCATAAAGGAATTACGACAATTCAACTTTTGTGCCAGAATTTTAGCTGCACAAAAAACTGTTTCCGATCAGATTTTTTTTGATGTCATAATAACTGTATAGAAATTCTTATTCAGATCATATAATTTTTTTTAGATATCTTGGTTACGGAGTACTCCCTACAATCGTTTCGGTTATTCATAATTGTAGAGACATTCTTGTTCAGATAATATATTTTTTTTTAGATATCTTGGTTACGGATCACTCGCCACAATCAATTCGATTATTCATAATTGTACCAAAAGTTACGTTAAACCCCTAATCTTGTGAATATTTCAATTATACTTGCAAATAAAATTACACTTAAAAACCATATGAAATTATCTTCATTCCACCATTGAAAATTTAAAAAAAAAAAGAATTTTTTTTTTCAACTAATCACGGGAAAAATGAAGAAATTACTCTTACGCCCGATTGTTCAATTTGATCGCTAATATTTTTGTTTCAACATGAAACAACCTAAAGGTTGTTCCACTAACGAAATTAAGGTGTATTCTGAGTTTTATTATAACTTTTTGTAAATGACTTATGACGATTTGACTTTTGTGCCGAAATTTTAGTTGCACAAAAAACTGTTACCGATAAGATTTTTTTTGATGTCATAACAATCGTATAGAAATTCTGGTTCTGATCAAATAAATTTTTTTTGATATCTTGGTTACGGAGCACTCCCTGTAATCGATTCGGTTACTCATAACTGTACCGAAAATCACGTTAAACACCTAATCTTGTGAATATTTCAATTACACTTCCAAATAAAATTACACTTAAAAATCAGATGAAATTATCTTCATTCCACCATTGAAAATTAACAAAAAAAAAAAAAATTTGCGACCAATCACGGGAAAAATGAAAAAATTACACATACGCCCGACTGTTCGATTTGATCGCTAATACTTTTTTTTCAACCTGAAACAACCAAAAGGTTGTTCAATTAACTAACTTAAAGTGTATTCTGTGTTGTATTGACTTTTGAAAATGAATTACGATGATTCAACTTTTGTGTCGGAATTTTAGCTGCACAAAAAACTGTTTTCGATCAGATTTTTTTCGATGTCATAATAATCGTTTAGAAATTTTGGTTCAGATTATAGAATTTTTTTTATATATCTTGGTTACGGAGCACTCCCTGCAATCGTTTCGGTTATTCATAATTGTACCAAAAGTGACGTTAAACCCCTAATCTTGTGAATATTTCAATTAAACTTCGAAATAAAATTACACTTATAAACCATATGAAATTATCTTCATTCCACCATTGAAAATTTAAAATAAAAAAAGAACTTTTTTTTTCGACCAATCACAGGAAAAATGAAGAAATTACTCTTACGCCGGATTGTTCAATTTGATCGCTAATATTTTTGTTTCAACATGAAACAACCAAAATGTTATTCAACTAACGAAATTAAGGTGTATTCTGAGTTTTATTATAACTTTTTGTAAATGAATTACGACATTCGACTATTGTGCCGGAATTTTACCTGCACAAAAAACTGTTTCTGATCCTATTTTTTTCGATGTCATAAGATTCGTATTGAAATTCTGATCATATCAAATAATTTTTTTTTTATATCTTGGTTACGGAGCACACCCTACAATCGATTCGGTTACTCATAATTGTGCCAAAAATCACGTTAAACCCCTAATCTTGTGAATATTTCAATTACACTTCCAAATAAAATGACACATAAAATCCATATGAAATTATCTTCATCCCACCATTGAAAACATAAAAAAAAAAAAAAAGATTTTTTTTTGCGACTAATCACGGGAAAAATGAAGAAATTACATTTACACTTGACTGTTCGATTTGATCTCTAATACATTTGTTTTAACATGAAACAAACAAAAGGTTGTTCAACTAACTAAATTAAAGTGTATTCCGGGTTGTATTGACTTTTCGTAAAAGAATTACGATGATTCGACTTTTGTGCCGCAATTTTAGCTGCACAAAAAACTGTTTCCGATCAGATTTTTTTCGATGTCATAATAACTATATAGAAATTCTTATTCAGATCATATAATTTTTTTTAGATATCTTGGTTACAGAGTACTCCCTACAATCGTTTCGGTTATTCATAATTGTACCAAAAGTTACGTTAAAGCCCTAATCTTGTGAATATTTCAATTACCCTTCCAAATAAAATTACAGTTAAAAACCATATGAAATTATCTTCATTCACCATTGAAAATTTAAAAAAAAAGATTTTTTTTTTTCTACCAATCACGAGAAAAATGAAGAAATTACTCTTATGCCGGATTGTTCAATTTGATCGCTAATATTTTTTTTTCAACATGAAACAACCAAAATGTTGTTCAACTAACGAAATTAAGGTGTATTCCCAGTTTTATTATATCTTTTTGTAAATGAATTACGACGATTCGACTTTTGTGTTGGAATTTTAGTTGCACAAAAAATTGTTTCCGATCCTATTTTTTTTCTAGTTCAAATCAAATAATTTTTTTTTGGTATCTTGGTTAAGGAGCACACCTGCAATCGATTCGGTTACTCATAATTGTGCCAAAAATCATCTTAAACCCCTAATCTTGTGAATTTCAATTACACTTCCAAATAAAATTACACATAAAATCCATATTAAATTATCTTCATTCCACCATTGAAAATATATAAAAAAAAAAAAGAATTTTTTTTTGCGACCAATCACGGGAAAAAAGAAGAAATTACACTTACGCTTGACTGTTCGATTTGATCTCTAATACTTTTGTTTCAACATGAAACAAACGAAAGGTTGTTCAACTAACTAAATTAAAGTGTATTTGGGGTTGTATTGATTTTTCGTAAATGAATTACGACGATTCGACTTTTATGCCAGAATTTTAGCTGCACAAAAAACCGTTTCCGATCGGATTTTTTTCGATGTCATAATAATTGAAGAGACATTCTTGTTCAGATAATTTAATTTTTTTTAGATATCTTGGTTACGGATCACTCGCCACAATCGATTCAATTATTTATAATTGTACCAAAAGTTACGTTAAACCCCTAATCTTGTGAATATTTTAATTACACTTGCAAATAAAATTACATTTAAAAACCATATGAAATTATCTTCATTCCACCATTGAAAATTTAAAAAAAAAGAAAGAATTTTTTTTTTCAACTAATCACGGGAAAAATGAAGAAATTACTCTTACGCCCGATTGTTCAATTTGATCGCTAATATTTTTGTTTCAACATGAAACAACCAAAAGGTTGTTCCACTAACGAAATTAAGGTGTATTCTGAGTTTTATTATAATTTTTTGTAAATGAATTATGACGATTTGACTTTTGTGCCGGAATTTTAGTTGCACAAAAAACTGTTTTCGATAAGATTTTTTTCGATGTCATAACAATCGTATAGATATTTTGGTTCTGATCAAATAATTTTTTTTTGATATCTTGGTTACGGAGCACTCCCTGCAATCGATTCGGTTACTCATAACTGTATCGAAATCACGTTAAACCCCTAATCTTGTGAATATTTCAATTACACTTCCAAATAAAATTACACTTAAAAATCAGATGAAATTATCTTCATTCCACCATTGAAAATTAACAAAAAAAAAAAAAATTTGCGACCAATCACGGGAAAAATGAAAAAATTACACATACGCCCAACTGTTCGATTTGATCGCTAATACTTCTTTTTCAACCTGAAACAACTTAAAGGTTGTTCAACTAACTAAATTAAAGTGTATTCCGTGTTGTATTGACTTTTTTCAAAATGAATTACGATGATTCAACTTTTATGCCAGAATTCTAGCTGCATAAAAAACTGTTTTCGATCAGATTTTTTTTGTTGTCATAATAATCGTTTAGAAATTTTGGTTCAGATTATAGAATTTTTTTTATATATCTTGGTTACGGAGCACTCCCTACAATCGTTTCGGTTATTCATAATTGTACCAAAAGTGACGTTAAACCCCTAATCTTGTGAATATTTCAATTACACTTCGAAATAAAATTACACTTATAAACCATATGAAATTATCTTCATTCCACCATTGAAAATTTTAAAAAACAAAAAAGAAATTTTTTTTTTCCGACCAATAACGATAAAAATGAAAAATTACTCTTACGGCCGATTGTTCAATTTGATCGCTAATATTTTTGTTTCAACATGAAACGACCAAAACGTTGTTTAACTTAGGAAATTAAGGTGTATTCAGAGTTTTATTATAACTTTTTGGAAATGAATTTGGACGATTCGACTTTTGTGCCGAAATTTTAGTTGCACAAAAAACTATTTCCGATTAGATTTTTATCGATGTCATAACAATCGTATAGAAATTCTGGTTCAGATCAAACAACTTTTTTTTGATGTCATGGTTACGGAGCACACCTTGCAATCGATTTGGTTACTCATAATTGTGCCAAAAATCACGTTAAACCCCTAATCTTGTGAATATTTCAATTAAACTTTCAAATAAAATTACACATAAAATCCATATGAAATTATCTTCATTCCATCTTTGAAAATTTAAAAAAAAAAAAAGAATTTTTTTTTGCGACCAATCACGGGAAAAATGAGGAAATTACACTTACGCCCGACTGTTCGATTTGACCTCTAATACTTTTGTTTCAACATGAAAGAACCAAAACGTTGTTCAACTAACTAAATTAAAGTGTATTCCAGGCTGTATTGACTTTTCGTAAATGAATTACGACGATTTAACTTTTGTACCGGAATTTTAGCTGCACAAAAAACTGTTTCCGATCAGATTTTTTTCAATGTCATAATAATTGTATAGAAATTCTTGTTCAGATGATATAATTTTGTTTAGATATCTTGGTTACGGAGCAGTCCCTACAATCGTTTCGGTTATTCATAATTGTACCAAAAGTTACGTTAAACCCCTAATCTTGTGAATAATTCAGTTACCTTTCCAAATAAAATTACACTTAAAAACCATATGAAATTATCTTCATTCCACCATTGAAAATTTTTAAAAAAAAAAGAATTTTTTTTTCGACCAATCACGGGAAAAATGAAGAAACTACTCTTATGCCGGATTGTTCAATTTGATCGCTAATATTTTTTTTTCAACATGAAACAACCAAAATGTTGTTCAACTAACGAAATTAAGGTGTATTCCGAGTTTTATTATATCTTTTTGTAAATGAATTACGACGATTCGACTTTTATGCCGGAATTTTAGCCGCACAAAAAACTGTTTCCAATCCTATTTTTTCGATGTCATAAGATTCGTATAGAAATTCTGGTTCAGATCAAATAATTTTTTCTTGGTATCTTGGTTAAGGAGCACACCCTGCAATCGATTCGGTTACTCATAATTGTGCCAAAACTCAACTTAAACCCCTAATCTTGTGAATATTTCAGTTACACTTCCAAATAAAATTACACATAAAATCCATATGAAATTATCTTCATTCCACCATTGAAAATATAAAAAAAAAAGAATTTTTTTTTGCGACCAATCACGGAAAAAATGAAGAAATTACACTTATGCTTGACTGTTCGATTTGATCTCTAATACTTTTGTTTCAACATGAAACAAACAAAAGGTTGTTCAACTAACTAAATTAAAGTGTATTTCGGGTTGTATTGACTTTTCGTAAATGAATTACGACGATTCGACTTTTGTGCCAGAATTTTAGCTGCACAAAAAACTGTTTCCGATCGGATTTTTTTTGATGTCATAATAATTGTATAAACATTCTTGTTCAGATAATATAATTTTTTTTAGATATCTTGGTTACGGATCACTCGCCACAATCGATTCGATTATTCATAATTGTACCGAAAGTTACGTTAAACCCCTAATCTTCTGAATATTTCAATTACACTTGCAAATAAAATTACACTTAAAAACCATATGAAATTATCTTCATTCCACCATTGAAAAACTGAAGAAATTACTCTTACGCCCGATTGTTCAATTTGATCGCTAATATTTTTGTTTCAACATGAAACAACCAAAACGTTGTTCCACTAACGAAATTAAGGTGTATTCTAAGTTTTATTATAACTTTTTGTAAATGAATTATGACGATTCGACTTTTGTGCTGGAATTTTAGTTGCACAAAAAACTGTTTCCGATAAGATTGTTTTCGATGTCATAACAATCGTATAGAAATTCTGGTTCAGATCAAATAATTTTTTTTTGATATCTTGGTTACGGAGCACTCCATGCAATCGATTCGGTTACTCATAACTATACCGAAAATCACGTTAAACCCCTAATCTTGTGAATATTTCAATTACACTTCCAAATAAAATTACACTTAAAAATCAGATGAAATTTTCTTCATTCCACCATCGAAAATTAAAAAAAAAAAAGAAATTTTTTTTGCGACCAATCACGGGAAAAATGAAGAAATTACACATACGCCCAACTGTTCGATTTGATCGTTAATACTTTTTTTTCAACCTGAAACAACCAAAGGTTGTTCAACTAACTAAATTAAAGTGTATTCCGTGTTGTATTGACTTCTTGCAAATGAATTACGATGATTCAACTTTTGTGCCAGAATTTTAGCTGCACAAAAAACTGTTTCCGATCAGATTTTTTTTGATGTCATAATAATCGTTTAGAAATTTTGGTTCAGATGATAGAATTTTTTTTATATATCTTGGTTACGGAGCACTCCCTGCAATCGTTTCGGTTATTCATAATTGTACCAAAAGTGACGTTAAACCCCTAAGCTTGTGAATATTTCAATTACACTTCGAAATAAAATTACACTTATAAACCATATGAAATTATCTTCATTCCACCATTGAAAATTTTAAAAAACACAAAAGAAATTTTTTTTTCGACCAATAACGAGAAAAATGAAGAAATTACTCTTACGGTCGATTGTTCAATTTGATCGCTAATATTTTTGTTTCAACATGAAACCACCAAAAGGTTGTTTAATTTAGGAAATTAAGGTGTATTCTGAGTTTTATTATAACTTTTTGTAAATGAATTTCGACGATTAGACTTTTGTGCCGAAATTTTAGCTGCACAAAAAATTGTTTTCGATCAGATTTTTATCGATGTCATAACATTCGTATAGAAATTTTGGTTCAGATCAAACAACTTTTTTTTGATATTATGGTTATAGAGCACACCCTGCAATCGATTTGGTTACTCATAATTGTGCTAAAAATCACGTTAAACCCCTAATCTGGTGAATATTTCAATTACACTTTCAAATAAAATTACACATAAAATCCATATGAAATTATCTTCATTCCACCATTGAAAATTTTTGAAAAAAACAAAGAAATTTTTTTTTGCGACCAGTCACGGGAAAAATGAGGAAATTACACTTACGCCCGACTGTTCGATTTGATCTCTAATACTTTTGTTTCAACATGAAAGAACCAAAAGGTTGTTCAACTAACTAAATTAAAGTGTATTCCGGGTTGTATTGACTTTTCGTAAATGAATTACGACGATTTAACTTTTGTACCGAAATTTTAGCTGTACAAAAAACTGTTTCCGATCAGATTTTTTTCGATGTCATAATAATTGCATAGAAATTCTTGTTCAGATGATATAATTTTTTTTAGATATCTTGGTTACGGAGCACTCCCTACAATCATTTCGGTTATTCATAATTGTAACAAAAGTTACGTTATACCCTTAATCTTGTGAATATTTCAATTACACTTGCAAATAAAATTACACTTAAAAACCATATGAAATTATCTTCATTCCACCATTGAAAATTTAATAAAAAAAAAAGAATTTTTTTTTCAACCAATCACGGGAAAAATGCAGAAATTACTCTTGTGCCGGATTGTTCAATTTGATTACTAATATTTTTGTTTCAACATGAAACAACCAAAAGTTTGTTCAACTAACTAAATTAAGGTGTATTCCATGTTTTATTATAACTTTTTGTAAATGAATTACATCAATTCGACTTTTGTGCCAGAATTTTAGCTGCACAAAAAATCGTTTCCGATCAGATTTTTTTTGATGTCATAACAATCGTATAGAAATTCAGGTTCAGATCAAATAATTTTTTTTTGATATCTTGGTTACGGAGCACACTATGCAATCGATTCGGTTACTCATAATTGTGCCAAAAATCACGTTAAACCCCTAATCTTGTAAATATTTCAATTACACTTCCAAATAAAATTACACATAAAATCCATATGAAATTACTTCACTCCACCATTAAAAATTTAGAAAAAAAAAAAAGAATTTTTTTTTGCTATCAATCACTAGAAAAATGAGGAGATTACACTTACGCCCGACTGTTTGAGTTGATCTCTAATACTTTTGTTTCAACATGAAACAATCAAAAGGTTGTTCAACTAACTAAATTAAAGTGTATTCCAAGTTGAATTGACTTTTCGTAAATGAATTATGATGATTCGACTTTTGTGCTGGAATTTTAGCTGCACAAAAAACTGTTTCCGATAAGATTTTTTATGAAGTAATAATAATTGTATAGATTTTTTTTTTCAAATCATATAATTTTTTTTAGATATCTTTGTTACGGAGGACTCCCTACAATCGTTTCAGTTATTCATAATTGTACCAAAAGTTACGTTAAACCCCTAATCTTGTGAATATTTCAATTACACTTCAAAATAAAATTACACTTAAAAACCATATGAAATTATCTTTATTCCACCATTGAAAATTTAGAAAAAAAAATAATAATTTTTTTTTCGACCAATCACGGGAAAAATTAAGAAATTACTCTTACGCCCGATTGTTCAATTTGATCCCTAATATTTTTGTTTCAACATAAAACAACCAATAGGTTGTTCTACTAACGAAATTAAGGTGTATTCCGAGTTTATTATAATTTTTTGTAAATGAATTACGACGATTAAACTTTTATGCCGGAATTTTAGCTGCACAAAAAACTATTTCTGACCATATTTTTTTCTATATCATAACAATGGTATAGAAATTTTGGTTCTGATCAAATAATTTTTTTTTGATATCTTGGTTACGGAGCACACCCTCCAATCGATTCGGTTACTCATAATTGTGCCAAAAATCTCGTTAAACCCCTAATCTTGTGAATACTTCAATTATATTTTCAAATAAAATTACACATAAAATCCATATGAAATTATCTTCATTCCACCATTGAAAATATAAAAAAAAAAAGAAATTTTTTTTTGCGACCAATCACGGGAAAAATAAAGAAATTACACTTATGCCTGACTGTTCGATTTGATCTCTAATACTTTTGTTTCAACATGAAACAAACAAAAGGTTGTTCAACTAACTAAAATAAAGTGTATTCCGGGTTGTATTGACTTTTCGTTAATGAATTACGACGATTTGACTTTTGTGCCGGAATTTTAGTTGCACGAAAAACTGTTTCTGATCAGATTTTTTTCGATGTCATAATAATTGTATAGACATTCTTGTTCAGATCAAATAATTTTTTTTAGAAATCTTGGTTACGGAGCACTCCCTACAATCGATTCGGTTACTAATAATTTTACCGAAATTCACGTTAAACAACCAATCTTGTGAATACTTCAATTACACTTCCAATTAAAATTACACTTAAAAACCATATGAAATTATCTTCATTCCACCATTGAAAATTAAAAAAAAAAAATTCGATCAATCACGGGAAAAATGAAGAAATTACTCTGACGCCCGATTGTTCAATTTGATCGCTAATATTTTGTTTCAATATGAACCAACCAAAAGGTTGTTGAACTTACTAAATTAAGCTGTATTTCGAGTTTTATTAGAACTTTTTGTAAATGAATTACGACGATTCGACTTTTGTGCTGGAATTTTAGCTGCACAAAAAACTGCTTCCGATCAGATTTTTTTCGATGTCATAATAATTTTATAGAAATTCTTGTTCAGATGATATAATTTTGTTTAGATATCTTGGTTACGGAGCACTCCCGACAATCGTTTCGGTTATTCATAATTGTACCAAAAGTTACGTTAAACCCCTAATCTTATGAATATTTCAATTACACTTCCAAATAAAATTACACATAAAATCCATATGAAAATATCCTCATTCCACCATTAAAAATTAAAAAAAATGATTTTTTTTGCGACCAATCCTGAGAAAAATGAAGAAATTACACTTACGCCCGACTGTTCGATTTGATCTCTAATACTTTTGTTTCAACATGAAACAACCAAAAGGTTATTCAACTAACTAAATTAAAGTGTATTCCGGGTTGTATTGACTTTTCGTAAATGAATTACGACGATTCGACTTTTGTGCCAGAATTTTAGCTGCACAAAAAACTGTTTTCGATCGGATTTTTTTCGATGTCATAGTAATTGTGTAGACATTCTTGTTCAGATAATATAATTTTTTTTAGATATCTTGGTTACAGAGCACTCGGTACAATCGATTTGGTTATTCATAATTGTACCAAAAGTTCCATTAAACCCCTAATCTTTTGGATATTTCAATTACACTTCCAAATAATATTACACATAAAAACCATATGAAATTATCTTCATTCCACCATTGAAAATTTAAAAAAAAAAAGATTTTTTTTTCGACTAATCACGGGAAAAATGAAGAAATTTCTCTTACTCCCGATTGTTCAATTTGATCGCTAATATTTTTGTTTCAACATGAAACAATGATAAGGGTCAATATTTCCTATATCCTAATGAATTATATCCCTATTTTGGCTTTATATTTATGCTTAAAGTAAATAATTATTCGTATTACATAATATTGCAGGATGAAGCAAGGAAGCTGACTTCTACAATTAATTGGGGGCATAAATCGAAGACGTTGGATTACCCATTATTATTGCTCAAAATCATGGGCTAACTATGGAGTTTGGAGGATGTTTCAAGTGCATTTGGCCCAACTATCAAATAAAATCCAACATAAGAAAGGTCCAAGACCAATCAAAGGCCCAACAAAGCCCAATTTGTAGAAGACTTTTCTTTGTTTTGAATTTTTATAAGTGTTTTATCACCTAAAGTCTTTTGTATTCTTATGAGAAGTCCACCACCTAAAGTCTTTTGTATTCTTATGAGAAGTCCACCACACAAAGTCTTTTGTATTTTTTGTCTTTTACCTAATTTTCTTCCACTAGTTAGGTGAATGCTTTGTTGAATAATTGTGTGGCTTGTATTTCATCTTGTGAGCTATAAATAGCTTACTTTGGTGCATTTGTAAAGGAGGTGGTTATTACTTGAATCAAAGTTTAGTTTTGTTCTTAGAGTTTCTCTTAGAGAATTGTTCTTATTCTCTCTCTTATTTTCTCTTGTAATCTTACTTCCTTCATTTCTTCTTTTAAATTCTTATGTCATTTATTGTTACTTTATTATCCACCGCCTAAATGGCCGGTTAATTTCTGCCTTTAAATTTCTGTGATTTAATTCTTGTCTTTTAATTATTCACTACCTAAATGGGTGGTTAGTTTATGTTATCTTAATTCTTGTCATTTAAATTCTGTTATTTAAATTACGCCATTTAAATTCTTGTTAATTAACTTTTAAATGAAAATGAGTAGCTAAATCTAATCTTGGGTTAAGGCGAGGACAGTGTCCAATGTTCTTGAATCTCAATATAAGCCAAACCTCGATGAATGCAAGATTTATCTGAGTTAAACTCGAGTTGAGTGTGTAAATGGTTTTGTGAGTTTGGATTGGGTCATCATCCTAACTTAGAACTCTTATGCCATGTATGAGAGTTGTTAGAATTGGAGATGAGATATACCCAAGCTCAGACGATCAAATCATAGTCTGTAGTATAATACAATTTACAGTGACATCTTAACCTAGAACCCTCATATCATGTATGAGGGTTTCTTAGCTGAGAATCATTCATATCTTGAATTATAACTACCAAACGATCCTCTGTTTATTTCAGATTAATGTTGCTGTTTAAATTGCTATAAGAGATTTATTAGGCATTGGTTCTGAACTCGCCTCAACCCAAGACCTTTTTAATATTCCAAAAAAACTTTTCACAACCAAGAAAACTTAGCTCTCTTTGGATAAATCAACCAGAATGAACAATTCTTTTGTTAAATAAATCTCCCAGTGAATCGACCCGGACTTGTCCGAAATTTATATTTGTGCTACAACTACACTTACACACTGGTGAGTTTAAACCTCCTCACCATTTCAACACTGAACATCCAAACTGATTAAGGCTATCTAAATTGTAGGGTGAGGAGTGCAGCCAAACAACCAAAAGGTTGTTCCACTAATGAAATTAAGGTGTATTCCGAGTTTTATTATAACTTTTTGTAAATGAATTACGATGATTCGACTTTTGTGCCAGAATTTTAGTTGCACAAAAAACTGTTTTCGATAAGATTTTTTTCGATGTCATAACAATCATATAGAAATTCTGGTTCAGATCAAATAAATTTTTTTTGATATCTTGGTTACGGAGCACTCCTTGCAATCAATTCGGTTACTCATAACTGTACCGAAAATCACGTTAAACCCCTAATCTTGTGAATATTTCAATTACACTTTCAAATAAAATTACAGTTAAAAATCATATGAAATTATCTTCATTCCACCATTGAAAATTTTAAAAAAGAAAAAGAAATTTTTTTTACGACCAATCACGGGAAAAATGAAGAAATTACACATACGCTCGATTGTTCGATTTGATCGCTAATACTTTTTTTCAACTTGAAACAACCAAAAGGTTGTTCAACTAACTAAATTAAAGTGTATTCCGTGTTGTACTAACTTTTTGCAAATGAATTACGACGATTCAAATTTTGTGTCGGAATTTTAGCTGCACAAAAAACTGTTTCCGATCAGATTTTTTTCGATGTCATAATAATCGCTTAGAAATTCAGGTTCAAATTATAGAATTTTTTTTATATATCTTGGTTACGGATCACTCCCTGTAATCGTTTTGGTTATTCATAATTGTACCAAAAGTGACGTTAAACCCCTAATCTTGTGAATATTTCAATTACGCTTCCAAATAAAATTACACTTAAAAACCATATGAAATTATCTTCATTCCACCATTGAAAGTTTTAAAAAAAAAAAGAATTTTTTTTTCCGACCAATCCTGGGAAAAATAAAGAAATTACTCATACGCTCGATTGTTCAATTTGATCGCTAATATTTTTGTTTCAACATGAAACAATCAAAGGTTGTTCAACTAATGAAATTAAGGTGTATTCTGAGTTTGAATATAACTTTTTGTAAATGAATTACGACGATTCGACTTTTGTGCCGAAATTTTAGCTGCACAAAAAACTGTTTCCGATAAGATTTTTTTCGATGTCATAACAATCGTATAGAAATTATGGTTCAAATCAAATAATTTTTTTTTGATATCATGGTTACAGAGCACACCCTGCAATCGATTTGGTTACTCATAATTGTGCCAAAAATCACCTTAAACCCCTAATCTTGTGAATAATTCAATTACACTTCCAAATAAAATTACACATAAAATCCATATAAAATTATCTTCATTCCACCATTGAAAATTAAAAAAAAAAAGAATTTTTTTTGGCGACCAATCACGAGAAAAATGAAGAAATTACACTTACGCCCGACTGTTCGATTTGATCTCTAATACTTTTGTTTCAACATGAAACAACCAAAAGGTTGTTCAACTAACTAAATTAAAGTGTATTCTGGGTTGTATTGACTTTTCGTAAATGAATTACGATGATTTGACTTTTGTGCCAGAATTTTAGCTGCACAAAAAACTATTTCTGGTCAGATTTTTTTCGATGTCATAATAATTGTATAGAAATTCTTGTTCACATCATATAATTTTTTTTAGATATCTTGGTTATGGAACACTCCCTACAATCGTTTCGGTTATTCATAATTGTACCAAAAGTTACGTTAAACCCCTAATCTTGTGAATATTTCAATTACACTTCCAAATAAAATTACACTTAAAAACCATATGAAATTATCTTCATTCCACCATTGAAAATTTAAAAAAAAAAAAAGAATTTTTTTTTTCAACCAATCACGGGAAAAATGAAGAAATTACTCTTACGCCCGATTGTTCAATTTGATCGCTAATATTTTTGTTTCAACATGAAACAACCAAAAGGTTGTTCAACTAACTAAATTAAGGTGTATTCCGAGTTTTATTATAACTTTTTGTAAATGAATTATGACGATTCATCTTTTGTGCCGGAATTTTAGCTGCACAAAAAACTGTTTCCGATCAGATTTTTTTCGATGTCATAACAATCGTAAAGAAATTTTGGTTCAGATCTTATAATTTTTTTTAGATATCTTGGTTACGGAGCACTCCCTGCAATCAATTCGGTTACTCATAATTGTACCGAAAATCACGTTAAACCCCTAATCTTGTGAATAATTCAATTACACTTCCAATTAAAATTACACTTAAAAATCATATGAAATTATCTTCATTCTACCATTGAACATTTACAAAAAGAAAAAAGAAATTTTTTTTTGCCACCAACACGGGAAAAATAAAGAAATTACACATATGCCCGATTGTTCGATTTGATCGCTAATACTTTTTTTCAACCTAAAACAACCAAAAGGTTGATCCAAATATGATCTGAACCAGAATTTCTATATCATTATTATGACATTGAAAGAAATTTGATCGAAAATAGTTTTTTGTGCAGCTAAAATTCTGGCACAAAAGTCGAATCCTCGTAATTCATTTACAAAAGTCAATAAAACACGGAATACACTTTAATTTAGTTAGTTGAACAACCTTTTGGTTGTTTCATGTTGAAACAAAATTATTAACGATCAAATCGAACAATCGGGCGTAACTGTAATTTCTTCCTTTTCCCGTGATTGTTCGAAAAAAAAAAATTCTTTTTTTTTTTTTTTCAATTTTCAATGGTGGGATGAAGATAATTTCATATGGATTTTAAGTGTAATTTTATTTGGAAGTGTAATTGAAATATTCACAAGATTAGGTGTTTAACGGGATTTTCAATACAGTTATGAGTAACTGAATGAATTGCAGGGAGTGCTCTGTAACCAAGATATATAAAAAAAATTATATGATTTGAACTAGAATTTATGTACAATTGTTATGACTTCAAAAAAAATCTGATCGAAAATAGTTTTTTGTGCAACTAAAATTCCGGCACAAAAGTCGAATCGTGATAATTCATTTACAAAAAGTCAATACAACCCGGAATACACTTTAATTTATTTAGTTAAACAACCTTTTGGTTGTTTCATGTTGAAACAAAAGTATTAGCGATCAAATTGAACAATCGGGCGTAAGTGTAATGTCTTCATTTTTCCAGTGATTGACCGCAAATATATATATTTTTTTAATTTTCAATGGTGGAATGAAGATAATTTCATATGGATTTTAAGTGTAATTTTATTTGGAAGTGTAATTGAAATATTCACAACATTAGGGGTTTAACGTGATTTTTGGTACAATTATGAGTAACCGAATCGATTGTAGGGAGTGCTCTGTAACCAAGATATCTAAAAAAAATTATATGATCTGAATCAGAATTTCTATACTATTATTATGACTTTGAATAAAATCTGATCGGAAACAATTTTTTGTGTAGCTAAAATTTCAGCAGAAAAGTCGAATTGTCGTAATTCATTTACAAAAAGTCAATAAAACATGGAATACACTTTAATTTAGTTAGTTGAACAACCTTTTGGTTGTTTCATATTGAAACAAAAGTATTAGCGATCAAATTGAACAATCGGGCGTAAGAGTAATTTCTTCATTTTTCCCATGATTGGTCAAAATTTTTTTTTTTTTTTTTCAATTTTCAATGGTGGAAGCAAGATAATTTCATATGGTTTTTAAGTGTAATTTTATTTGGAAGTGTAGTTGAAATATTCACAAGATTGGTTGTTTAACGTGAATTTCGGTACAATTATGAGTAACCGAATCGATTGCAGGGAGTACTCCGTAACCAAGATATCTAAAAAAAATTATATGATCTGAACCAGAATTTCTATAGGATTGTTATGACATCGAAAAAAATCTGAGTGAAAACAGTTTTTTGTGCAGCTAAAATTCCAGCACAAAAGTCGAATCGTCGTAATTCATTTACAAAAAGTTATAATAAACTTGGAATACACTTTAGTTTAGTTAGTTGAACAACCTTTTGGTTGTTTCATATTGAAACAAATGTATTAGCGATGAAATTGAACAATTGGGCGTAAGAGTAATTTCTTCATTTTTTCCATGATTGGTCGAAAAAAAAAATTCTTTTTTTTTTCAATTTTCAGTGGTGGAATCAAGATAATTTCATATGGTTTTTAAGTGTAGTTTTATTTTAAAGTGTAATTGAAATATTCACAAGATTGGTTGTTTAACGTGAATTTTGGTACAATTATGAGTAACCGAATCGATTATAGGGAGTGCTCCGCAACCAAGATATGTAAAAAAAATTATATGATCTGAACCAGAATTTCTATACGATTATTATGACATCGAAAAAGATCTGATCGGAAACAGATTTTTGTGCAACTAAAATTCCGGCACAAAAGTTGAATCGAAGAAATTTATTTAGTAAAATGAAAAAAAACTCGAAATACACTTTAATTTAGTTAGTTGAACAACCTTCTGGTTGTTTCATGTAAAAACAAAAGTATTAGCTATCAAATCGAACAATCGAGCGTAAGTGTAATTTCTTCATTTTTCCCGTGATTGGTCGCAAAAAAAAATTCTTTTCTTTTTTAAATTTTCAATGGTGGAATGAAGATAATTTCATATGGATTTTAAACGTAATTTTATTTGGAAGTGTAATTGACATATTCACAAGATTAGCGGTTTAAAGTGATTTTTAGTATAGTTATGAGTAACTGAATCGATTGCAGGGAGTGTTCCGTAACTAAGATATATAAAAAGAAATTATATAATCAGAACCAGAATTTCTATACGATTATTATGACATCGAAAAAAATCTGATCAAAACCAGATTTTTGTGCAGCTAAAATTCCGGCACAAAAGTCGAATCGTCGTAACTCATTTACAAAAAGTAAAAAAAAACTCAAAATACACTTTAATTTAGTTAGTTGAACAACTTTCTGGTTGTTTCATTTTAAAACAAAAGTATTAGTGATCAAATCGAACAATCAGGCATAAGTGTAATTTCTTCATTTTTCCCGTGATTGGTCGCAAAAAAAATTTCTTTTTTTTTTTAAATTTTCAATAGTGGAATGAAGATAATTTCATATGGATTTTAAGTATAATTTTATTTGGAGGTGTAATTGAAAAATTTACAAGATTATGGGTTTAACGTGATTTTCAGTACAATTATTAGTAACCGAATCGATTGCAGGGAGAGCTCCGTAACCAAGATACTTAAAAAAAATTATATGATCTGAACCAAAATTTCTATACGATTATTATGGCATTGAATAAAATCTGGTCGGAAACAGTTTTTTGTACCGCTAAAATTCCGACACAAAAGTCGAATCGTCATAATTCTTTTATAAAAAGTCAATACAACACAGAATACACTTTACTTTAGTTGGTTGAAAAACCTTTTTGTTGTTTCATGTTAAAAAAAATGTATTAGCGATCAAATCGAACAATCGAGCATAAGTGTAATTTCTTAATTTTTCCTGTGGTTGGTCGAAAAAAAAAATTTCTTTTTTTTTTTTTAAATTTTCAATGGTGTAATGAACATAATTTCATATGGATTTTAAGTATAATTTTATTTGGAAATGTAATTAAAATATTCACAATATTAGGGGTTTAACGTGATTTTCGGTACAATTATAAGTAATCAAATTGATTGCAGGGAGTGCTCCGTAACCAAGATATATAAAAAAAATTATATGATCTGAAACAGAATTTCTATATGATTATTATGACATCGAAAATAATCTGATCGGAAACAGTTTTTTGTGCAGCTAAAATTCTGGCACAAAAGTCGAATTGTCGTAATTTATTTACAAAAAGTCAATAAAACTCGGAATACACTTTAATTTAGTTGGTTGAACAATCTTTTGGTTATTTCAAGTTGAAACAAAATTATTAGCGATCAAATCGAACAATCAGACATAACTGTAATTTCTTCCTTTTCCTGTTATTGTTCGAATTTTTTTTTTTTTTTTTTTAGTTTTCAATGGTGGAATAAAGATAATTTCATATGGATTATAAGTGTAATTTTATTTGGAAGTGTAATTGAAATATTCACAAGATTAGGGGTTTAACGTGATTTTTGGTACAATTATGAATAACCAAATCGATTGTAGGGAGTACTCCGTAACCAAGATATCCAAAAAAGAATTATATGATCTGAACCAGAATTTCTATATAATTGTTATGACATCGAAAAAAATCTGATCGGAAATAGTTTTTTGTGTAACTAAAATTCTGGCACAAAAGTTGAATCGTCGTAATTCATTTACAAAAAGTCAATTAAACTCGGAATACACTTTAATTTAGTTAGTTGAACAACCTTTTGGTTGTTTCATGTTGAAACAAAAGTATCAGTGATAAGGGTCAATATTTCCTATATCCCAATGAATTATATCCCTATTTTGGCTTTATAATTATGCTTAAAATAAATAATTATTTGCATTATATATTATTACAGGATGAAGCAAATAGGATGACATCATCGCTTACATCATGGGATAGGATGACATCATTGCTTACATCATGGGATAGGATGACATCATCGCTTACATCATGGGATAGGATGACATCATCGCTTACATCATGGGATAGGATGACATCATCGCTTACATCATGGGATAAGATGACATCATTGCTTACATCATGGTTAAAATGACATCATTGCTTACATCATCAATTAGATATTTTGTATTATTAAATTATATAATTAAGTGGTTTCCATTACATCTTTTAGCCTATAAATAGAGCACTTAGGTGCACTTGTAAGAGTGGATTATTCTTGAATGAAATTTTAGTTGTTTTAATTACTCTTGTTCTCTTTTATTTTCTCTTGCAAATCTTACTTCTTCTCTTTCTTATTTAAATTCTTATGTCATTTATTGTTACTTCATTATCCACCGCCTAAATGGTCGGTTAATTTCTGCCTTTAAATTCTTGCAATTTCAATTATTATCTTTCAATTATATACCGCCTATATGGTCGGTCAAAATAGTCTTTCAATTATTGTCTTTAAATTATATACCGCCTATATGGTCGGTTAAAAAAATAGTCTTTTAAATATTGTCTTTTAATTCCCGTCATTTAAATTCCTGCCAATTTATTTTAAAAATGGAAATGAGTAGCTAAATCTAATCTTGGGTTAAGGCGAGGACAGTGTCCAATGTTCTTGAATCTCAAGATAAGCCAAACCTCGATGAATGCAAGATTTATCTGAGTTAAACTCGAGTTGAGTGTATAAATGATTTTGTGAGTTTGGATTGGGTCATCATCCTAACTTAGAACTCTCATGCCATGTATGAAAGTTGCTAGAATTGGAGATGAGATATACCCAAGCTCAGACGATCAAATCATAGTCTCTAGTATAATAAAATTTACAGTGATATCTTAACCCAGAACCATCATATCATGTATGAGGGTTGCTTAGCTAAGAATCATTCGTATCTTGAATTATAACTACGAAACGATCCTCTGTTTATTTCAGATTAATATTGCTGTTTAAATTACTATAAGAGATTTATAAGGCATTGGTTCTGAACTCGCCTCAACCCAAGACCTTTTTAATATTCAAAAAAAAAACCTTTTCACAATTAGGAAAACTTAGCTCTCTTTGGATAAATCAACCCGAATGAACCATTCTTTTGTTAAATAAACCTCCCAGTGAATCGACCCGGACTTGTCCGGAATTTATATTTGTGCTACAACTACACTCACACACTGGTGAGTTTAAACCTCCTCACCATTTCAACACTGAACATCCAAACTGATTAAGGCTATTTAAATTGTAGGGTGAGGAGTGCAGCCAAATTTTGGCGCCGTTGCCGGGGAGGTACAACAGAAGAAAAAAATTCACTCCACGGGTAACTTTGTTCTTAATAATTTTTTTTTTCTTAACTGTTTGCATATTATTCAAATTGTATGAGACTTAGATCTGGTAGAATCTTAAGACATCAGTTAAACCATTCTATAGATTCTTTATCAGAGACTGAAATATCACTTTTACAATCCATAATGTCTCAACAAAATGAAAACCTATCTGCTCACGGGAGTGATCATGGAGAACATGATGTTGATGAGATTAAACCTCTCAGGGATTATTTGAACCCTCCAAGGCAAACCACTCCCTCTTGCATAATCCTACCAATAAACCATCATCGATTTGTCCTTAAACCAGGTACCATACAAATGCTCCCCACATTTCATGGTATGGATTCTGAAAATCCATATACACACATGAGGGATTTTGAAGAGGTATGTGGTACCTGTGGGGATCAAAATATTCATGAGGACACTGTTAGACTAAAACTCTTCCCGTTCTCACTCAAGGATAAAGCAAAAATGTGGTTAGGGACTCTAGAGCCCAGATCAATAGGAACTTGGAGGGAGATGCAAACAAAATTTCTAAAAAAATACTTCCCAGCTAATAGAACAGCATCACTCCAAAGGCAAATGATGAATTTCGTCTGTAAACCAAATGAAACATTTGCTCAAACTTGGGAACGTTTCAAGGACCTCTTGCATTCTTGCCCACACCATGCCTTTGAACAATGGCGGGTAGTTAGTTTCTTCTTTAATGCCTTAACTCCTAATTTGAAAATGCTGGTGTCCACCATGTGTAATGGTGACTTTTATGAAAAAACTCCTGAAGAGGCTGTTGCATACTTTGACCATGTAGCTGAAAACTCTAGAAATTGGGAAGTTGGGCCATTAACCATGGGAGATTTGAGAGACCAATACAATCCACAACCAAAGGGAAAACTCCAATTAAATGAAACTGATGACATCAGTGCTAGATTAGCTCTGTTGACAAAGAAAATGGAAGAATTGGAGATGAAAAAAATGAAGGCTATCAATGAGGTAGAGGTGCATTGTGTAGTGTGTGAAGCCAATAGCCATAGAACAGAGGAGTGTCCAACTCTCCCTGCTTTCAAAGAAGTGTTGTATGGCCAAACTTCAAACTCACAACCAAGGCAAACAGAGGGTAGGATATACCAAAACCAGAACCAGGGTGGAAATTATCAAGGGTACAACCCAAACTCAAACACCTACCATCCAAATTCTAGGAACCACCCAAATTTCTCTTGGAGAAATGATTCAGCACCTCAGCCACACCAACCATTTCCCTCACAACCACAGCCACAACCTCAGCCACAGCTCTACCAACCTAACCAAGGACCATCTGGCTCATATCAGCCACCGCATAAGAGATCCCTAGAGGATACTCTACAACAATTTATGCAAGGGCAGATGGGGAACAATGCTCAGGTAGCAAAATTCCAAGAGCAAACAAATAGGGCAATTGAGGACATGAGGAGTCAGCTAACCAAGCTAACTCAAACTTTGACTGTGAGAGAACCTGGGAAATTCCCTTCTCAACCAAATCCCAACCCCGTGAGGCAAACAAATCAAGTGGAATCATCAAATAGTGGGAACTATAATCATGAGCAGGTGCAAGCAGTCACTGTCCTTAGGAATGGAAAAATAATTGACAAACCAGATGACCCTAGGACAAACCAACCTAATGCACAAGAAGAAGAACAAAATGAAAATATAAAAAATGACAATGCTCCAGCTTTGGAGGAAAAACTTGAAAACAAAAAAAAGGAAGATAAAGAAAAAAATAAGGTGGAAGAATTCAAGAGCAACCCTGCACCACCATTCCCTCAAAGACTTACTCAAACAAAGAGGGAAAAACAAAATGCTGATATTTATGAAGTGTTCAAGCAGGTGAGGATTAACATTCCTCTACTTGATGCAATCAAACAGACACCATCTTATGCAAAATTCTTAAAAGACTTGTGTACTGTTAAAAGAAAGATCAACATCAAGGAGAAAGCATTCTTAACCGAACAGGTGAGTTCCATCCTGCAACTTAAAACACCTCCTAAGTACAAAGACCCTGGTAGCCCAACCATTTCTTGCATAATTGGAAGCCAGAGGGTGGACCAAGCACTCTTAGATCTAGGAGCAAGTGTCAATTTGCTTCCTTATAGTGTATATCAGCAACTGGGCTTAGGAGAACTCAAGCCAACAAGAGTTACCCTACAGCTTGCTGATAGGTCAATCAAAGTCCCTAGGGGGATAGTGGAGGATGTATTAGTGCAGGTGGACAAATTTTACTTCCCTGTTGATTTTATAGTCTTGGACACACAACCCCATCAAGGCCCTCAACCCCCTGTTCCAGTCATTCTTGGTAGACCATTCCTAGCAACTTCAAATGCCATAATTAATTGTAGGAATGGAATACTTAAGTTATCATTTGGAAACATGACTGTAGAGATGAATATCTTTAGAGTTTCCAAACAACACATAGCTGAGAATGAGGTGGAGGAAGTAGATTTGGTTCAAACATTAGCTGAGGACTATTTTGCAAAAGAATTTTTGAACAAATCTATGGAAGAAGATCAAGAAGAGAGAAAGTTAAAAGAATTAGAGAACACTAGGGAGGAAGAAGCAATGCCTGTGGCTCAATGGATTCCCAAATCAGAACCATTGGGTTCTCTGAACAATGAGGAGTCACAATCTGATAATACCTCACCCACACCTGAAATGAAACCTTTGCCAAGTGAGTTAAAATATGCATTTCTAGGTGATGAGAACACACTCCCCGTAGTCATCTCTTCAAGTTTGACATCCCAACAGGAAATTCAGCTGATAAACATTCTGAGAGCTCATAAAAAAGCCTTAGGTTGGACCATCTCAGACTTGCATGGAATTAGTCCTTTGACTTGCACTCATAGGATATTTCTAGAGGAGGATGCTAAACCTGTTAGGCAAATGCAGAGGAGACTCAATCCTAACATGAAAGAGGTGGTTAGGAAAGAAGTGCTAAAGTTGCTGGATGCGGGTATTATATACCCCATCTCTGATTCAAAGTGGGTCAGCCCCACTCAAGTGGTCCCAAAAAGGTCTGGAGTCACAGTGGTGAGAAATGAAAAGAATGAGTTAATCCCTACTCGCATCCAAACTGGATGGAGAGTGTGCATTGATTACAGAAAACTCAATGCAATGACTAGAAAAGACCATTTTCCATTGCCGTTCTTGGACCAAGTCCTTGAAAGAATAGCTGGACAAGCATTCTATTGTTTCCTTGATGGTTATTCAGGATATAACCAGATTGACATTGCCCTAGAGGACCAGGAAAAGACCACTTTCACATGTCCATTTGGGACATTTGCCTATAGACGTATGCCTTTTGGACTATGCAATGCCCCTGCCACCTTCCAAAGGTGTGTGATGAGTATTTTTAGTGAGATGACAGAACACATTGTGGAGGTTTTTATGGATGATTTCTCTGTCTATGGAGCTAGTTTTGAGGCATGTTTAGAGAATTTAGAGAGAGTTCTAGCTCGTTGTGAAGAAACCCACCTTGTGCTTAACTGGGAAAAATGTCATTTTATGGTCAAACAAGGTATAGTCCTAGGGCATATTGTCTCTGCTAAGGGAATGGAGGTGGACAAAGCCAAAGTTGAAGCCATCCAAAAATTACCAGTCCCTAAGAGTGTTAAGGACATCAGGTCTTTCCTTGGGCATGCTGGGTTCTATAGGAGATTCATAGCATCTTTTAGCAGCATAGCCCGGCCTCTGTGTAATTTGCTCTCCCAAGATGTTCCATTTGAGTGGACATCATCTTGTCAAACCTCTTTTGAGAGGTTAAGAAATGCTCTCATCTCAGCCCCCATTATTCAACCACCAGATTGGTCATTGCCCTTTGAACTCATGTGTGATGCAAGTGATTATGCTGTAGGAGCAGTCCTAGGGCAAAGAAAAGATAAAAAACCTTATGTCATCTACTATGCCAGTAAAACCCTCAATGAAGCGTAAAAGAATTACACAACAACTGAGAAGGAATTATTGGCAGTAGTGTTTGCATTAGAGAAGTTCAGATCATATCTGGTGGGGTCATTGGTCATTGTTTTCACTGACCATGCTGCTTTGAAATACTTGCTCACCAAACAAGACGCCAAACCGCGTCTTATTAGGTGGATTTTGTTACTCCAAGAATTCAACATAGAAATCAAAGATAAAAAGGGAGTAGAAAATGTGGTGGCAGACCATTTGTCTAGACTTCCATGCCAAGACCTTAATCTAGACAAGGAACCAATCAGGGACACCTTTCCAGATGAACAACTCTTCCTTATCAATGATACCTCAACCTCTGTTACACCATGGTATGCAGATCTGGCCAACTATCTAGCCACCGGTCTAATTCCAAATCATTGGACCAAGCTAGATAAACAAAAATTCTTTAGGAAGGTTAGGACTTATTTCTGGGATGACCCTTACTTATTTAAGTATTGTGCTGACCAAATTTTAAGAAGGTGCATCCCCGAGCATGAGCAACAGAGTGTTTTGAATTTTTGTCATACTCTTGCTTGTGGAGGTCATTTCTCCACAAGAAAAACATTGGCCAAGATCTTACAAAGTGGATTCTTTTGGCCTACCATGTTTAGAGATGTGCATCAGTTCTGTAGTTCATGTGATAGATGCCAAAGGCTAGGAAGCCTAACCAAGAGGAATATGATGCCCTTGCAACCCATTCAGGTGTTAGAAATTTTTGATTGTTGGGGAATAGACTTCATGGGACCATTTGTTAATTCAGGTGGACATGAGTACATCTTGTTAGCTGTTGACTATGTGTCCAAGTGGGTAGAAGCAATCCCAACAAGAACAAACGATCATCGGGTTGTAATGAAGTTTTTGAAAGAAAATATTTTTAGTAGGTTTGGAATGCCTAGGGCCATCATAAGTGATGGAGGTTCTCATTTCTGCAACAAACCAGTGGCTGAATTAATGAGAAAATATGGAGTAGTCCACAAGGTTGCAACCCCATATCACCCTCAAACCAATGGCCAAGCTGAATTGGCCAATAGGGAGATAAAAAGGATTTTAGAGAAAACAGTCAATTCTAATCGCAAGGATTGGTCCTTGAGGTTGATTGATGCACTTTGGGCCTATAGAACTGCTTACAAGACCATTCTAGGCATGTCTCCCTACAGGTTGGTATATGGCAAGCCATGTCATTTACCAGTTGAAATAGAGCACAAAGCCTACTGGGCCATTAGGAAGATTAATGAGGAATCAACAGAAGTGAGCCTTAATAGGAAATTACAACTTAATGAACTTGAAGAACTTAGGGATGAGGCATTTGAAAATGCCAAATTGTCTAAGTTGCATATGAAAAAGTTGCATGACCAACACATCAACAGAAAAAAATTTCATGTTGGTCAGCAGGTGCTTCTCTACAACTCAAGGCTTCATTTGTTCCCAGGGAAGTTGAGATCAAAATGGACAGGACCCTATACAATCAAGACCATATCAGAATATGGGGCAATAGAAATTGAAATCAAAGAGTCTGGACAATGTTTTAAAGTGAATGGTCAAAGGCTGAAACCATATCTAGGCATAGCTGAGAAAGAACTTGTTGAAGGAAATAAAGAAATGGTGGAGTTGGGTGATCCACCATCAATGGTTAAGTGACCTTTAGGAACACATTCGTCTGGGAATCTGACGTTAAAAGACCACCTTTCCATTTAGGTTAAATGGATGTTTCTAGATTTGAAAAAAAAAAAAAAAAAAAAAAGTATATAAAAATTTGTTTCTTTTCTGCATTACTTAAATAGTGTTTCTCTGTGTGCAGTCTAAATAAAAATTTTTGCATACGAGTTCATGCATTGAAGATCGCCAGGTATGCCTATCCTCTATCCTTTTATTGCCGATTGAGGACAATGCGCAATTCAAGTTGGGGGGTAAGGTGTACTTAGGAATTTATTGGTGTTTGAATTTAATCTATTGTGCAAGTAATTTTGTTTGACTCGATAATAATACTTTGTGTGGTATATATGATTTTATTAAGCACCTAAAAAAAAAATTTTAACTAACCCCAAAAATTAAAAATAAATAAAAAAATAAATAAAAATAAAAACTAAAAAAATATATATATATTTCAAAAAAAAAAAAAAACCAAAAAAACAAAAAAAAGAAAAAAAAATATATATATATATATAATAAAAAAAAAATTTTTTGAATTGAGAGAGACAAAATTGGCGCTGGTGGCGGCCATTTTCTCGGGCAGTGCAATCACACTGTCCTATAAAGGAAGAGGCGCACTGCCAAATGTTGAAAAATGAGGCACCGAGCATTGAAAAAAATAGACGCGCCTGACCCTACAATTATGGCGTGCCTCGAGCCAAGTATAGAATAGTGACACCCATTGCTCTATAAGAGACTCCATATCTGTATGAGCCAAACCACACTTCTGCAAGCAAGCTCAGTTTCCTCTCCTTCGTGTTGTTCTTCGATCAGGTATTTTCGTTCATTTTGTAAGATTTATAGTTTCTACTTTTCTCTTATTATAGTTGTCTTTTAATTTAAAAAAAAAAAAAAATGGATCTTCAACTATCAAAAATCCGCAAGTACTATCCATCTCTCCCAATGAATGATTTGAAACAAATTTATATTGGTAGGTGTGAAAGACTTAGGATATTGATGCGTAATAACATCCCTGAAGATATTCGTTGGCTGATCGAAGAAAAAGTTCGATTAGCTGGCGAAACTTCACCTAGTTTTAAGCACTTCCCGGGCTTAGGGAAGAGTAGTTTTGCAAAGAAACGAAGAGCTAAAAGAGTGAATGGTTGTCACAAGTGTGCTCGTTGGACCTGTAACACTCGATGCAAATCTGTGGGGTTTACGTCCGTAAATCGAGAAGATAAAATTAGTTTCATAAAGGATGGACTGAGTAAGGAGTCATTGGATGATATCCGATTGACTCTTGAGACGCATCCATGTGGAATAGTGCAAAGAGAACTTCTTGCTTTATGGACCCAGTTCATAAGTGACCACCAACGCTATAGTCTTGGGAATCTGACTAAAAACGACCCTGTTTGCCAATCTATAAGAAAATTGGATGGGAAGCTTATCCTCGCTTCATAGAAAGTGTTTAAGCCGTTTCTGGACGTAAAACCAGAGGAAGATGTGAGCCACAATCACAACTACTTGTACATACGCATGATTTTTGTTTGTATTTATTTCTTGTTGAATTGTTGTATAGCTACTTTTGATCGCCAAACCTCTTTCCAGGGCATACAAAAGAAACAAACATGGAAGGCCAGTTAGTTCGTCGAATCAAAACCATATGTGTACTTTGTGGCTCTCAACTTGGGAGTGATATTTGTTACGCACTTGCAGCAAGCGAACTAGGCCAAAAATTAGGAGAGAAAAAGATTAATTTGGTATATGGAGGGGGAAATCGTGGGTTGAATGGTTATGTTTCACAAGCTGCACTTTTTGGAAAATCATATGTGATAGGTGTAATGCCAATCCCTTTGGCTGAACCACGTATTTCTGGGATTACACGCGGTCAACTTGTAGAAACGACTTCTATGTCTGAGCGCATGGCTTGTAAGATTTATCAGTCAGACGCTTTCATCGCTTTACCAGGAGGTTTTGGTACACTTGAAGAAATCTTCTGTATAATCTCTTGGGCCAAGAGCAATCTGCATACCAAACCCATTGGACTTTTAAATGTTAACCATTTTTTCGATGGGTTGCTCTCTTTTATTGATCAGGCTGTGGACCAACAGTTCATTTCTCCTTCAGCAAGAAAGATTCTTATTTCTGCATCCACCGTCGAGGAGCTGCTAGAGAAATTACATACTTATGTTCCACAACACGATCCTTATGAGCCTCGGATAGATTGGTCTAAGGCAATCAAAAACAAGCGGCAAAAAGGTTCGATTAATTTAGAATTATCCCTGTAAGGCAAGTCTATGATAAGATGGCTGAGTAAGGAGTACTTTTTGTACTCTTGAGACGCATCTCCTATGACTTGTACAAAATTTCTTTTCTTGTGTTCTTAAAAATAAAAAAAAATAAAAATAAAAAAAAAATAAAAAAACTGTGGAATGTTGTTAGGCGAGTCTATGATAAGATGGCTGAGTAAGGAGTACTTTGTACTCTTGAGACGCATTCTGTTTATCTTATGACTTGTATGAAATTTTTATTTTGGTGTGAAAATATAAAAATATATATATATGGTATGCTCATTTGTTTGTTTGAGTTTTAGCAGTTCACAGTAAATCTATGGACATATGGAGTTACAGGTATTCCTAACAACCCTATTTTATTACTGCAATTCAAGTTGGGGGGAGTAAGGTATATTTATGAATTATCTGGTCTATGTTTAACTGTGAATTTGCAATTGCATGCTTGTAGTTTTGTGTGAATTAAAAAAAATAAAATAAAAAATAAAAATGTGTGTGCTTTAAATAATGCTATCCCTAAAGCTTTGGAATTGTACACTGATAGCCAGTTGAATTTGCAATATGAATCATGAATGCATTAATTTCTTATTTGAAAACGTATATGTATGGAATTAGAATAGATGATTTGCATGCATCGGGTGTTCAATAATTAGAAATTGGTTTATCTGTCATAAAGTCAAAGGCAATGGTAATTAGCTGATTAGCACACTGCATGATCCCTCAACAGAAGTAGAGACTATTACCCGAGTGAGTGTTTGAGCCTGATAATCGTTACTTCTGAGTGAAATAACACTTACTCTAAATATGCTTTATTGTTTATCTCATCTTTTCAATAGCTTCAAAGCATCAATTAGCTTTGAATGTCTAGTATGATAGCGGATGAATTTGGCTGGTTTCAAACTCTGAATTAGTTGACTGAGTAACATTGTTTTATAGAAGTACGATAGGGAGAGCAATTTCTTTCAATTTGGGCCTATTAACCTTTTTCTTTCTTTACATTAACCTCCATTACTAGCCCATTTGAGCTGTTCTTAGCACAATTTCTTTCCTTACCTTCGTCTAAACCTGTAACCATATGAAGTTTGTCCAACCTGGTGTGTTTCTAGGAATCAGTCTATCTCGGTATTTTCATATAAAAAAAAAAAGAGAAAAAAAAAAAAAAAAGGAAGTTCTCTTAGCTTTTCAGCATGAGTGTTTCAAAATAAATGCTGAAGAAAAAAAAAATATGTCTAATTTGAGATTAGTGCCAAAAAAAAAAAAAAAAAAAAAAAAATCCTGACACACCATTTGCACACTTTACCCTTTTCTTTGACAACCCGTATTAACCTCATAGCCCCATTACAACCTAGTTTGGTCTCTCTTGATGCTATAAATCATGTGATCTCAAGATTCGAGTTCGGAGTAGGGAATTCTGTTTAAATTCAGAAGTTATTTATCTATGGCATTATTCCAGTCATGAAGCTATGTTAATTTCCCTGTTCTTTCATGAAAATACGTTCTTTGTATTTGGGATGACACCGAGTTTGAACTTGTTATACATTTACTCTTATAACGGTGCACCCCCTTGTGTGTACACCTGAGGAATCGTTTTATTAGAGGGAAAATCCATAGTAAGGTTTAAAGTCAAAACTTCGAGGGAGTAAATCTGTGTATTGATCATCCTGATTGCCATTCCTAAGATTGTATGACCTTTAACCATAAATCTAATTTTGAATGTTCGACTTATTTTGAATGTTCTACTCTACGCATTTTGGTTTCGAATTTGAAATTTTTATATTCATGCAAGTATTGCGATTAGATCATGGCTGGTGTATAATCTAATTGCTAAGGGACTAGCAATATTCAAGTTGGGGGGTGTGATAAGGGTCAATATTTCCTATATCCCAATGAATTATATCCCTATTTTGGCTTTATAATTATGCTTAAAATAAATAATTATTTGCATTATATATTATTACAGGATGAAGCAAGAAAGCTGTCTTCTACAATTAATTAGGGGCATAAATCGAGACGTTGGATTACCCATTATTGTTGCTCAAAATCATGGGCCAACTATGGAGTCTAGAGGATGTTTCATGTGCACTTGGCCCAACAATCAAATAGAATCCAACATAAGACAAGCCCAAGCCCAAGCTCAAGCCCAACACAAGGAAGGCCCAAGCCCAAGCCCAAGCTCAAGCCCAACACAAAGAAGGCCCAAAGCCCAAAAACATGAAAAGCCCAAGTCCCACAAATAGGATGACATCATCGCTTACATCATGGGATATGATGACATCATCGCTTACATCATGGGATAGGATGACATCATTGCTTACATCATGGGATAGGATGACATCATCGCTTACATCATGGGATAGGATGACATCATCGCTTACATCATGGGATAGGATGACATCATCGCTTACATCATGGGATAAGATGACATCATTGCTTACATCATGGTTAAAATGACATCATTGCTTACATCATCAATTAGATATTTTGTATTATTAAATTATATAATTAAGTGGTTTCCATTACATCTTTTAGCCTATAAATAGAGCACTTAGGTGCACTTGTAAGAGTGGATTATTCTTGAATGAAATTTTAGTTGTTTTAATTACTCTTGTTCTCTTTTATTTTCTCTTGCAAATCTTACTTCTTCTCTTTCTTATTTAAATTCTTATGTCATTTATTGTTACTTCATTATCCACCGCCTAAATGGTCGGTTAATTTCTGCCTTTAAATTCTTGCAATTTCAATTATTATCTTTCAATTATATACCGCCTATATGGTCGGTCAAAATAGTCTTTCAATTATTGTCTTTAAATTATATACCGCCTATATGGTCGGTTAAAAAAATAGTCTTTTAAATACTGTCTTTTAATTCCCGTCATTTAAATTCCTGCCAATTTATTTTAAAAATGGAAATGAGTAGCTAAATCTAATCTTGGGTTAAGGCGAGGACAGTGTCCAATGTTCTTGAATCTCAAGATAAGCCAAACCTCGATGAATGCAAGATTTATCTGAGTTAAACTCGAGTTGAGTGTATAAATGATTTTGTGAGTTTGGATTGGGTCATCATCCTAACTTAGAACTCTCATGCCATGTATGAAAGTTGCTAGAATTGGAGATGAGATATACCCAAGCTCAGACGATCAAATCATAGTCTCTAGTATAATAAAATTTACAGTGATATCTTAACCCAGAACCATCATATCATGTATGAGGGTTGCTTAGCTAAGAATCATTCGTATCTTGAATTATAACTACGAAACGATCCTCTGTTTATTTCAGATTAATATTGCTGTTTAAATTACTATAAGAGATTTATAAGGCATTGGTTCTGAACTCGCCTCAACCCAAGACCTTTTTAATATTAAAAAAAAAAACCTTTTCACAATTAGGAAAACTTAGCTCTCTTTGGATAAATCAACCCGAATGAACCATTCTTTTGTTAAATAAACCTCCCAGTGAATCGACCCGGACTTGTCCAGAATTTATATTTGTGCTACAACTACACTCACACACTGGTGAGTTTAAACCTCCTCACCATTTCAACACTGAACATCCAAACTGATTAAGGCTATTTAAATTGTAGGGTGAGGAGTGCAGCCAATCAGCAGTCAAATCGAACAATCGGGCGTAACTATAATTTCTTCACTTTTCCCGTGATTAGTCAAATTTTTTTTTTTTCAATTTTCAATGGTGGAATGAAGATAATTTCATATGATTTTTTATGTGTAATTTTATTTGGAATGGTAATTGACATATTCATAAGATTTGTTGTTTAACGTGATTTTCAATACAATTATGAGCAACCGAATTGATTGCAGGGAGTGCTACGTAACAAATATATCAGAAAAAATTATATGATCTGAACCAAAATTTCTATACGATTATTATGACATCGAAAAAAATCTGATCGGAAACAGTTTTTTTGAGCAGCTAAAATTCTGGCACAAAAGTTGAATCGTCATAATTCTTTTATAAAAAGTCAATACAACACGGAATACACTTTACTTTAGTTGGTTGAACAACCTTTTGGTTGTTTCATGTTAAAACAAAAGTATTAGGGATCAAATTGAACAATCGGGCGTTAGTGTAATTTTTTCATTTTTCCCGTGATTGGTCGAAAAAAAAATGTTCTTTTTTTTTTTAATTTTCAATGGTGGAATGAAGATAATTTCACATATATTTTATGTGTAATTTTATTTGGAGGTGTAATTGAAATATTAACAAGATTAGGGGTTTAGCTTGATTTTTGGTATAGTTATGAGTAACCGAATTGATTGCAGGGAGTGCTTCGTAACCAAGATATCTAAAAAAAAATTATATGATCTAAACCAAAATTTCTATACAATTGTTATGACATAAAAAAATCTGATAGGAAACAGTTTTTTGTACAACTAAAATTCTGGCACAAAAGTTGAATCATCATAATTGATTTACAAAAAGTCAATAAAACGCAGAATACACTTTAATTTAGTTAGTTGAACAACCTTTTGGTTGTTTCATGTTGAAACAAAAGTATTAGTGATCAAATCGAACAATCGGGCGTAACTATAATTTCTTCACTTTTCACGTGATTGGACGAAAAATAAAATTTCTTTTTTTTTTTCAATTATCAATGGTGGAATGAAGATAATTTCATATTGTTTTTAAGTGTAATTTTATTTGGAAGGGTAATTGAAATATTCACAAGATTTGTTGTTTAACGTGATTTTCGGTACAATTATGAGGAACCGAATCAATTGCAGGGAGTGCTACGTAACTAAGATATATAAAAAAAAATTATATAATCTAAACAAGAATTTCAATACGATTATTAGGACATTGAATAAAATCTGATCGGAAACAGTTTTTTGTGCACTAAAATTCCGGCACAAAAGTCAAATCATCATAATTCATTAACAAAAAGTCAATACAACCTAGAATACACTTTAATTTAGTTAGTTGAACAACCTTTTTGTTGTTTATATTGAAACAAAAATATTAGCGATCAAATCAAGCAGTCGGATGTAAGTGTAATTTCTTCATTTTTCCCGTGATTGGTCGAAATTTTTTTTTTCTTTTTTTTGTTTAAATTTTCAATGGTGGAATGAAGATAATTTCATATGGATTTTAAGTGTAATTTTATTTGGAGGTGTAATTGAAATATTCTCCTGATTAGGGGTTTAACGTGATTTTTGGTACAATTATGAGTAGCCGAATCGATTGCAGTAAGTGCTACGTAACCAAGATATCTAAAAAAAACTTATATGATCTGAACTAGAATTTCTATACGATTATTATGACATCGAAAAAAATCTGATTGGAACCAATTTTTTGGGCAGCTAAAATTCCGGCACAAAAGTCGAATCGTCATAATTAATTTACAAAAAGTCAATAAAACACGGAATACACTTTATTTTTGTTAGTTGAAAACTTTTTGGTTGTTTCATGTTAAAACAAAAGTATTAGCGATCAAATCGAACAATTGGGCGTAAGTGTAATTTCTTCATTTTTCCCGTGATTGGTCGAAAAAAAAAATTTCTTTTTTTTTTTTTAAATTTTCAATGGTGGAATGAAGATAATTTCATATGGATTTTAAGTGTAATTTTATTTGGAAGTTTAATTGAAATATTCACAAGATTCGGGGTTTAATGTGATTTTCAATACAGTTATGAGTAATCGAATCAATTGCAGGGATTGCTCCGTAACTAAGATATATAAAAAAAATTATATAATCTGAACCGGAATTTCTATACGATTATTATAACATCGAAAAAAATTTGATCGGAAACAGTTTTTTGTGCAGTTAAAATTTTTTTCTCGTGATTGGTGGAAAAAAAATCATTTTTTTTTTAAATTTTCAATGGGGTAATGAAGATAATTTCATATGGATTTTAAGTGTAATTTTATTTGAAATTGTAATTGAAATATTCACAAGATTATGTGTTTAATGTGATTTTCAATACAGTTATGAGTAACCGAATCGATTGTAGGGAGTGCTCCGTAACTAAGATATATAAAAAAAATTATATAATCTGAATCGGAATTTCTATATGATTATTATGACATCGAAAAAAATTTGACCGGAAACAGTTTTTTGTGCAGCTAAAATTCCAGCACGAAAGTCAAATCGTCGTAATTTATTTACAAAAAGTCAATACATCCTGGAATACACTTTAATTTATTTAGTTGAACAACTTTTTGGTTGTTTCATGTTGAAACAAAACTATTAGCGATCAAATCGAATAGTCGGGTGTAAATGTAATTTCTTCATTTTTCCTAAGATTGGTGGCAAAAAAAATTTCTTTTTTTTTTTTAAACTTTCAATAGTGGAATGAAGATAATTTCATATGGATTTTAAGTGTAATTTTATTTAGAAGTGTAATTGAAATATTCACATGATTAGGGTTTTAACGTGATTTTCGGTACAATTATTAGTAACAGAATTGATTGCAGGAAGTGCTCCGTAACCAAGATATCTAAAAAAAATTATATGATCTGAACCAGAATTTCTATACGATTATTATGACAACGAATAAAATCTGGTCGGAAACAATTTTTGTGCAGCTAAAATTCCGGCACAAAAGTCGAATCGTCGTAATTCATTACAAAAAGTTAATAAAACACGGAATACACTTTAATTTAGTTAGTTGAACAAACTTTTTGTTGTTTCATGTTAAAACAAAAGTATTAGAGATCAAATCGAACAATCGAGCATAAGTGTAATTTCTTCATTTTTCTCGTGGTTGGTCGGAAAAAAAAATTTCTCCTTTCTTTTTTTTAAAATTTTCAATGGTGTAATGAACATAATTTCATATGGATTTTAAGCGTAATTTTATTTGGAAGTGTAATTGAAATATTCACAATATTAAGGGTTTAACCTGATTTTCGGTACAATTATGAGTAATCGAATCAATTGCAAGGAGTGCCCCGTAACCAAGATATATAAAAAAAATTATATGATCTAAAACAGAATTTCTATATTTTTATTATATGACCTAATAGGAAGGATCGTCGTCGTCTCGAAGGCAAGAAATTGATGAGGCCACCTCCTGTACTTCCCCTTCCTGGTGAGGTGAGACATACTATGATTCTTGGGGATGGTACGAAGCTTAGTGGTCGAGATTTTGAAGTTTCCCTCGGGATATTAGAGACAGACTCCGTTACCAAACCAGGGATTGGTGCCCACCTCATTTATTCTACCATTCTCCCTCGAGATGAACTGCAATTTATCGGCAGTAATCATGCCCAGACTAGGGATGAAGCGGAGCGGCTCCTGGTGCAAGAGATCCAAGGGATCGTTGCCTCCAATGCCAAGAATAGGGCATATCGTGAGCAAGTAGAAATCCAGATGTCCGACTGGAGGAAACGCCAATCTTCCTAAAATGAGGAGCGTCAAGAGTTAAAGGGTCGTGCTCGTCGGGCGGAGCTCGGGAAGAAGAATGTAGAGGCAGAGATTGGGCGTATGCATGATCGGCTGTTTGAGGTTGCTGTTGGTACCTCGGGCCTCCAAGGGGAAATTCAAGACTTACGCTCTAAACTAACAGAGGAAGAACATAAGAATGTTGGATTGATCACGAAGCACGAAGCACTTTTGCAAGAACACTCTCTACGCTTGCCGGAACTGAACATAAGTCGCAAGGATGCCCGTGCTATCCAGGCTGAGGCGGTGAAGAAATATCGTCTCTCAACTAATTTCTAAAATAGGAAAGGGAAATATGCTTTAGGTTTTCTGAAATATGGGTTTTATCTGGCATGTGCTCATCTGGAATCTCAACGTCTGGGAGAGACTTTTCCCAAACTTTTTCTTACTCCTGAGGTTGAGGAGTCTCATCAAGTAGATTGGCGTCAGTATGAGCCAAATGAGCCTATGAGTCTTTTTTCTTACTTGGTGGATGATTTGGAAAATCTGGCGGGCCCATGGAATCTGTTTCCTTTCAATTGTGGGGAAAAAGGCATGGCGGTCGACCCTAGTGCCATTGCAGAAGATCCTGGCACAGTTGTTGAAGATGTTCCTCGTATGGCAGAGGTTGAGGAAGGGGAACTGATAGCATGCATATTTATACCATATTTTGGCATTTCACCTCATTCTTATTAGGCCATTTGAAGCAATTTTTGCTGATATTTCATTGTTTCTATTTTATTATGCTTCAAATTGTCCTTACACTATTTTCTATCTTACCTCTACTCTATGGATCCAGGCTTTAGGGAATATTGGATGGGCTAGAGAAGTGGCTCAACTAAAGGAGCTTGGGCCTACTTTCAAGGAGCAGACTTGGGCTACTCATTGTGCTGTTTTTGGGCTCACTTGTTTTCTGTTGGGCTAGGCCCAACCCTAGCCTCCCTAGCCTTTCCTTTCTTAGCCATGTATTTAAGGCCTCTTAACATGAATTTCCATAGATCATGAGAGAGGAAGAGAGGAGAAAATAGAGAGGATTCTGCCCGTTTTTGTTGTTGTAGCATTTTTCTGTTTTTTACATCTTTTGTTCCATTTTGTTTTCCTTGCTGTAATGATAGGCTAGAGCATTTGTAACCGGTTGTGTGTCTTGAATCCATGTGGAATTTGAGTCCCGGATGAGCTACAAGAATTTGGTTTGTTGTTTGTTTCTTATTCATTTCTATTTGGTTTAGTTTGGGTAGATTTGTGAATGCATGGAGTTCATGGCAGGTTTGTGTGAATTTGCATGGTTTCATTTTCTGTTAAATGCTTAAGAGAGCAGAATGTTATAGCCGGTTGGTATAACATCTAGGAAATGAATATTATGTGCTTGAACGGTTGTTCTTGCATAGGTCCGGATAGGTTGAATAGAGAGTGAATGGCTGCATTTTGTTTACAAGAGATTTCTGTATTCATTTTGTTGTTCCAATCATTCTAATCCTTGGATGGTTGTTGGGGATGCTTTGAGTTTGTTATCTGGATATCAAAACATCTAGCAAGCCAAGGTATATAGGTTGGACGAGGAAGATTTCACATAGGAGACAAATACACAGCCGGTTGCATATCTTTTACTGATTTTTCATCCATCTTTATCTTTCTGTTTTGTTAATTAGTTTTCTGTCAAAAAAACCCCCCCCAAACGAACTGTTGTTTATATTGGTTCTTCTTGTTATTAGAGGAAAGTGAGGCTCCTTGTGAGAGATGACCTAGGGTGCACTTTGCTGCAAACTAGAGAAGAGATTCGTAGATCTCTAATTCTGGAGTGGTTCGACAATTGCTGGCCAGGAACTTCCCACGGTGTCTCCTGAGATTCCTGTTGTGTCGTTCGGGTTTACTAAGCGTTCCTCTAGCAAGTCTCGCTCCCGAGAGTAGACCCTCATTGTAGCTTGCTTTTCGCTGTTGCTCTCTTCTCTCTCTCTCTTTTTTTTTTTTTCTTTTTTTAAGGAGAGTTATTGCTTTATCGATGAGTATTTTCTTGCTTGTTCTACTCAACACACTCTGCTCTTTGCTGCTTGATTTGTTCTTTTATTGTTGACTTTAGTGATATGAGGCCAGGACTTTTCTCTCGTTGTTGGATCATGCACGGAGTGGTGAGCTTGAGCGTATTTTACTTTGTTGTCGGGCCATAAGCGGGGCAACAGGCTGGATTGTATCTTACCTCGTTGCCGAGCCATAGGCGGTACAACGGGTTTGATCGTATTTTACCTTGTTGCCGGGTCATAAGCGGGGCAACGGGTTCGATTGTATTTTACCTTGTTGCTAGGCCATAGGCGGTGCAACGGGTTCGATCGTATTTTACCTCGTTGCCGGGCCATAGGTGGTGCAACGGGTTCGATCATATCTTACCTCGTTGTCGGGCCATAAGCAAGGCTACGGGTTCGATCATATCTTACCTCGTTGCTGGGTCATAGGCGGTGCAACGGGTTCGATTGTATTTCACCTCGTTGCCGGGCCATAAGCGGGGCAACAGGTTTGATCATATTTTACCTCGTTACCGGGCCATAGGTGGTGTAACAGGTTCGATTGTATTTCACCTCGTTGCCGGGCCATAAGCGGGGCAACAAGTTCGATCGTATTTTACCTCGTTACCGGGTCATAGGCGGGGCAACGAGTTTGATCGTATTTTACCTCGTTGCCGGGCCATAGGCGGTGTAATGGGTTCGATCGTATTTTACCTCGTTGTCGAGCTATAGGCGGGGCAACGGGTTCGATCGTATTTTACGTCGTTGCCAGGCCATAGGCGGTGCAACGGGTTCGATCGTATTTTACCTCGTTGCCGGGCCATAGGCGGGGCAACGAGTTTGATCGTATTTTACCTCGTGCCGGGCCATAAGCCGGGTAATAGGTTCGATCGTATTTTACCTCGTTGCTGGGCCTTAGGCGGTGCAACGGGTTCGATCGTATTTTACCTCATTGCCAGGCCATAAGCGGGGCAATGGGTTCGATCGTATTTTACCTCATTGCCGGGCCATAGGCGGTACAACAGGTTCGATCGTATTTTACCTCGTTGCCGGGCTATAAGCGGGGTAATAGGTTCGATCGTATTTTACCTCATTGCCGGGCCATAAGCGGGGCAACAGGTTAGATCATATTTTACTTCGTTGCTGGGCTATAAGCGGGGCAACAAGTTTGATCGTGTGTGAGTTCCCTTTCCGTAGATGCAAATAAAATGACAACTATGCACACACAAGCATTTTTACGTGGTTCAGCTAAATGTGCCTACGTCCACGGTCCCATTTAGGGCTTATATTACTGCAGATATTTTCTCAGGTACATCATTCGTATACAACTTCAGATAGTTCAAATTCCTTGTTTTCCCCATGGTGTCTCCCAAAAGAGTTTGTAAAATGCAAGTGTTGGGACCAATCAGCTTTAGAATGTGGTATGGCCCTTCCCAATTTGCTCGTAACTTTCCGTCATCCCTTAGCGCGTTGGTTATAACAAATCTTCGAAGTACTAAATCTCTTTCTTTCATGGGTCTATTCTTAACCCGCGAATTGAAATAATTGGCGACTCTTCTCTGATATGCAGCTATTTTCATGGCAGTGTTATCCCTCTGCTCTTCAATCAAATCCAAATTTTCTCGCAATGCTTCAAACTTCCTCGCACCGTTCTTTTCGTCATATGCCATTAGTCTTGGGGACTTAGCTGAGATTTCAACGGGAATTAAGGCCTCTGTCCCATATACAAGATTGAACGAAGTTTCTCCAATAGCGACTCGACTAGTCGTTCGGTAAGCCCATAAAATGTTGAGTAGCTCGTCAGCCCATGTGCCCCTGGCTCCTTCAAGTCAAGTTTTTAGGCCATGCAATATGGTTCGGTTATTGACCTTAGCTTGTCCATTAGCTTGGGGGTATGCCACTGAAGCGAATCTTAGTTGGATCCCTAGGTTGTCACAAAATTTCCTAAAGGAGTCACAATCAAATTGCTTCCCATGATCCGTAACGATAATCCTTGGTATTCCAAACTGGCACACAATGTCTTTCCATACCATTGCCTCTACCTTTCGCGTTGTAATGGTGGCCAATGCTTCAACTTCAATCCATTTGGTGAAATAGTCTGTAGCCACTATTAAAAATTTTCTTTGCCCGGGTGCTTGAGGGGAAGGTCCCAGAATATCCAAACCCCACTGAGCGAATGGTATGGCTGGAACGCAGGTTGCAGCTGAGATATTGGGGCAGATTGGACTGGAGCATGTCGTTGGCATTTGTCACATGATTTGACTTTCTTTAGCGAGTCTGACCTTAGTGTGGGCCAAAAGAAACCAGCTCTCAAAATTTTGGTTGCTAGGGCTCTTGCTCCCAAGTGTTCTCCACACATTCCACTATGAGCTTCTGCCAGGATATATTTAGCCTTTTGAGGGCTTAAACATTTGAGAAGAGGTGTAGTGTAAGCTCGCTTATATAATATCCCATCTATGATATTATATAAGCATCAGCATGCCCATTAAGCGATCTGTTTATTTATGTTAATTGGAAACTCTGAAATGTCTGGGCCAAGTCTTTGACTTTGCGCAAGTATTGAGCCATTATTTGCTCTCTAGTTTCATATATGTCCCTGAAACTGCTGTACAATTAACTGAGAATCACTATAGGCAACCAATCGTGTTATTTCCAATTTCCTTGCTATCCTTATTCGAGCAATTAATGCTTCATATTCAGCTACGTTGGTGGTACATGGAAAAGCAAATCGCAGAGAATACTCTAACGTTTCTCCCTCAGGGGATACGAGTACTATCCCAGTGCCACTTCCATGTGAACCAGATGCTCCATCAATGAACAACAACCATTATGCCTGCTCATTTTCTCCTACTTTACTGAAGTGTGTACATTCCACAATAAAGTTATCCAGCGCCTGTTCTTTTATAGCTTATCAAGGTTGATACTGGATATCATATTCATTTAACTCAATGGACCATTTGGTAAGGTGACCGGAACATTCGGGCTTTTGCAAAATACTTCGTAAGGGCTGATCTGTAAGTACAATGATCGAATGAGCCTGGAAGTATGGCCTCAACTTTCTGGATGCGTTTAACAGTGCTAACGCCATTTTTTTGCCACGGGATAACGTGTCTCGAGGCCCCGTAATACCTTGCTGACATAATATATTGGCCAATCCACCTATCCATCTTTCCTTTCCTGATTAATACTGCACTTATGGCTTCATCACTTATCCCCAAGTACAAGTACAGCGTCTCTCCAATTTTTAGTCATGTTAATAGGGGAACTTCTTTCAAATACTCCTTTAATGCTTCAAATGACTTTTGGCATTATTTTGTCCACTCAAACTTTTTTCCTGCTCTTAACGTTCGCAAGAAGGGGAGCTCTCTTTCAACTAACTTGGAGAGAAAACGTCTGAGAGCTGCCATTCGTCCTGTCAATCGCTGAACTTCCTTAGTTGATGCTAGTGGTTCCATATCCAGTATTGCTTGAATTTTCTCAGGGTTTGCCTCGATTCCTCTTTGTGTGATCATGTATCCCAAGAACTTTCTGGACTGTACTCCAAAGGCACACTTCGTTGGATTTAACCGCATCTTGTACCGTCTAAAGACTTCAAGCACCCATGCTAGCTTTTTCACATGTGATTCATCTCTTCGGCTTTTCACAATCATATCGTCAATGTATGCTTCCATGGTGTCGCCTAGCAATTCTTTAAAGACTTTATTCACCATGCATTGATAAGTAGCTCCAGTGTTCTTAAGACCAAAGGGCATGACTTGGTAACAATACGTCCCTTTTTCGGTGATAAATGACGTTTTCTCCTGGTCTAGTGGGTACATCATTATTTGGTGATACCCTGAGAAAGCATCCAAAAAGCTCAGAAACTGGTATCTAGTTGTTTCATCTACGAGACAGTCGGTCCGAGGTAGTGGGTATGAGTCTTTGTGGCATGCTTTGTTGAGATTAGTGAAATCTACACATACACGCCATTTTCCATCGGACTTCGGGACCATAACAACATTGGCTAACCACTTTGGATATAATACTTCTCGAATGAAGCTCGCTTTTAGCAATTTATCAACTTCTTCTTCCAATGCTTGCAGTTTATCAGGGGCAATGTTTCGCTTCTTTTGTCGGATTGGCTTGAATTGGGGATCCACATTCAAGTGGTGACATATCACTTCAGGACTGATTCCTGGCATGTCTTTTGGTTTCCAAGCAAATACGTCTGAATTCTCTCACAGGCATCTTGTGATCTCTTCTTTTATGTGCTCCAGAAGTTGGGAACCCACATATGCTACCTTTTCAGAATCTGCTTTATTCAGATAGACTGCCTCTAACTTTTCGACAGGCTGGGGTTTGCGTGCGGCTCCTTCTTCCAAAGATTTATGTATGGCTTTTTTGGCCATGGATAAGGTTTATTCAGGTCTTTTCCCTTTTGTAGATGATACATAACAAGTTCGTGCTTTCTTTTGATCTCCTCGAACCTATCCCACTCCGGCCGGCGTGGGGAATTTCATTAATAAATAGCATAAGGATACCATGGCCCTTAGATCATTGAGTAACGGGCGACCCAAAATCATATTATATGCCGCTGAGGAGGTTTTAACAACCATAAAATTTGCTTGTCGAGTTGCGAGTTGGGGGTCTACACCTAACGTGATAGGTAACTGAATAGATCTTGCAACTAGGACCACTTCCCCAGTGAAGCTATACAGGGGCGAGGACACTTTCTTTAATCAATCATGAGATAAATGTATTTGCTCAAAACAGTTCCAGTAGATTAAATTGACAGAACTGCCACTGTCTACCAAAATTCTACTGATGGGGTGCTTAGCCACGACTGCCGAAATAACCATGGGATCATCATGCGGGAGTATTATATCACCTCGATCGGTTGGGGAGAAGGTGATTGGATCTTCATCATCTCTTACCTCCATCACTGAATTAACTTGGTATGCTTGTCGAGCATATGCCTTTCGGGAAGCTGATGTGTCCCCACCTAGGGTTTCCCTACCTGAAATAACGTGAATGGCTTGTTGAGTCGGCTCATTGTCTAAATGAGTATCTTGCCTATGATCTCTTCCTCTCTCTTGTTGTCTCAGGTTTGGCCTTTCATGCCCATTACGCCTGTCTTGCCTCTGCCGGGGTTCCCTATTTTCTTCTCCTTCATGCCTCACATACCTTTGGAGGTGTCCTTCTCGAATAAGCATTTCAATTTGATTCTTCAATTCTCTGCAATGATAAGTGGAATGTCCCCGAGTTCGATGATATCTGCAGTATTCTTCTTGGTTTTTTCCCATAGGTCTGTCAATTCTGCGGGGAAGTTTAAGGAGTCCTTCTCCTTCTACTGCGGCCAATATAGCTGATCATGGTTGTAAAAGTCGAGCATAGTGATTAAACTGTGGTTTAGGTGCATCTGCTCTTCTAATCCTTTCCTGTCTCCTTATAGACTCTTCTTCTCCTTCACGTTCCTTTCTCTTCCTCTATTTGTCTTCATTTCCCCCCACATTCCTCATAATTTCAGTGTGGAGGATATACCAATTCGCTCTAACAAATAAATTGGCCAGCGACGTTGGAGGGTCTAGAGAAAGTGATTCTTGGAGAGAGGCGAGACGTGTCCCTTGGAGCATAGCAGACACTGCCACTTGGGCTGGCAAATCAGGGACTTCAAGAGAAGCGTTGCGAAATCTATCCACAAATTGACGTAAGGATTCCTTATTCCCCTATCGTATGCTGAGCAAATATAGGGTGTCCTTTTTTCTTCGACTATTAATCACAAAAGCCTTGATAAATTCTGTTCTAAGCTGCCCAAATGATGAAATGGAGGCTTCTGGAAGGCTGTTAAACCATGTTCAAGCATGTCCTGATAGTGTTAAAGAAAAAGCTCGGCACATTATGTCGTCGTCCCATCCATGCAATATCATCAGCAACTCATAATTTTGAACATGGTCACGTCCCTGCCTGAGTAGAGGGTGATTTGTGGCATTTTGAATTTTCGAGGCAGAGACCTCTCCAATATATCTGCAGTAAAAGGACATTTTCTACGCTGATGCTCTTCTGTCACTGGGATTAACCTTTCCATTCAAGTAGCTCTTCTACTATTCTTTTCATGTCATCACGCATACTAGTTGTTGTTTGATTGTCATGTCTTGTTGGTGTACTGGCCACTGTTTCATGATACCTCCGCCTTTGAGGGCTTCTGGTCTTGTTTTCCATTCTTGGGTTTTCATTTCTTTGGGGCACGGAATGAGGGTTCCTTCTTGGTGGTGGTGATCTGGGTCTACCCTCCCGTCAAGGAGTAGATCATGAATGAGAATCAGGAGTGGCCTCTTGATAGGAATCAGCTCCCATCTCGGGCTGAGGTGTAGGGAGTGGCATAAACTTTTTCGAAGTATCAGGCAACGTCCCTCCAGGCATCATACCTTGGAGTACATGATAGCGCGCATATTTTATATTATTTATCCCTCTTATTCCATCTTCATTGCACTCTATTTAAGTTATTTCATTTATCTTGTGTTTATTTTATTTTATTGGGTTTCACACTATTTTTATTCTTATTTGGCAGATTTGGGCCGCAGATTTGAGCTATTTCGATAGAGGCGCAAGTGGGCTTCGCAAAGTGGACGGACATCGAGTTTGAAAGAGGCAACTATACTTCATTATGGGTTATGGACGAATTTAGAATCTATTGGGCTCTTTTTAATTAATTAAATTATGGGCCATATGTAATAAAGAAACCCTAAGCCCATTTAGCCTAGGTTTTTCTTTTCCAAAACCCTATAAATAAGAGCTAGCTAAGAGGCATTAGGGTGGCCGATTTTGGAGGATTTTCACCGCTTATATGGAAGGCTAATTAGCTTGTAATCTGCTACATTCTCATTCCCCTTGCCCGATTTGAGTCTCGGTCGTGTAGTCGAATCTGGTTTGGAACTCGATTCTCATGTTTTTGTTGATGATTTCGTTTCTTTTCCTTCTATAATTTTATGTATGTTTCTTTTACGCGGTTGTGTGAATGCATGCATGATCTTTGGATAGGTGTAATTGACGTGCTCGGTTGAGGCTTTGATTAGAAAGAAACGACATATTATTGTATGAGCGATTGCTCATTTTGATTTAATCTTTTACGGTTGTAGAAGAGTAGAATCAAACCAAATAGATTATTTTCATAAGTGAGACGGGGATTACCGTAGTAAGGAGGTAGGGTTTGTAGCGGATTACGTTTTAATTGGTCGAGAATCCATCTTTGTTTCATTCTTAAGCGTTTTTAAGTTCGGTTTTCATCACAACCCCCACCGTTTAATCTTGTTTTGACAGTTCGTTGATAGTTCGTTGGGAGACGACCTGGGGAGCATCCTAGCTGCAAACCAGTCCTAATACATACACTAATCTGATCGGCTCGACAGCCTCGATCAGTATACCAGCCATGTCTCGAAGTGCCTGCATGCCCTCAACGTGTTGCTATCTCAATGCTTCATACTCTTCCCATGAGACCGTGCATGGTGGCTGTCGTGAAGTCCCGGCTTGATCAGTAGGAAGTGGCCTTGAGCCGATGTTAAGTGGAGGTGGGACCGATTGGTTCCCTACCTGTTGGATGGGGGAAACGGAGCGATCACCTCCTTGTGGTTGAGCATCATGAGGGGGAGGAGGTGCTCCTTGTTGCTGAGAGTTCCGTGGTGGTAGGCGTGTTTCTACGCCTTGAGAGAGGGTTCGTCGGTGTCCACGGGTGTTTGCCATTCTTAAGTTGACTTTTTGTCTTGCGTTTCCCACAAACGACGCCAATTGTTGTTGCCAAAATACAACAATTTATTTTTTAGTGCGGACAGACGCAAGAGTCTTGTCTTTACTAATGAGAATCTCGACATGCAACTGGATCTGGTAAAGGTCCAGATCTAATAATTCGATGGAGCTGATGGTCTGATAAGACTGATGATTTGGTGGGCTGATGATCTGGTGGCTTAAAATGATCTGGTGGCCCAAAATGATCTGGTGGCCTAAAATGACTGAGTGACCTGAGGGTGACGAGTGGCCAAGGTGATCGAGTGACCTGAGGGTGACGAGTGGCCAAGGTGACCGAGTGACCTGAGGGTGACGAGTGGCCAAGATGACCGAGTGACCTGAGGATGACGAGTGGCCAAGGTGATCGAGTGACCTGAGGATGACAAGTGACCGAGTGGCCTTGCTGACCGAGTGACTTGAAGGATGACGAGTGGCCAAGGTGACCGAGTGGCCTGAGGGTGACGAGTGGCCAAGATGACCGAGTGGCCCGAGGATGACGAGTGGCCAAGGTGACTGAGTGGTGTGAGGATGACGAGTGGCCAAGGTGACCAAGTGACCTGAAGGTGACGAGTGGCTTACAAAATGAGAGCACCGTTAGGAGGCGGGTGGGGGTCCCCACGCAAACCCTCCGATGCTTAAGTCAGATCTCGAGAGAAAATGAGAAAATTGTACTTCAATCACTCAAAATTGCGTACCTTGTGATGAAGGCGGGGTCTCATATTTATAGTGGAGGAGAGAGAAAGGCCTCATGATATTTTCGGCGAGAATCTCGTGGCCCATTCCAGGAATTTCGGGGCCCATTCGGCTGACGAGAGGGGGGGGCACTCGGTTGATCGGGCTAATAGTCGAAGAGATAGCAACCCCGGAGGGTTACTTGACATGATCGAGTGACCCCCCACATGGTTGCTTCCCCGAGTGGGATCCCTTGGCCAAACCGAGTGGACCCCACTCGGTTAGGCCGAGCTGGGACGAGGGGCCACTAGGCTCAACCGAGTGACCCTCTCCACTCGATCACTCGGTTGCACCAAGAGGAGGATCAGCCACTCAGGCAACCGAGTGGTACCCTACTTGGTTATGCAAAGTGGGGGTGCCACTCGGTTCAACCGAGTGGTCACCCACTTGGCTATGCCGAGTGGGTCTTCCTCGACCCTCTACTTTCGCTGCATCCCCTCGAATTGGGGCCCACGCTTGATTGGATATCCGTTCCGCCTTCCCGGGTACATCAGGCCAAATATTAAATATTATATTTGGACCAAATTAGATTGGGGCTAAATATTAAATATTATATTTGGGCTTGAATAAGATTAGGGCCAAAATATTTTATTTAAACCTATAAAAGGATTTGGGCCATTTAATTATATTTCTAGTTGGACTAGAATAAGCCCACTTATAATTCTAATTAAATTAGAATTAACGGGCTAGGCCAATTCATTAGGGTTTTAGAAATCCTAGGATATTTTTATATAAATATCCCTTTATAAGTTGCCCAAAATAGTAGTGAGTTTTGGTGTCATTTTTCATGAGTTGAAAAACGTATTGCCGTTCACTCTTCCCCGTTTCTTTTGGCATCAATACGAAATGAGGGTGTTCTTTTTCCGTCCATACACAAGCCACGCAAAGGAGAAGGAGCTAGCACTCCTATTTCGCTCTCCTTGCCAACTGATGCGTGCTGTGTATCACGAGTTAGAGGTCGAACGCTTGGATGGCTCGAATCCGCGAACGACTCGATAATCTAAAGGTTAGATTTATTTATTTGTTTGTGAATGATTTGATTTCGATGTTGATCCAATCCTTGGGATCGGGGTAATGTTCAAAATTTTTGAACTACGCTGCTTGCCCCGTAGCGACCTTGCTTTACTTTCAGTGGTATCAGAGCCATCGTCGAAATATTTCAATTCCTTACGTGCGGATTCGGTTATGTTGTTATTTGCGAAATAATTAATTAATTGTTGCGTTTGTATTTTTTGGATTGCAAAACATTTTTTGGTGAAGGGAAAAAGATCGTGTATGACACGAAAAAGTAAAAAAAAGGGGTTCAGGGTGCATACGGATGCATCGGGGCATCGAAAGATGTGGCCGAGTGGGGCCCGCGCGTGCTGGGCACGGCCTGGGGTGGCCCGGGCTCGCACAGGGCCCGGCCAGGCGCTACTGCGCACGTTGGGGCATTGCCAGGTGCGGCCACGCACGCGCATGGCGCTCACCGGTGAGGCCGCGCGCGCGCTGGCGCAGCCAGGCATGCCCGCGCGTGCGTGCATGGCGCTGCCGGGCGCGGGCGCGGGCGCGACCTGCGACCCTCGGCGGTGTAACACCTAGTAATCCCAGTGTAACCGGTGTTAAGAGAATAAGAAAGGAAGTAAGGAAACTTCCAAAAATATCCTTGAGGAGGTGATGGATCCTTGAGATTGAGGGTGCCCTATGAGAGGGGTATTTTGGTAATTCTGATAGTGAAGTCCAATAAAAAGGGTATTTTGGTAAATTAGAAATAATTCCTATGTGGAATTAGGTGAGTAAGTGAATTAAATCCCAATTTTGGTATTTATGTGGAGATATATGGGATTAATACTTCACAAAGGTATTTTGGGAATTTTGGAATTAATTCCATAAAGGAATTTAACTATGAAATATGGGAAAAATGGTGGATATTTAATTATGTTGTGAAGTAATTAATTTTTCCCTATATTGGAGGATAATTGTGGTAATGCCACATGGATGGTGGAGATGGAAGCTTGGAAGCCAAGGTTAATGTCTAAATGTAACACTTGGCAAAGTCTTGTTCAAGTATAAATGGGGTGATTTTATTAAATGCAAAAGAATTGAAATTAGTCTTTCAAGCATTTAAAGAGAGGCATGATGGTTTGGATTAAAAGAAAATCCAAAAAGAAAATAAATTAGTCATGCATTAATGTTTGGAAAATATGGAGATTTTATTAAATGAGAAAGAAAGCATTTATGTCTTTCAAAGTGGTCTCTCATGTGATGGTGGAAATTGGTCCCATTAAATTAAATGGGAAAGAAATTAATTATGTCTCTCAAGTTGATGTGTTGAAATTAGTCAAAATAAATATATGAGAAAATGACTAATTTTGGTATTGGAAGACTAAATTGATCCAAGGGTTAGGATCAAGTCTTGAAAAGGTGAAATATATCCAATGGCTTGTATTAAGTCTTGAAAATAGCATATAATTGTCTCATTAAAGTAAATGAGAAAGAAATGGAATTTTCAAGAGGGATTCAATGGTTGAGATTTGGCCTTGAAAAGGGGAAAGAAATCCAATGGTTGGGATTTTTGGAGACTAAAGCACATGGATTGTGCTTTTGGTGGAAGGCTAGGATTTGTTCTCACAAATCCATAAAGATCCAAAGGCCTAGATTCATTCTTGAAATATGGAGGCCTAGTATAAAATGGCAAGTGTGGAAGACTTGTCTCCCTTTTGGCCATTTGTAGAAAGAATGAAAGAAAGAAGAGATGAGAGGAAAGGAAGAAGAAGAAAAAGAAGAGAAGGGAATCAAGGTAAGTCATATGTTCTTCTTCTCTTTAATTAGTGTTCTTGTATGCAAAGTGAGTGAGTTCTTGTTTGAATGCCATCTTAGATGGGAGAAAATGAAGATGGAAGCTCTCTTGAAATGAAGATTTAAAGGTTCAAGAATGAGGTAAGGGATGGCCCCATGTGGATGAGGCCTTGCATTGCATTGTAAGTAGGTTGCATAAACTTTTATGTATCTTTGTGCATGCTTTACTTGTTCATGAGACCTATGGCCATGGGGGTGGAAAAGAAATGGTAGGTTGATGCCTCAAACCATGTTGGGTTGTGAGGATGGAATAACCTAACCATGCTTGCATGTATTTGCCATTACATAGACTTGTTATGCTTTTGTTTACTTTGCATATGCACCCTTACTGAGCTTTTGAGCTCATGAGGTTTGTTAGACCTCTTTGTAGGTGTTGAAAGCTTCATGGAAAAGGTGAAAATGGGAGAGAAATGGCTGAGTGTTGAAGGCTAAAGTTGTGTAGCCTATGTATTTTAGTTGGTAATGTAAATAAATTGTATTTTATTTTGGTTTCATGTGTATGAAGCTTCCATGTTATGTATGGTAGCTAAGAGAGGGAAAATTTTTGATATGTTGAGGTATGTTGTAATAAATAAAAATAAGATAGGTTTTATTTGCGAAATGAGGCTTTGGAATGAGAAAAGTGGAGGATTTGATGCAAATTAAGGGTGTTTAGATTTTTGGAAATTTTTGGGTTAGAAGGCCCAAGAAGACAAAAAAAAAAAAAAAAAAGTGAAGGAGCAGCAGGGTCAGCACTAATAGGTGGCAGCAGTATGGCAGCAGGTTGGGGGCACTGTTGGGCCGCGCGGGCACGCACGGTGGCACGCTAGGCTGCACGGGCGTGGGGGTCGCGGCCATTGCGTGCTGCCAGCGCTCAGCTAGGCCTCGGGGCGTACTGCGGGCCCCGCCAATCGAAATTTTTTTAAAAATTGGAAAAATTAGGAATTTTGGGGCATTTCTTAATTGATTTTGGGCCCCAGAAGGATTTTCAAAATAAAGGAATTTTTCGAGCATTTGGAGAATAATGTCGAAATTTTGGAAAATTGAAAATTATGAGTTTTTCCTCCAAAAATTGGTAATCCATCAATGGATTGATTTAAATGGTGATTTTCATGGAGCCCAGTAAAATTCTCGGAGGGAGAAAGATTTAAAATAATTGAGAAAATGGCGGTTGAGCATCTTCTTGAGTGTTCTTTCCAACCAAATACGGTGGTTGAAGCCCAATTCTACTAGGGAATCTTGGGGTTTGAGGGAAGGGAAGGACGAGCCTAGTTCTAGGGCGTTTCATCTTGAAACATGGTCCACCCTTCACCAAAGGTCGCGTAGGTGGATAATTTGGGTAATTGTTCACGAGTAACACCCGTAAGTGGGAGCGGGGCGTTACAGTTTGGTATCAGAGCGTGGTTGGAGCATCTAGTGGAGGATACTTGGAGAAATGTGGTTAAAGGTTGATCGGAAGGCCTTGGAAGTAGAACCACAAATGACCTGAGAACCATAGGAGTTGGATCGGGGCATTGAATCTTGTGGCAATGTGAATGGAATGCTCAGATATTCCTACTATAGGAATAGGAAAATATCAAGGGTTGAGATGATATACCATAAGAGATATACGGGTCGAGCAAAGAAGAGTCAAATGCCTGATAGAGCACATATTCTCATATTATTTAACCCTCAAATTTAGTCTTTTTTGCACATTAGTTGTGTCCTTTTTATTCATCTTGGTTTTATTTTATAGAAATTGGGCTTCACACTATTTTACTTTATTTTTCCAGGTTTAGGGCTATGGGAGCATGATATGGGGCATGAAACGTCTTGATGGCAATGAGATATCTTGGAAATTGGAGATAGAGAAGTGAGGGCCATTTTTAGCAGATTTAACCTCCTGCACTTCCTTCAGTATTTTGGCCTAGATAAAGTTCCAGAATGAAGATGATGTCTTCAGAGATATTGTATAGGACTTCTAGGGCTTTCTTTAAAGGTATGGTTTGTCCAAATCCGAGTTCGTTTGGGCCTTCAAACAGCACTCCAAAGTCGGGACTAGGAAGTTGGGTCAAATTAGGAAACTGCACAGATGCTGATTCCTTAAAAGGGCCATATCTTGGGCGTCCGATATCCAAATCAAGTGATTCAAAAGCCCAAATTAATCTAATCTTCCTGATCTACAATTGTTATGAAGAGGCCGAAGCCCATAACGTGCTCTAACTTATCCGAAATCGGCTGTGAAGTGGCAGTAACCTAGGGTTTCCTCCTTAAGCCCTATTTAAGCACCTTAAGTGGCCGGTTTTGAGAGGATTCTTTCGGAGGGCGTGAACAGTAGCCAGCTTTCATTCTCCCCATTGTTCTTATCAAGATAGAAGGTTGGTTTGCAATTGATTGCATCTTGATTTCTTGTGTTCTTGCTTGTTTAGTTTTCTGTTTTTCATCAAAACTTTCCCCCCCCCCCCCGTTTAACCTTGTTTTGACAGATCCGTTGAAGGTTCGTTGGGAGACGACTTAGGGTTGCACTCTTGCTGCAAATCCAAATCATCATTTATCTAATCTATCGGTGTTCGACAGCCCCGATCAGATTTTGGCGCCGTTGCCGGGGAACCAATCTCGTTTCTGTCAAAAGAAGACTGATTCAAAAAAAAAAAAAAAATTATATATATATGTTCCTTGATAATCTAGTAGCAGATATTGTGGTTGCTACTTGGTATATAGGTTGGAAACTAGCTGGTTGCGGGCTACTGGTCCAAAGCGAGTTAACCATACTCGGCACTACTAGATACAATGCCACATACCAAGTTTATGCCATAAATCAAGAAGTGATCATGCCTTCAGGAATAGCTACTGATTGAAAACTCTTACTCTCTGTTTTGTAGTGTCTCAGCAAGCTGCATCCAAGTGCAAGACATAGCCAAATTCAGCAGTTTTTACAGCAAACTCAGCAAGTGCAAAATTCAGCAGATTTTGACAGCCTCCATGACAGATAGCAAAATTTAAGGATTGAGAACAAGATACCGGTTCTATCCTCTTCCTTTCTCATCCTTACTTGATTTTCTTTCATGTCTTTATGCCCCCCTTGATGTTTTCTTGCATTTAGAGTGGTCTTTGAGGCAAAATAGGAGCTGATTTGATAAAAAAACGATTTTGACAGTTACTGTTCACTGCTTCCAACTTTCTCCGATTTTGCTGAAATTTGGTGTCCAAAGAAATGGAGGTGTGAGGATTATGAGTCACTGCTATGCGATGAGGAGATCGTTTTTTGGCCAAATTCCAACGTTTAGACCACTTTTTGGTCCATTTTGTGTTTCTCAGTGGCTAATTTTGTGAGGTTTTTAGTGTTTTTAGGTCCCTCAGTGTTTTAGTGTTGAAACTTTGTGAAAAAATTGCATAAAAAAATCACCTAAGGGATTCTTGTTTGACCTATTTTTGTGTTTTTGTGTTTTTTGTGTTTGTGTGTTTTTTGTGTTTTTGAGTTTTTGGTGTGCATAGGCCAGTTTGTGTGCTGCTTTTTGTGAGTCATTTTGAGTGTGTTTTTGTGCTGATCTTTAGTGCATGACCAGGTCCTCTAAGGACATACCAATTGACCTAGACCTTGAAATAGAAAGGACCCTTAGGAAGCAAAGAAAGGCTAGAGAGTTAGAGCTTCGGATACCTGAGAATCCTCCTGCCTCTTCTGCCACTGCATCTGATATTCCTTCTGTTTCTATACCTACCCCTGACTTCAGCACAATGGCAGGTAATGGGAATGAACACAATAGGAATGGAAATAATGTGAATCATGGTCATTTGGATGGTAGAACCATTAGAGAATTGGCTGCCCCTGATGTGCACTACCAGTCTTTATGCATTCAATATCCCCAATTGGATGCAACCTTTGAATTGAAATCTGGGCTAATCCATTTGCTTCCCAAGTTTCATGGCCTTGCAGGTGAAGATCCGCACAAGCACCTCAAAGAATTCCATGTTGTCTGCTCCACAATGAGGCCACAAGGAGTTGATGAGGAGCAGATCAAACTTAGGGCCTTCCCATTTTCATTGGATGGAGCTGCAAAGGATTGGTTATACTACCTACCACCTGCTGCCATCACAAGTTGGGATGGGCTAAAAAGGATCTTTTTGGAGAAGTTCTTTCCAGCATCCCGAACAGCCACCATTCGGAAAGAAATTTGTGGCATAAGGCAGAATCATGGGGAGACATTACATGAATATTGGGAGCGATTCAAGAAACTCTGTTCTAGTTGTCCACACCATCAAATCAGTGACTAGCTGCTAGTCCAATACTTCTATGAAGGTCTTATTCCAATGGATAGGTATTTGGTGGATGCAGCTAGTGGAGGAGCCCTCTCTGAAAAGACACCAGCAGCTGCTCAAGAGCTAATCTCCAAGATGGAACAGAATGCCCAACAGTTTGGTACCAGGTCAGCCACTCCCATGAGACAAGCCAATGAGATTGGTGTTGCTGCCATCAATGACCAACAGAGAATAGAGAACAAACTGGAGGAATTGGCCTCCATGGTCAGACAGCTAGCCCTTGATAAAGGACAGTCCAAATCTCAGCAGGTATGTGGTATTTGCTCATTATCCTCCCATGGTACTGACCAATGTCCTCAACTGCAGGAGAATACAGAAGCTTGTGCTGGCATTTTTCCAGGAAGACCCTTCCAGCCACAGCATCATCAGCAACAAAGATATGATCCATATGCTGCCACCTATAATCCAGGGTGGAGAGATCATCCGAATTTGAGGTATGGAGGTCCTTCCAACCAGCCATTCCAGCCACAGCAACAGCAACCTCAGCAGCACAGATTCAATGCACAAAGACCAAGTCAATCAATACAGCAACCCTAACCAGCTCCTAAATCCGAATCAAGCTTGGAAGATATCATGAAGCAGCTCGTTGCCAACAATCTCCAATTTCAGCAAAGGACCGACACTGCCATACAAAATTTGGAGACACAGATTGGACAGCTGGCAACCAACATCAGTGAGCTACGGAGTCAAGGTTCGGGTCAGTTGCCTTCACAACCAGTTTCAAATCCAAGGGGCAATGTAAGTGCTATCGTTCTCCGCAGTAGCAAAGAGTTAAGCAGCCCACCCTCTCCACAACCAGAACTTGGGCAGCAACAAGAAAGCCAAAGGGAAGATCAACCTACTCCCATTCAAAAGGACAAGCAGCCCACCACTATTGATCAAGATAGAGGAGAGACTTCTTACAACCATCCACTGCCATTTCCTCACCGAGCCACTCAAAATAAAAAGAGGGCAGAAGCTGAGTTGGACAAGGAGATAATGGAAACTTTCAAAAAGGTTGAGGTGAACATACCACTCTTGGAGGCCATCAGACAGATTCCCAAGTATGCCAAGTTTCTCAAAGACTTGTGCACCCACAAAAGGAAACTGAAAGGAAATGAAAAAATCAACTTGGGAAGAAATGTGTCAGCATTGATTCAACCTGCCATGCCTCAGAAATGCAAAGATCCAGGGACTTTCACCATTCCTTGCACTATTGGAAATTTGCAATTTCATAATGCTATGTTGGATTTAGGAGCCTCTATTAATGTGATGCCTAAATCTGTATATTCTTCTTTGCAGGCAGGTGCAGGCACATTGACATCTACAGGAGTGGTGGTCCAGTTGGCAAATAGGAGCACAGCATACCCTGAGGGAGTATTAGAGGATGTATTAGTAAAGGTAAAGGATTTCATATTCCCTGCTGACTTCTATGTTTTGAATATGGAGGATGATCGCACACCCGGACACGCACCACTCATTCTAGGTAGGCCCTTCTTGAAAACTGCAAGGACAATAATTAATGTGCATGAGGGTACTTTATCTATGGAGTTCGCTGGTAACACAATTCAATTCAATATCATTGATGCCATGAAGTATCCCTTAGAAGATCATTCTGCCTTGCATGTTAACTTTATTGACTTAATGGTGGAGAAAGCATGTGTTGAGTTGTATAGTCTTGAGTCTGAATTCCCCACCATCCATGATTTTACTGATGATATGCATTGCCCTCAGTCTCATGACAGACTCAGTAAGTGTAATGCTTGTTCTGAAATAGATGAGTTTTTGAGTATTGTTGATAGTGCACCTTCTCATACTATATCCGATTCTCATGTGCCTCCCATAGAGGAAGTTTCTGTTGTTGAGAATGTAGTGCAGGTAGGTGGCAACATAAGCAGACTGGTGCCTTCAATTCAACAGCCACCCACCTTGGAGTGTAAGCCCCTGCCCGAGAATCTGAAGTACGCCTACTTGGCGGATGGAGACAAGCTACCCGTGATCATCGCCGACAACCTTCAGCCTGACCAAGAGGAGAAGTTGCTGAACCTGTTGAAGCAACATAAGAGAGCCATAGGTTGGTCCCTTGCAGACATTCCCGGTATATCCCCTTCCTTATGCATGCACAGGATTCATTTAGAGGAAGGAGCTCGACCAGTGAGACAGCCCCAGAGGAGACTCAATCCCACCATTCTAGATGTGGTCAAGAAAGAGGTAAGTAAACTACTTTCGGCTGGAATTATTTATCCTATCTCTGACAGCTAATGGGTGAGTCCAGTGCAGGTAGTTCCGAAGAAGACAGGATTCACAGTGGTAGCCAATGAGAGGAATGAGCTAGTGCCCATGCGAGTGCAGAACAGCTGGAGAGTCTGCATTGACTATAGGAGGCTCAACCAAGCTACCAGGAAGGATCATTTCCCACTCCCATTCATTGATCAGATGCTAGAGAGGTTAGCTGGAAAGTCCCATTACTGCTTCCTTGATGGTTTCTCTGGTTATTTTCAGATTTGCATAGCACCGGAGGATCAGGAGAAGACCACCTTCACCTGCCCCTTTGGCACTTTTGCATACCGGAGGATGCCATTTGGTCTATGTAATGCCCCAGGTACGTTCCAGCGATGCATGGTGAGTATATTTTTAGATTTACTTGAGCATTGCATGGAAGTTTTCATGGATGATTTTTCCGTCTATGGCACCTCCTTTGATGAGTGTCTGATCAGTTTGGGTAGAGTCCTAGAGAGATGTGTTGAGAAGAATCTTGTCCTAAATTTTGAAAAATGTCATTTCATGGTTGAGCAGGGGATTGTTTTGGGTCATGTTGTGTCCAAGAGAGGTATAGAGGTTGATAAGTCCAAGGTCGATATCATTTCTTCTTTGCCTTACCCCGCGTCTGTGCGGGAGGTACGTTCTTTCCTTGGACATGCAGGATTCTATAGGAGATTTATCCAAGACTTCAGCAAGATTGCCCTTCCAATGTCCAACCTGCTTCAGAAGGATGTGGAATTCAAATTTGATGAGTCTTGCAAGATGGCCTTTGAGGAGCTCAAGAGGCGCTTGACTTCTCCACCCATCATCCAGCCACCCAACTGGGACTTGCCATTCGAGCTCATGTGTGATGCTTCCAATTATGCAGTTGGTGCCGTCCTTTCACAACGAGTGGAGAAGAAGTCACACGTCATTGCTTATGCCTCGCGCACTCTGGACAACGCCCAAGCAAACTACACCACTACTGAAAAGGAGCTTCTTGCCATTGTGTTTGCTTTAGATAAATTTCGCTCTTATCTCCTGGGTTCTAATGTTGTCGTGTTTTCTGACCATGCAGCTTTGAAATATCTCTTGAAGAAGCACGATGCCAAACCCAGGTTGATACGGTGGATGCTCCTGCTTCAAGAGTTCAATGTGGAGATCAAAGATAAGAGTGGAGCTGAGAATCTTGTGGCTGATCATTTGAGCAGGCTTCCTTCCTCTTCAGATGCCACTACCATGGACTGTCAGCCTATCAGAGATGACTTCCCAGATGAGTTACTCTATCACTTGCATGGTACTGAGCCCTGGTATGCTGACATTGTTAATTTTCTAGCTGCATCTGATATCCCTGCCCATCTTAAGAGAGATCAGCTAAGTAAATTTAAAAGTCAGGCCAAGTACTATGTATGGGATGATCCATATCTATGGCGCATGTGTAGTGACCAAGTCCTTAGGAGATGTGTGCCCGATATTGAGTTTTCTTCAGTCTTGCATTTCTGTCATTCACTTGCATGTGGTGGTCACTTTGGTCCTCAACGCACAGCTAGAAAGGTCCTAGACTCAGGTTTATATTGGCCATCCCTTTTTCGAGATGCTCATACATTTTGTAAGAATTGCACACGTTGCCAGCACACAGGATCAATATCACGTAGGAATGAAATGCCTCAGCAACCCTTACTATTTTGCGAGATCTTTGATGTTTGGGGCATTGATTTCATGGGTCCTTTTCCTGTCTCCTTTGGTTTTGTGTACATTCTTTTGGCTGTGGATTATGTTTCGAAATGGGTGGAAGCTAGAGCCACCAGGACTGATGATTCTTCTGTGGTTGCAGATTTTGTTAGATCTCATATTTTCTACAGGTTTGGCATTCCCAAGGCCATCATCAGTGATCAAGGATCCCACTTCTGTAACAGAACGATGCAATCCATGCTTCGAAAGTATGGAGTTTTACATAAAGTGGCGACGCCCTACCATCCACAGACCAATGGGCAGGCTGAGGTTTCAAACAGAGAGATCAAGCATATTCTAGAGAAGACAGTCCAGCCCAACAGGAAAGACTGGAGCAAAAGGTTGGAAGATGCACTTTGGGCCTACCGCACGGCCTACAAGACTCCTATTGGCATGTCCCCATATCGGCTGGTCTTTGGAAAAGCATGTCATCTGCCGGTAGAGATCGAGCATAAGGCCTATTGGGCGGTAAAGCAATGCAACATGGATATGACAGAGGCTGGTTCCCAACGAAAGCTTCAATTGCAAGAGCTTGAGGAATTGAGATTGGAAGCATACGAGAACTCCAGAATTTACAAGGAAAAAACTAAGGCTGCTCATGACAAATTCATCAACAAGAAAGAGTTCGAAGTTGGCCAGAAAGTCCTCCTATACAACTCCCGTCTAAAACTAATGCCAGGTAAGTTGCGTTCTCGTTGGATTGGTCCTTTTGTGGTTACTCATGTTTTTCCTTATGGTGCAGTTGAGCTTATGGATGAATCAACCGCAAAGCGATTCACAGTCAACGGGCAGCGGCTTAAGCCATTCTACGAGAGCTTTCAGGAGCATACTATGGAGGAGCTGCATCTCCTCAACGCCGCCTACAATTGACAAAATCAGGCTGTTCCTCTCCTCTCTCCTTATTTTTTATTATTTACTTGTCCTATACCTGATTCTTGCTGCATGCTTACAATGAGGACAATGTAATGTTTAAGTGTGGGGGGAGGAGTTTTAGAAAATTGAAATAAAAAAAAAAAAATAATAATAATAATAATAAAAATTTGCAAAATGAGGCAAATTGAGTTTGAAAGAATTTAGCATGATTAGAAAGTTGATCTTATCTTTTTGGGCTTTCAAGTAAATTGGAAATGAGTTTGGCTTTGGTGAGTTGATTGAGGTAGCCTTTGTGGGGATATTTGTGCATGTTCTTGTCCTTTCTTATGCTATGCCTATATCCACTAATTATGGGTATCACTCCAGAGCTTGTTTTGAATCTTTATTGAAGCTATCAATGCTCATGCATGTGAAAAAAAAAAAAAAACAAAAAAAAAAAAAAAAAAAGAAAGAAAGAAAGAAAAAAAAAAAAAAAAAAAGAGTTATCTTTTCCCTTCTTTAGGTTGAAGAACATTCATTACATCCCTTGATTATGGCAACATATTAAGCAAGTCCTTTGGAATCAAAAAGAAAAATAGATAGAAAGGCCAAAGGCCAAGGTGAGATGGAGCGTAAAACGCACTCGCCAAGGTGAGATGGAGCGTAAAACGCACTCACAAAGGTTGGGATGGAGCGTAAAACGCACCCACCTTTCAAAAAAAAAAATTGTGTCTATTTTCTGCTTGCTTAATAGTTCTTCATTGATCTTGGGTTGTTTTGAACGTTTTCTTCCTAAGGTTTACTTTACTTTTCATTGTTATCTTCCTATCCCTTTCACCTTACCATGGTTGAGCCTTGAATAAAAGTCCTTTTGATTTGCACGCATAAAGCACTAAGAGTGGAGATTTAGAAGATGAGCATATCTGGTAGTGGAATTATGATTGAGTGGAGTTGGGCATAGCATTTGAGGAACTTGAAAGCATGTTCTTATTCTATGAGGGTCTGCTTATTTTGACTCGCCTTGCCAAGTAAAATTGCCATGCTACTTGTTTGTTTGGGAAGTGTAAGAAAGATGATCTTTGAAGTGTTGAATTCCTATAAAACTTGCCATGCCTCTCATTTTGCATTCTTTGCATCCTTTTTGTTCGAAAGAGTGAATGTTAGTGTTTAGTGTTTTGCCCAGGAGTGCAAAAGTCCAAGTGTGGGGGAAATTGATAGAGCACATATTCTCATATTATTTAGCCCTCAAATTTAGTCTTTTTTGCACATTAGTTGTGTCCTTTTTATTCATCTTGGTTTTATTTTATAGAAATTGGGCTTCACACTATTTTACTTTATTTTTCCAGGTTTAGGGCTATGGGAGCATGATATGGGGCATGAAACGTCTTGATGGCAATGAGATATCTTGGAAATTGGAGATAGAGAAGTGAGGGCCATTTTTAGCAGATTTAACCTCCTGCACTTCCTTCAGTATTTTGGCCTAGATAAAGTTCCAGAATGAAGATGATGTCTTCAGAGATATTGTAGAGGACTTCTAGGGCTTTCTGTAAAGGTATGGTTTGTCCAAATCCGAGTTCGTTTGGGCCTTCAAACAGCACTCCAAAGTCGGGACTAGGAAGTTGGGTCAAATTAGGAAAGCTGCACAGATGCTGATTCCTTAAAAGGGCCATATCTTGGGCGTCCGATATCCAAATCAAGTGATTCAAAAGCCCAAATTAATCTAATCTTCCTGATCTACAATTCTTATGAAGAGGCCGAATCCCATAACGTGCTCTAACTTATCCGAAATCGGCTGTGAAGTGGCAGTAACCTAGGGTTTCCTCCTTAAGCCCTATTTAAGCACCTTAAGTGGCCGGTTTTGAGAGGATTCTTTCGGAGGGCGTGAACAGTAGCCAGCTTTCATTCTCCCCATTGTTCTTGTCAAGATAGAAGGTTGGTTTGCAATTGATTGCATCTTGATTTCTTGTGTTCTTGCTTGTTTAGTTTTCTGTTTTTCATCAAAACTTTCCCCCCCCCCCGTTTAACCTTGTTTTGACAGATCCGTTGAAGGTTCGTTGGGAGACGACTTAGGGTTGCACTCTTGCTGCAAATCCAAATCATCATTTATCTAATCTATCGGTGTTCGACAGCCCCGATCAATGCCCAAGTGTGGGATTGGTATCGAGGACACGAATGTAGAAACTGGGGAGTATATGAGGCATTCTAAGGATGAGAGTTCCTTGTAATTGAAGTGTTGAGGCTTGTGTGGGGACACGAAGCCGAATCATTACAAGAGTCAGGAAAGGGCCTGGAAGGCTCGAGGTATATCTAATCCGAGAAGGGGTTAGTGGAGTATCCCTATGTTGGGGATATGGCCAAGCCCGTATGAGGGAATGGAGTGGTTCCCGTAGAGGTGGTGTGTTAAGGGTTGTGTGCTTGAACTAGGGTGAGCTAAGGTTGAAATTAGCTCGAAGCCCAAAGAAAGAAGTCATCAACAGGTTGTGTGATGAGCTCCGGGAAGGGAGTAAGCTAAAGTTGCTTGTAGATAAGCTCTAGGCGGAGCGAGCATGTGAGATATATGCCAGTCATAGCCGGGGTAGGTATGACATTGGTAGCTTCCAGAAAGACTCCGAAGGGGTCGGCTGTGAGTTATGCATGAGGAATGCATATGGTGTCATATGATCGTATTGCTATGGCGATCCTGGAGGGGACGTGCCTAGGGTGTGAGTGGACCCTAGTTGGTTTCATGATGAAACAGGATTTATCCTAAGAAAGGATAGGTGTGTGGCAAATGAACCCTAGCAGGTGTTTGTGTGAGATGGAAATCCCAAGTGAGTTGAGCTGGAATCCAGATTTGGGATAAAGGAGTTGGGCATGAGTAGATATGCGTGTGAGAGCCATGGGGTTGGAAGTCCTAGTTGTGAAAGGCCAAGTAACTGTTCATGTGAATGATGGATGAGGGGTCAATCTAAACTCTCACTGACACTTGGGGTCAGGCAGGATGCCTAAGGTCAGGAGATGAGAGGTGAATAGACCCTCAATATGATGCCTGGGGTCGGGATGACGCCTAAGGTCATGAGACCCTTAATGGGAGACGCGTAGGTCACCTAATAAAGGGTGTGAGCGGTGTGTGGGCCAAGGGTAATGAATTATGGCAACAAGGCATCCGTGGGCTATGCGTGCACAAGAAATGCCAACTTTGGATGCCAAGTGGGTAGAGGCATGGTAAGCAATGTGGAAGCCCGGGAATTTTAGTTTCAAGTCATGGAAGCTCGAGCGAGGCATACGAAAAGTCTAGGCTGGGCGTAGTGATTGAATGCAAAGGAGGTGCAAGAAAAGACGAGAGGTCTCAATTTACTTGAAGGGTAACGGTAAGTGCTCTATGGTTATGGGTGCCGGAGCTTGAGGTCGGCTCAGCGTGTCAGTTATGGATTAAGAGATCATTGATAATCAAGCTTTGAGATGAGCTAGGTGATGAAATGAATCATGATGGGTTTGGATCCATTGTCATGGAAAGTTGGAGCTTTCAAATGTTGAATGAGAGCCGTGAGATATGATCTTGTGGGGTAAGATCATGAGGCCTCAAGATGTGAAGTGGTTTGAGAGTCTCTTAGGCGGTAAGAGATGTAGAGTCCTGAGGAGCGGGGCTCATGGTATGAGCTTGAGGTTATCAAGGTAAGGATAACCAAGTAAGATAGCTTGGGTAAGATGGTGGCGGAACCATCATAGCTCAAGAAGGCTTTAAATAGCATTAATGCTATAGGTACAAGGCTCGGTGTAACGGATCTGATGTTGTGGACCGTGTGGCAAAGGACTAATGAGTTGGCTAGTGTTGAGGGCAAGTGGCCCATGGGCCTGAGCAATTTAGTGAACTGCAGGTGACGGTTAGATGCCGAAGATCTGGAGTAGCACTTTAGAAAATTTGGTCAGGTGAGATCGAGAATCTCTTGTAAGGGATAGGACATCTAGAGTAATCCTAAGGAAGAATTGCGGAATGCGGTAATTATCCGATAGATTTTTGCAGAATATGAAGCCTAGTAAGGATAGTGGTTGCGAGCATGGTGAGGTAGTCATGCTAGGTTCAATATCAAAGGTGTGACTGGAAGGCTGAAAGTCACACTAGGGGGTGCGAAACAGATCAGAGTGGGACCTGAGCCATGCTGTTGGAAACTGTTGTTGGGCCAGTGTAAGGGAGCAACACGGTAATAATGATTGGGTGTTGATTCTCCGAAGCACAGAGTAATACGATGGGGAACCAGTGTTGGGCCAGTGTATGGGAGTGACACCTGATTGGGTGTTGAATCTCTGAAGCATAGGGCGACACGATGGGGAACCAGTGTTGGGCCAGTGTATGGGAGTGACACGATGTAATACTCGGTATTACATGGTATTGGAAAATAAATAATTTTTTTATTATTTTGAAAGGATCTCGGGTGGTCCGAGAAGCCCAAGAGTCGATTTCGAGTAATTAATTAATAAAAATTATCGAATTGACAGCAGGGAGTGCCCCGGGACTTGGATGTCCAGGGAAGAGGGCAAGAGATTGGTGAGCATCTCGAGATGAGGATAGTGACACTGGAAGCGGTCCGATCGGGAATAATTTTTGGAATAAATTCTGTATAAGCCCGAGTGGGTGCCAATATCGAATAGTCGGAGGGGACCTCCTGGAAGCTGAGGGGACCCTAGGGGTGGTTTGGTTTTCTGAGTAAGGCAACCCTTAAAGCGTTTTTGAGTCAAATAGAAGTCCCGTGCAGGTGCGGGGTGAAATCGACATTTTCTAGTAAAGTTGGTTATTAATTTTGGAGAAATTAAGATATGTTGTGGCATGATTGGAAGTAAATTGAAGCTTGGAGGGCTTAAGTGAAATTATTAAAATTTCTCAAATGAATTAATGAGAGTAAAGAGGGGTTAATGTGTAATTTAATTTATATATATATTTATATATATATATTTATATATATATATTTATATATATGAGTGTGTGAGGAGGAAGCTTCCTTGAAGCTTCCTCACGTGTTCTCTCTGTAAATTGAAATAAGAGAGATGGTCGAATGGAACAGAGAGATGAGTGTTCGAGAGGGCTCGGGAGAAAGCATTGCCGCGAGAGAGAAAGCGAGAGAGAGAAGGTCGAGCAATGGCCGGTCGAAGACACGGGACTAGCAACCAGCGAGCCGAGGCAGTGGCCATGGCCGATGGCTTAGCAACACCAGCGGTCGAGCAATGGCTCTGGGCGAACCAGCAGCAGCGGCTCAAAGTAGTCGCGATGGAGGTGGTGGCGGAGCTTATAATACCCCATATTTTCGTAAGGTTGTCACATATTTTAAGTGAGTTTAAAATACCAAAAAATGGGCTTAAAAGGAAAATTAGTTGTTGAATCAGCTGCAGGGAGTGCCCTGGAGCCTAGATGCTTAAGGAAAGTGATGTGACATCGTCAAGCATCTCGAGGTATGATTTATGGCACCGAATGTAACGACCCATTAGAGGGCCCAGTATTTATTCAGGAATTATTTAATTAATTATTGAAGCATTGATTAAGAGATTTTGCCAATTAATTATTTAATGTGGCAATTTAGAGATTTTAAAGGAAAAGAATAGCATTTATCTCTTTTTAATGTTGGAGTTAAAGGAATTTGCCAAGGTGGCAATTTAGATTTTTAATTGAGAGAATAGTACTTAAATAGCATTTAAATGGCATTTATTTTGTGAAAATTAAATGCAAGGGTATGAAGGTAATTTTGGAGTTTTATTATTATTTGAGAGTTTTAATAATAATTTTTGTATTATTATTAATTAAGTGGGACTATGTATTTAAAGAAGAATGAGAATCCATGTATGAGATGGAATTGGATTAAGAGTCTCCTAGTCCCAATAGGAGAAGGTTTTGAGAGTCTCCAAGTTCAATTGGGAGAGGGATTCCAAGTTATAAAAGGAAAGGGATCTAGGACTTTATGTCTATATATAGAGCCCATTAGCTTAGCTTTTCTTCACACCGTGTGAAGAATAGAAAGGCCAAGAGATAGCAGAGGCATGCTAGAGTCTTCAGGATCGCTCCAGGGTTCGATCAGAGAGTTCTATCAGGCAAGTATTCTTCCTGTAATCCCTTCCATTACAGGTTCATATCAGTTTTTCAGATTATTCCAGTTCTTCATTGAGTTCTCAGATTTTATATCAGTAAGCAGAGACGTATATATATATGCGTATAACAGTGAAGTTATGAGCAAGTTCCATTAATCCTTATCCATTTTGGATTGCAAGTTTTATTAATCCTTATCCATTTTGGATTGCAAGTTCTATTAATCCTCATCCATTTTGGATTGCAAGTTCCATTAATCCTCATCCATTTTGGATTGCAAGTTCTATTAATCCTTATCCATTTTGGATTGCAAGTTCCAGTAATCCTTATCCATTTTGGATTGCAAGTTCTATTAATCCTCATTCATTTTGGATTGCAAGTTCCAGTAATCCTTATCCATTTTGGATTGCAAGTTCTATTAATCCTTATCCATTTTGGATTGCAAGTTCTAGTAATCCTTATCCATTTTGGATTGCAAGTTCTATTAATACTTATCCATTTTGGATTGTAAGTTCTATTAATCCTTATCCATCTTGGATTGCAAGTTCCATTAATCCTTATCCATTTTGGATTGCAAGTTCCATTAATCCTTATCCATTTTGGATTGCAAGTTCCAGTAATCCTTATCCATTTTGGATTGCAAGTTCTATTAATCCTTATCCATTTTGGATTGCAAGTTCCAGTAATCCTTATCCATTTTGGATTGCAAGTTCTATTAATTCTTATCCATTTTGGATTGTAAGTTCTATTAATCCTCATCCATTTTTGATTGCAAGTTCGATTAATCCTTATCCATTTTGGATTGCAAGTTCTATTACTCTAAGTTCTAATATCCAGATACCTTATATCGTATCCGGATGTATCTAAAGTTCTTCAAGTATGATATCCGGATGGTTTGTTTATACATTCGGAAATGTCAAGATAATATCTGGATGTCTCGCTTGATATCCGAATGCCTCCCTCAAAAGTTGAATTTTTCATTCGAATAGTCCCCAATTATATTTGAATGCATCAGTGAGATATCCGGAGGACCAAAATCATGTCCGAATGTCCTAGTTCATATCTGAATACTTCCCAGCATATCCGAATAGCTTCTGCTTTGAATGTCAGTGTATCCGGATGAGCCTTCTTCATATCCGGATGTCTTTCATCATATCCGGATATCCATCCTAATATTCGGATGACATTTCCAGAAATCCAATTTAGCTTCCAATGAGTCCTAATTCAAGTTTAATTCAATTAATGTATTCAATATCTTCCAACATTGAATTCATAAGCCAAAACATGATAAGTTAATCATACCCATACCATAAATCATAATTCATAGAATCTTTGTATTCAAATATATAGATGAAGATCATATCATGTTCAGCATTATTTTATTTTGACATGATCAGCATTATTTTGTGAGATTATGTGCATACATTTTGGTATGAGCATTGAGCATGACTTTATATGGAGCATTACATATCGTGTGCAAGCATTTATGTGAGCATTGCATTGCATTATGCGCACTAGGCGGCTTGTCCGCGGGGATCCCATCAGTTTCAGTTTCAGCTCAGTTTATGAGTTGCTCGCCTGGTGGCAACCAGGGGGCTAGGGGCTTTGCCCATAGTATGTGCTTACAGTTTTTATGTATGCAGGTTTCAGATCAGACAGGTATGTATTATCAGATTATGTGGGCTTATGAGCCAAAGTTGCATACCTGCATTTAGTTTACAGTTTATACGCATTACATTTTTATGAATGCAATCAGACAGTGATTATACAGTACAAGTTTAGTCAGTTATTTATCAGTATCGATATTCTTCGATTCAGCTTCAGTATTCTTTCCAGCTTATTACTTGCTGAGCTTTTGTAGCTCACCTTGTACTCTTCACCCCTCCAGGTTCTAGCAGGGGAGTATCAGATGTGGGGCCTAGCAGCAGTGTTCAGTAGTGTGTGTACGTGGAGCCGCTCAAGATAAAAGATGTCTGGGAGTCTGTTGAGTTCTATAGAGTTTTCTTAGATTATATCTTATTTTATATTTCAGTTGAGGGATTGTCCCTCAGTAAGAGTTTATGCATTTCAGTTTATATTGACTAAGAGTTTTTTTTCCAATTGATTGAGATGTTCAGTCATGGTATCAGATTTCAGATTATCAGTTAGTTTATTTTATTTTCCCCATAGCACCTTTTCTCGGGCAGTTCTAGGAGAGGGGGTGTTACACCGAAAGAAATTGGATCGGGAACGGTTCTCGGTACAGCTAAAAAGGCAATTATGATTTAGGCTGAAATATCGAATTATCGTACGGGGCACCTAGGAAGTCAATAGAACCCCGAGAAAGTTCATATTTGGTATGTAGAGTAACCTTTCAGTAGTTTTTGGAAGAAACAAAAGGGTTTGTAGCCAAAACGAAGATTTGAGCCTAAGTACAGTTTTTCGAAATTGACAGAGGGAGGTCGAAACGATGTTTTTTTGAAATTTTAAAGGGAATATTTTAGGATATTTCAAAGGATTATAAAGGTCTTTAAAGAGAAGTTCAGTTTTTGAGCTAGGGGCAAAATCGTAATTTTTGAGGTTCGGGTAAAAGTGTAATTTACCCAAAAATCAGGGGCATTAGCGTAATTAGTCATTTCTTCGAGGACTAAAATGCAATTAAAAATTGGCCTAGGGACCAAGTTGAAAAGGGTCTAAGTGCAATTACCTAAAAAGTTTGGGCCAAAGTGTAATTCTCGAAACCTTTTTCCTAAGGGGCATCTGGGAGATTAAGGATAAAGTCTCATAATGACTTTAGAGATAAGATGAAAGCTCATAATGACTTATTTCATAAGATTTGATGAGATTTGATTTGATTTGATTTGATTTGGATAAGATTTGATAAGATCTTATTTGGATAAGATTTGATTGGATAAGATTTTATTCAAATAAGAATGATTGCAGAAAATCTAAGAAGATTTAGAATGATTAGAGAATATCTTAGAAGATTTGTAATGATTAGAGAATATTTTAGAAGATTTGAAATGATTGGAATATCTTGGAAGATTTTCAAAAGATTTGAAATGATTATAACTTACTTGGTGCCCAAGTTTCCAAGCTTATAAATAGGGTGCCACGGCCAAGGGTTTCCTCATTCTAAGTGGTGATAAATTTGTGCTAGACGAGAGTGCTTTGAGCTTAGTGGATAGAAGGATTTTGTTCATAGAGAAGAAGAAAGCACTTAGGTAACGTGTGAGGAGGTTCGGTTAGAAGACTTGAGGATTTACATAAATTTTGAGGAATCCCGAATTAAGTAAAGGTGAGACTCCTATACGCCAAATCTTATTTTTGTTCTCTTATAGGAGACTACTAGTGCATGAAATGTGTTTTGTGTAACGTTTTTGTACACAAAATCATATTGTTCTCTTACGTGAAATCATGTTGCATATATGAAATGTAATTTCTTGGAAAATATATGTTGTTGGTTTTTAACTATTGCATTTATAAAATTCGTGTGGCCATATTGTTGTACCTATCTATTATTGTTCGAGGGCAAAAGTCGGATATCCCCCGAGAAGCGCTATGCGTGCGCCATCGAGAAAGCTCTCGTGGGGAAGACCGTGAGTCTAAGGGACAATGGATGTGGTGTTTGCATGAGTTCTATGAGGTCGGGCCGAGGTGACATGATTGGGGACCTCCTGAGAGGCGTTGTGCGTGCGCCTTTGAGAAAGCTCTCGTTGGAGGAGGCTGACATGTTCTCGAGGCACTTCGGAGTAGTCCTCGTTTTTCTCATATGTTTTATACCTGTTCATGCATTGTTATAAACTGTTTTTGGAGCTCTCACTAGAAGGTTCATCTTCTAAATTAGACTATGTCCCTGGAATATTCAAACGTTCCAGGTTTGGCGAGCAGCTCTAAGGGAAAGAAGATAGCTGAAGATTAAGTTATCTATTGTCATGTGTAGCATGTTTTAGCTATGTTCCGTTGAGGTTTAGTTTGTTAAATGTAAGTATGGCTTGATGTATAATTGAGGTATTTAGTTGCTATCTCTTAATGATGAGTCTCCATGTATTGAAGTATTTGAAGATGTACTATGGTACGGATTCTCATGATATAATAAAAGTGAATTCAGTTGTGTACCATATCAGGTTTCGATTATCGGTTTCGCAATTTTTATGATATGCTGGGGGGGGTTTGATCTGAATTCGATGCTTGAGATTTAAGATATGTACCGTGATAAAAAGGAATTTATGTATATTTTGGGACCCAGCATAGTGACACGCTCGGTCAGAAAAATCGGGGTGTTACAGTTGGTATCAGAGCTTAAGTTTATTGGAAAGACTTAAGTGACTCTGATGTAGTTGATATCAGAGTTAAACCCTATCTGGAGATTAGGGAATCGCAATTTGGAGACTTAAGGGGATCTAAGATTGATGGAACCAGTTAGTAGGAACCCCAAGTGGAGGCTTAGGGGGGAAGAGACTGATGGTTCATAAAACGGAATCCCTACTTAGAGATTTGGGATTTTCGATTGAGGTCTTAGAGGTTATTGATTTGAGAATCAAGCCTTGTTAAGTGATTGAACAGCTGGTCGGGATGACCTAGCTATGGAAGTTAGGATCTGATAGTATGATTCAGGTGTAAGGTTGATTCGGTAACCGTGATTATGGATCCGAGAGATTTAGAGACTGTTGATTTAAGGTCATTAGTCAAAATCATTGCGAGAAATGATAGGATAACTGGTGGTTATCGAGGATGATCGAATCATGGATGATTAGTACGATATGACATAACCTTGCCGATGAGCTAGGAGCGGATGATAAGTATTTTCGGGGATCATTTAGTGACTCTGAAAATGAGATATAGGATCCAGGTGATTGGGTTAAGTGAGAGGCCGAAGATGGACGGTCGTTTTAAGAATATGAAGATATAAGAGAATCTATTTAGATCTGAAGTAGTCTTCATTTGACGGCATACAAATGCACTCTTCAGTTGTAACGCCCCCTCTCCTAGAACTGCCCGAGAAGCGGTGTTACTGGGGATAATAAAATAAACTGACTGATAACTGAATTCTGATACCAATACTGTATATATCAATTAACTGTAATAAGACTTTGAGTCAACAAAAACTGAAATCATAATTGCATCTAAGGGAAATTCCCTAAACTGGAAAATAAAATGAATGTAAACTGATCAAGCACTAACTAACAAACTAACAACTCCCAGACATCTTTGGTCTTGAGCGGCTCCACGTACACACACTACTGGACACTGCTGCTAGGCCCCACATCTGGTACTCCCCCACTGGGACTTGAAATGGTGAAGAGTACAAGGTGAGCTACAAAGCTCAGCAAGTAATAAACTGGAAAGAATAATTGAAGCTGAATCGAAGAATATCGATACTGATAAACATACTTACTGAACTTGTACTGAGAGATATAATAATCACTGGATGGCATTTATAAGATGTAATGCACATAAGCTGTAAACTAAATGCAGGTATGCAACTTTGGCCCATAGGCCCACATAACTGTAACACATACCTGACTGAACTGAGTCCTGCAAACATAAAAACTGTAAGCACATACTTTGGGCAATATGCTCCTAGCTCCCTGGTCGACATCAGGCGAGCAACTCATAACTGAGATATAATTGTACTGATACTAGTGGGATCCCCGCGGACAAGCCGCTTGGCGCGCATAATGCAATGCTCATATAAATGCTGGCACACGATATGTACTGCTCCACATAAAGTCATGCTCAATGCTCATATAATGTGTATGCACATAATCTCACAAAATAATGCTGACCATGTCATAATGAACTGCTAAACATGGTATATGATTTTTACTAGAAATATTGAGATTCAAATATTCTGAAATTTCTAAGTATAGGCATGGCATATTGGATTTTATCATATCTTGGCATAAAAATTCAATATTTGAATAATTGAATATTTATATTAAATTTAAGACTTGAATCAAGAATTTATTGGAAGCTATTTGGATGCCATTTGATACTATTTGGATGATTGAGAAAGTCTAAGGAGGCAATTTGAATGAAAAAGCAGCCCCTTCGAATGAAAAAAACAGATTTCAACAAGCTCATTCGAATGGCAGAAAACTCATTCGAATGACAGAGACTCATTCGAATGACAGAAGGCTCATTCGAATGATAGATGATATTTAAAGGCTATTCGGATCTGATCTGGGACTCATTCGAATGACTCTCAAATTCATTCGAATGAATTTTGAAAATTTCCAACATTTGAACTGGCAAAACTAGACTCATTCGAATGCAACAGTAACTTTATTCGAATCAATTTGAAGATCATTCGAATGACAAGAAGGCTCATTCGAATGCTAAGCTATACAAGGCAACAACTTACTCACATCTTCAAGGGCTCATTCAAATGACAACAAGGCTCATTCGAATGACAGTCTAAAAACCTCAAAAATTCATACGAATGATACGATATCTCAGGACTCATTCGAATGACAGGGCACTCATTCGAATGACTGATACATTACAAGGGAAAAACACTATGATAACACTGAAACTTATTCGAATGCTTTGAAACTCATTCGAATGACACAAGACTTATTCGAATGACTGGAATCTTATCAGATATAAAGCTTACAATAACAGAGATCATAACTTGAATCAAAACTTAGCTTCACTACACCATTCCAAAAGAAATCTTGGGAGAACAATCCCAATTGATATATTAACAACTTGAGGGATGATTTACTGATCATAACTAATGTAAACGTTGCAAGGAACATGCATGAACTGGATGGTACTCACTGTACGCATGTAAATACACATATAAACATGCACTGAACTGATATAACTCACTGTAACGCACATATATATATACATGCACTGGAACTGATTCAATTCTGGAAATCTAATATCAAGCTCAATCAAGACCTGTAAGGAAGGATTACAGGGGAAGGATACTTGCCTTATGATCTCCTTAATTGACTCAATAATCTCCCGAGAGCCTTCTATGCAAAGCTTGAACTCACTGTATATGCATGAAAAATATATACATACATACTGACTGTATTAATCTGAATTACACTAAGAATCTTGAATCAACTGAGGGTATCACTGAACTATAATCCCGTAAGAATGGATTACAGGGATGGAATACTTGCCTTAGACTCTCTGATCGAACCCTAACAATCTCCAAAAGAGACTCCTATGCAAGACTTTGAATCTGCTACTACTTCTTGGCTCCCCTGTTCTTCACGATTTTTCTCTCCTTCAGTGGCGTGAAGAAACTAAGGCTAATGGTTTATATATACATATGCCTATAGGAAGCCCTAATGCCCTCTCCTTCTCCTACTATATCCAGGAGACTCTAATCCCAATCCTCTCACGGATGGAATCACTAATCTCTTAATAACTCTTATTAACTAAATTAAATAAATAACAACTTCTTAAATGACCTTCAAGTCCTTGCATTTAATTTCAAAAATAAATAAATAATTAAATGCTATTTAAAAGCTATTTTCTCAATTAAAATCTCTAGATTGCCACATTAACAATTAATTGGCAAGAATTCTCCAAACAAAACTAATTAAGAAATTCAATAATTTCTAAATAAAAATCTAAACCCTCTAATGGGTCGTTACATCAGTAGAGGAAGGACTTGAGAATGCAAGTATGAGTGGCGTTGGAGACGCTACGAGGGAATTGTGATCCGTTAAGTTTTGGTATGCAATTACGGTGTATTGCAGAAGGAGTTAGACATGTGGCTGCGATAGTGAATGATAGTTCTCAGAGGACTACCACGGAATCGTGCACTTTTACTCAGGGTGTACCCGTATGGGGGTTGACGCTGGTGTAGGAGTAAGCCTACTATGTGACCTGGTTGATGGTGACAGCTTGTGTGCTAGCTGACGGTAACTGTAGTGCCTAGGAGGAACTAATTTGGTAGTTGCAGGTCGATAGTCAACTGGATCTGAATAATGGAATCTCGGTGAGTGAGATTTTGGGTAATAGAGCATGGCTAGTCTAAAGCCTTGATGATGAGTTATGAGATGGAAATCTCAGTTCATGGAAACATTTGTGCACCTAAAATGCAAGAGTTGCTTGATAGGTCGTAACAACCATAAAGGGAATAATGAGATACCTAGTCAACAGAATTGGTGACTATGGTTCAGTATGCCAAGTGGGTTTGGAGATTTAGAAATTGTGGACTCAGAGTAAACCTAAGGGAAGGTTTGCATGAGGAGTACCGTAGAGGTTAACGCTGTTAAAACTTGATAGATGATCAGGAAGTTGTACGTGGCTAAATGTGTGAAGCCACTGTGAATCTTGGGATTTAGGCTAAGAATTTTGAGGAGCCTAGCGAGTTTGAGGATTTGAAACATATTGAGTGTATGTAAGAAAGGCACGTCTCAGAGTTGACTTCCAATAGGTTGAAGGGCGACCCTAGCTTTGTGATCACTCATGCAAGGACTTTGGTCATGTGATGGGGTTAGGGAGGTGTAATAACCTACCCAAAAGTCTGGTAAGCCCAGAACCTTAGCCATGATAAGGTGAGGGAGGTGTGGATGCCGCCCAAAAGTCCGTAGGCAAGGTGGGTAACCCCAGGTTCGTCGTTGGAAATGGGTGTGTGAGAATGCTAGACCTGAATGGGGGTGAGGGAGGTGTGAATTCTGCCCAAAAGTCCGGTTGGCCCGAAGTAGTTGAGGAAGGAAGTTTCTGGACTGTCTGAATTGAGGTAAGGTTACCTTGAGGAAGCAACTCATGGGATCGAGTCATGTAAGTTTGGTGTCAACTTAGCTAATGAAGTGGCCAAGGTGAAGTCTTGAGCCTCGTAGAGGTTTTGAGTTGGAAATTTTGATTGTCCATGATTTGGGACATGATGAGTTGATGTCATTGGGATGATAGTATATCCGTGTCAGGAAGACACGCGATGATCAAGAGTCTGGGTACGATCTGTGAGATGGGACATGTGGATAGGTTATGCCTTAGGCAACCGCATGGGACCCAAATCATTATCAAGATAGCCGAAAGGCGGATCTTTGAAAGATTTATGATTCTGAGATGTATAGCTCTAATCATAGTGAAATTTTGTTAGGAGTAGAAACCGAACCTATGGGGTGTCTGATGGTGGTTTTGACACCTATGGGAAGGAATATGGAGTCCTCACAGATGAGTGACCCGAGGATCCATGAGGTTTGGGGTTAAGTCAGGTACTAGAATAAGTACCCGAAGTGACAGAGGAAGGGACCAGAGCTTTGTGATATGATCCCTAAGCTATCTATGAAATAGTTGAAAGTTTGTTGAGATTGGCAGGCTTTTGTCGGAGAATGGTGGAAAGATTTTCCAAAATGGTAGTATCCATGTCAGGACTCGTGAGGAGAGTCAAGTGAGAATGGTCTGCCCGATGCAGTGAGAGCTTGTGATAGCTCAAAGGATTGGGTTACATGTTGATGCAACATGACCAAGTGATCGAGTGTGGATCATGTTGAGGCACAAGGCGAACTACTCGATGTGTGACTTGGTGCTGGCAGTTGAGGTATGTGCTATTGAGGTTATGGAAGCACTACCGATGCGATGAGATGTTTGAGGTGTTCACGAACCACAAAGGTCTGACGTATGTGTTCTCGCAGAAAAAGTTGAACATGAGGCAGCAACGATGGATGGAGTTCCTGAAAAACTACGACTGCACTTTTTGTATCACCCGGGGCGTGCCAATGCGGTGGTTGGGTTGATGGCCCAGGGGTGGTCACTGATTGAGGCTTTTAGCCTAATGTTGGTGAGTGTAGTGCCGAAGGGTTCGTCCATCTTGATAGATAGCCTGGCGGTTCGATTGGATCTAGAGACCGAGATACGAGAGACTAGTGGGGATGACCAGTGTATACATCTATGGATAGATGAGTGTGGCCAGCCCAAGAGTTATGATTTTTGAGATGCGAGATGGCATTCTCAAGTTCGGGGTAGGAAGTGCATGCCTAAAGTTTTGGAAGAGCACCTGTCGTTGGTTGAGTTTGTGTTACCACGACAGCGTTGGGATGGCTTCATATGTGGTTTATGGTGGAAGAGCACTATCGATCGCCCGATGTGTCAAAACTATCAATTGTTGGACCCTCAATCAAGCAGTCCCTGTGGTTGAACCGAGTGGGTGGGGCAGTCCATACCCAGGCTAGGAATGTCAGGACCGTTGGAGGTGAGGAAGCCTCTGCCAGCGAGTACGCTAGATTCCTTTGGGGAGGAGTGATCTCATGTCGGGCTGACGGGGGGAATGCTAGATGTATGGGTGCTAGCTGTCGACTGTTAAGGTATGGTTGTTGGGCGTTTCTTGTTTACTCACCACCAGAAAAGTTAGATTGGAAATTTAGAATTTTGTCGACTATGAGATATGTCCAGGCTGTGAAATGGCTTGTTTTGATCTTTGGAGATTGCGTGTATGAGCCAATTTCGAGGACGAAATTCTTTTAAGGGGGGTAGATTATAATACCCCATATTTTCATAAGGTTGCCACATATTTTAAGTGTCACATATTTTAAGTGAGTTTAAAATACCAAAAAATGGGCTTAAAAGGAAAATTAGTTGCTGAATCAGCTGCAGGGAGTGCCCTGGAGCCTAGATGCTTAAGGAAAGTGATGTGACATCGTCAAGTATCTCGAGGTATGATTTATAGCACCGAAAGAAATTGGATCGGGAACGGTTCCCGGTACAGCTAAAAAGGCAATTATGATTTAGGCTGAAATACCGAATTATCGTACGAGGCACCTAGGAAGTCAATAGAACCCCGAGAAAGTTCATATTTGGTATGTAGAGTAACCCTTCAGTAGTTTTTGGAAGAAACAAAAGGGTTTGTAGCCAAAACAAAGATTTGGGCCTAAGTGCAGTTTTTCGAAATTGACAGAGGGAGGTTGAAACGATGTTTTTTCAAAATTTTAAAGGGAATGTTTTAGGATATTTCAAAGGATTATAAAGGTCTTTAAAGAGAAGTTCAGTTTTTGAGCCAGGGGCAAAATCGTAATTTTTTAGGTTCGGGTAAAAGTGTAATTTACCCAAAAATTAGGGGCATTAGCGTAATTAGTCCTTTCTTCGGGGACTAAAATGCAATTAAAAATTGGCCTAAGGACCAAGTTGAAAAGGGTCTAAGTGCAATTACCTAAAAAGTTTGGGCCAAAGTGTAATTCTCGAAACCTTTTTCCTAAGGGGCATCTGGGAGATTAAGGATAAAGTCTCATAATGACTTTAGAGATAAGATGAAAGCTCATAATGACTTATTTCATAAGATTCGATGAGATTTGATTTGATTTGATTTGATTTGGATAAGATTTGATAAGATCTTATTTGGATAAGATTTGATTGGATAAGATTTTATTTTATTTAGATAAGAATGATTGCAAAAAATCTAAGAAGATTTAGAATGATTAGAGAATATCTTAGAAGATTTGTAATGATTAGAGAATATTTTAGAAGATTTGAAATGATTGGAATATCTTGGAAGATTTTCAAAAGATTTGAAATGATTATAACTTACTTGGTGCCCAAGTTTCCAAGCCTATAAATAGGGTGCCACAGCCAAGGGTTTCCTCATTCTAAGTGGTGATAAATTTGTGCTAGACGAGAGTGCTTTGAGCTTAGTGGATAGAAGGCTTTTGTTCATAGAGAAGAAGAAAGCACTTGGGTAACGTGCGAGGAGGTTTGGTTAGAAGACTTGAGGATTTACATAAATTTCGAGGAATCCCGAATTAAGTCAAGGTGAGACTCCTATACGCCAAATCTTATTTTTGTTCTCTTATATGAGACTACTAGTGCATGAAACGTGTTTTGTGTAATGTTTTTGTACACAAAATCATATTGTTCTCTTATGTGAAATCATGTTGCATATATGAAATGTAATATCTTGGAAAATATATGTTGTTGGTTTTCAACTATTGCATTTATAAAATTCGTGTGGCCATATTGTTGTACCTATCTATTGTTGTTCGAGGGCAAAAGTCGGATATCCCCCGAGAGGCGCTATGCGTGCGCCATCGAGAAAGCTCTCGTGGGGAAGACCGTGAGTCTAAGGGACAATGGATGTGGTGTTTGCATGAGTTCTATGAGGTCGGGCCGAGGTGACATGATTAGGGACCTCCCGAGAGGCACTGTGCATGCGCCTTTGAGAAAGCTCTCGTTGGAGGAGGCTGACATGTTCTCAAGGCACTTCGGAGTAGTCCTCGTTTTTCTCATACGTTTTATACCTGTTCATGCATTGTTATAAACTATTTTTGGAGCTCTCACTAGAAGGTTCATCTTCTAAATTGGATTGTCCCTGGAATATTCAAACGTTCCAGGTTTGGCGAGCAGCTCTAAGGGAAAGAAGATAGCTGAAGATTAAGTTATCTATTGTCATGTGTAGCATGTTTTAGCTATGTTCCGTTGAGGTTTAGTTTTGTTAAATGTAAGTATGGCTCGATGTATAATTGAGGTATTTAGTTGCTATCTCTTAATGATGAGTCTCCATGTATTGAAGTATTTGAAGATGTACTATGGTACAGATTCTCATGATATAATAAAAGTGAATTCAGTTGCGTACCATATCAGGTTTCGATTATCGCTTTCGCAATTTTTATGATATGCTGGGGCGGGTTTGATCGGAATTCGGTGCTTGAGATTTAAGATATGTACCGTGATAAAAAGGAATTTATGTATATTTTGGGACCCATCATAGTGACACGCTCGGTCAGAAAAATCGGGGTGTTACAGAGTTGGCTTGCGGTGGCGCACGAGATGGCCAGGAGCTTCGGCATCCATCAATGGCAGTCGCGGGTTGCAGCGCAGGGAAGCTGTCGGCTGTGGTTGCTGCGACGAAGGCGGCCAGCGATGATGGCCACGATGCAATGGGAGGTAACCGGAGACGTTGTTGCTAGCTGCAGCGAGCGTCTGAGCTAGGCAGCGACGGCCGGCAGGAGGCGCGTGCAGGGTTGCCACGCGAGGAAGAAGAAGTCGCGCACGGGAAGAAAGGATGGGGAAGAAAGAAAGGAAAGAAAAAAAATAGAAAAAAAAAGAAAAAAAAAAGAAAAAAAAGAAAAAATGAAAAATGGGAAAAAATAGCCAAAAATTTCAGAAAATTGGGGAAAGTTTTGGAAATTAATTTGGGGCCCGAGGAGCGTGTTGGAGGCTGAGAATGAGTTTCAGGCGCAAGATTTACAGCCAAGGAGGCAATGCTGGATGAGCGTTTTCCCGATGTCTTCTCCAAAAATTAATTGAGGTAAATTGAGTTAATTCTTCCCAAGTTAATTTCATTAAATGAGATAATGAATTGTGCAGTATTGGTTGGATTAAACCTTGTGTTGGGGCTATTTGAAGTTTTGTTGATGGATGATTTTGGTGATGTGCGGCATAGTTGAGGGCATTGGTTTAATGCCTGATGTTGATAGAGTTGGGTTTGTTTGTATTTGTATCTAGATTTGACCGGAGAGGGAGTGATCCTAGAAGAGCTTGGAGTTCGGGCTGGAGTTCGTGCCAAGGCAGAGATGAGGCTTCGAGCCAGGTAAGGGATGGCCTCATGTGGAGGTGGCTTTGCAAGTTGGTAAATATGTTGGATAATATTTTTATGTTACATTGGCATGTAGTGGTTATATCTTGTGTGATGCAAGACCTAGTGGACCTATGGCCATATGGAGGACTAGTATGGTAGGGGCTGATAGGTTGATGCCTTAAACCTTAGTGGGTTGTGAGGATAAGTGGGCCTAGCCTCATTTGCATGCATTTAACATACATATATATGATTATATTCATATTTACATGCATTACACCCTTATTGAGTCTTTATGACTCATGAGGTTTTACCTCATGTGTAGATGCTGCAAGTCTAGATGCAAGCAGGGATGGTGCTGGAAGGTTGTTGTGGCAACTAACGTTGTTGCCCGAGATGCGTGGAAGTGCATTCTACTGTATTTCGTGAAGGATCATGAACGAGGAAACATAGCATGCAACGGAAGCGGTTTAAAATCAAAACCGTTCCTCGTATTGATTAGAATCTAGGAGACTTACTTTTTCGGCGGATTACCGGACGGAACGGAGTGATAGGAGCAGGATGAGCGGGAGCTTCTTCGCGTGGTGGAGACGACGGCTGTCCTGCAATCCTTCGGCTCCTTCGCATTAGAACTCAAAAGCACTCTTTCGATCTTCCGGAGTATGACTCGAACTCGTGGCCTCTCTTTTGGTGAAGAAGAGTCAAAAACGACCTTGGATGAAAAACAACCAAAGAGAGATATATATATAGGGAGAACCCTAGGGTTAAAACCCTAGTGGGCCAAACCTTAATGGGCCAAGTCCATTTAATTAATTTTCTAATTGGGTTAGCCCAATTAATTAATTAAACTATTGAACTATTATTTTATTCTAACCCAATTAATTATGGACCATCCTGAATAAAATAATTCTCTCTCAATGTAATTCACCCAACAAGCCAAATGTATTAAAAAATACATGAGTTACATCAAGCTACCCCGGGGACCAAAAGACAAATTATTCACGGCTACTAAAATGACCAAAATATCCCTGCTACCTAGTAGCTATATTTTGTCATTCTAAGTGTTCCAACTATCACCATATGGTAACACTGACCCCACGAATAATTTTGCATATGCCATGTCTTTGACCTACTAGTGTAATGACGAAAATACCCCTCTGCGTAACACCCATCATTTAGAAAGGAATAATGTACTAACATCTCTCTAAATGATTTCTACCATCCTTAGATCACTAGTCCAATAATCCGTGACTACTTGAATGTACTTGCTTATCACTGGGAGCTACCCAAAAGCACACACTCTTAAGTCACGTTCCCAGGGTCCTGGATTATTTGATTATTCTTGGACAATCACAAGGGGGTGAATCACAGAAACTATCTTGTATTAGTCTGTCTTAGCTAATTAGAAACCATACTCCCAACTCAAAAGGATATTGATCTTTGATAGACCTCACCTACAATGAATCTAAGAATATAGCTCTAGGTTCACTAGACCACCAACTAATACTCAAGTATTAGAGTACTCGTCCACGTAGTAGCAGTGATAGACTAGCTCCATGATAATTAGCTTCTATCACAGGTCCACTCTACGCATTCCAAATGCGCTTGTACAATTAGAGTAAACGGACTGTTTACTGGCTAAGGCAAGCCATCCTCCATTAGGATCTATTGCACAATGATCTTATCATGATAGAATGCCCAGTTCTATCAAAAGATCAAGAGTAATATTTTTCTTGCTTATTAAGTACCCATGATTCATGCCTAACTGTGAAGAACGACCCATCACATGAATCACTTACTTAATAGCATGGACACTTTTCCAACAATTAAATGCAAATAATATATGTGCCATGAACTGAATAAAAGAAACATCATTACCATAAATTAAACAAAACATGTCTTTAGGGCATACATTTCCAACATTTCGTATATGTAATTATGTGATTGAATGTAAGTGATATTGAGCACTAGATGTATCTAGTTGTTGTAATAATAATGTGATAGATAATTGTGACTTTGCGTGAAGAATATGTGGCTTTAGTTGTTGAATCCAAGTTCGGACCAAGTAAAGATCACCGAGGTATGTTCTCATAAATCCCCAATACTCAGCGAAGTGTTTGTTATGCTAGCTTTGTGCTTGGGTCACCTCTGGTTTGCTTTGAGGCGAGCTGAAGAGAGGTGAAGCTCACTCGGGTTTCAGGTCTAGGTCTGCTGTATTTTCTTGTTTGAGTTGGGACCGATTCCTGAGTGGAGCTAAGGGAAGGACGAAGCCTAGTTCCCACCTAGGGCGTTTCCTGTTGAAACATAGTTCAACCCTTCAGTTGTGGTTCGACGGGTGAGTAATTCGGTTAATTATTCATCAGTGGCGCCTGTAAGTGGAGCGGGTCGTTACAGTTGGTATCAGAGCAATGCTAGCTATATGAGTAGGAAAGGCTAGTGTGCTTGGGTGTTATGTATGGTCGGTTAAGTGGTTAATGTGAGTAATTGCCAAAGTTTTGGAATAGAGGATGTCCGGCATGATTTGGATGCAAGTTTGAATGTCTTAACTGCTGAGTTGGGGTCGAGAACAATTGATTTGAAATTTTGAGATTTCAATGTAAGGTTGGTCCGGTAACCTTGAAAGTTGGATATGTAGACTGAGGACCCTAAGGGATTGGGTCAAGTCATTGAGGCCTGCAATGGTATGTTTGGATATTCCTGTTCTGGGGATGAGAAAATACCCTGGTTTGAGATGATATACCTGTGAGAGGTATATGGGATGAGCAATAAGGAACTGAAAACCCGAGTGTGGGTGTTGGTGTCAAGAAAACTCGAATGTGGCATTTCAGAGATATGAAGTGTTTTAAGAATGGGAACTCCTTTAGATTGAAGTGTTTAGGCTCATGTGGGGACACGAAGCTGAAGCATGACTAGTTCAGGAGGGAATTAGTGGAGCGTCCCTATGTTAGGGATTTACCGAGCATGTTCGAGGGAATAGAGTTGTCCATTGGAAGGGGTGTAGTAAGGCGTGTGCGCTTGAGATAAAATGAGCTAAAGTGGGTGTTAGCTCGAGGCTCAAGGAAAATATTCGACATCAGGCGATGTGATCGTATTGTTAAAAAATAAATCCCGGAGGGGATTTAGGGTATGAGTGGACCCTAGTTGGCTTCTTGATGAGACGAGGTCTATCCTTGGGAATGATAGGTGTGTGGCAAGTGGACCCAGCGGGTGTTTGCATGAGATGGAAGTCCCAAGTGAGTAGAGCTAGAATTCAGGGGAATCCAGATTTGGGATTTAGGAGTTGGCCATGCGTTGATATACGTGCAGGAGCCATTGGATTAGAAGTCTTGGTTGAGTAAGGCCAAGTGACCATTCATGTGATCGATGGATGAGGGGCCAATCAAAACTCTCATTATGACGCTTGGGGTCAGGTGGGACACCTAAGGTTGGGAGCTGAGAGGTGAATAGACCCTCATTATGATGCCTAGGGTTGTGATGACGCCTAAGGTCTCGAGACCCTTGATGGGAGACGTGGAGGTCACCCAATGAAGGGTATGAGCGGTGTGTGGGTCGAGGGTAGTGAATTGTGGCAACAGGACATTCGTGGGCTATACGCGCACAAGAAATACCAACTTTGGATGCCTAGGGGGCAGGGGCATGGTGAGCAATGTGGAGGCCCCAAAAATTTTAGTTCCAAGTCAGGGAAGCCCGAGCGAGGCGTGCGGAAAGGCCAGGCCGGGCGTAGTGACTGAATGCATTCAGGAGGTGCAAGAAGGGACGAGAGGTCTCAATTTACTTGGAGGGTAACAGTTGGTACTCTATGGTTATGGGTGCCGGAACTTGAGGTAGGCTCAACGTGTCGGTTGTGGATTGAGAGATCATAGATAATCACACTTTGGAATGAGCTAGGTGGTGAAATGAATCAAGATGGGTTTGGATCCATTGTCATGGAAAGTTGAAGCTTTCAAATGTTGAGTGAGAGCTGTGAGGTATGATCTTGTAGGGTAAGATCATGAGGCCTCAAGACGCGAAGTGGTTGAGAGTCTCTTAAGCGATAAGAGATGTAGAGTCCTGAGGAGCGAGGCTCATGGTATGAGCTTGAGGTTATCAAGGCAAGAATAACCAAGTAAGATGGCTTTGGTAAGATGGTGGCAGAACCATCGTAGCTCGAGGAGGCTTTAAGTAGCTTTGATGCTATGGGTGCAAGGCTCGGTGTAACGGATCTGATGCTGTGGACTGTGTGGCAGAGGACTAATGAGTTGGCTCGCGTGAGGGCAAGTGGCCCATGGGCCTGAGCAATTTAGTGAACTGTAGGTGACGGTCGGATGTCGAAGATCTGGAGCAGCACCTTAGGAAATTTGGTCAGGTGAGATCGAGAATCTTCCGTAAGGGATAGGACATCTAGAGTAGTTCTAAGGAAGAATCGTGGAACCTGGTAATGTTCCGATAGACTGGTAGCCGAGTAGGAAGCTTGATGGGGTGACGCTATGGGTGCGAAGCAAATCAGTGTTGGACTTGAGCCATGCTGTTGGGAACTGTTGTTGGGCCAGTGTAAGGGAGCAACACGGTAATGATGATTGGGTGTTGGCTCTCTGAAGCACAGGGCAACACGATGAGCGAACTAGTGTTGGGCCAGTGTATGGGAGTGACACGGTAATGATGACCAAGTGTTGGCTCACCTAAAGCATATGGCAACACAGTGATTATGCAGATGGTCAAGAGCTGAAGATCTGTGAGATACACGATAGGTGGACGAAAGCTGTGGTCAGTTCTGCAACTCAACTGCGAGTAATAAGCGGTGTTGAGGTGGTTTAACGAATGTTAAGGTTTTGTAGCACCTCGAGATGCTTGAGAAAGAAACCCGAGAAAAAGGAAAAGGTCTAGCATGGGAGTAACGCTACGGTTGATGCCTATCGTCGATGAGTCTAATGCTAAGGACCACTGAATATAGACGGTTAGTTCACGGGAGGGACTGTAGCCCTCTATGTGGAGTAACCTGTCTACGGTGGAGACGGTTAGACGCCGAAGACCTGGGGTATGTTGTAGGTTATGTCTGGGCCAGACCTAAATTTCCATGAGGGTTGAAGTATCATAGTGGTGCCTTTGGTTATCATGGCAGTCAGAAAGTTTGTGAGTCGATTGAGTGATATCTTGTGGTATGATAACAAGACGTGTAGCGATGCTTCTTGCTAAAGGATGCTAACGCAATTGTGGGTAAATTGATCGCAGTTGACCGGATAAAAATTTGAGATGATGGACCTCGTGTGACCTTACGGTGATGCAAGAAGATGGGTCGATTGGAGGAGTCGGTAAATGACTCGAGAATGTTACGTAAGTGCCGTGGAGGGCAAGACTTACGAGTTAGAAGTCAACCATGAGATGGGAATATTGAAGTGTGCGAAGGTTTCAAATAAAAGGATCTCTAATCCTATGATATGAGTTGTGACAGGCTGAACAAGTGGATAAGACACGGTTCGAAATCCACGAAGGCTCGCAATTGCACAGTCTAGTGTTAGTCCTAATGTGTCGATGCGAAAATGAGGAAGTATCCTCATGTAGTACTGGATGGATTTCTGGTTGATGACACAGGATCAGTTGCCAGGTGGTAGCACCTGATGGCAATGATGGGAGCGTGAGGCTCGAGGACTGTGATATAAAGCCTTATTGATTGATTGTGTGCATAAAGGTTCAGCGGGTCCTGGTGGTTAAACCAAGTGGGGGTTGAGAAAGAGATTTGAAGGGATAAAAGAGGGTTGGTCAGGGTAGAATTGTGTCGCTTAAAGGAGTGTTACTCCGTAGCGAGAATTATAAATGGTAGAGTTGAAATGTATCCTAGGTAGAACGTGAGAGGTTCTCCCAAGAAAAGTTGAGCATGGGGCAACAGCATGGGATAAACCTCCTAAGGTACGACAACTCTAACAAGATGGATCACCCAGAGAAAGCCAACGTGATGGCAAGTACCTGAGTAGGAAAATGAGTCCTACGGCATTGAGTGGAAGTGTGAACTCCATATGAATGGCAGGGGTGATTTCCAGTGGGTGGAGTTTAAATCGAAGTCATAGTCGATGATTGCAAAGGTAGTGCCTGGAGGAAGGATGTGTTGGTGGTGAGCCGGGCGATCCGGCTAGAGCTAATTGAGTTGGCTAGAGGAAAGTTGAGGGCGAATTTAAGATGTCTCCAGTGGGTGACAAGAGCTCGAAAGAAGAGCTCGTGGAACGAGATTAATTCCCAAGAATAGTGTTAGGTGATGAAATCACTTGATAGTTGGGAGTATTACAACTAGAAGGATGCCTTAGAGTGTGGGCAATTGATAAGATTTAGCCTCGAGGTTAGGGGTTAACAGTGTGAAAGGAAATCAACTAGTGGAGCTGATAGGTGACCGACTGAGGGTAGCCGATGGCGACCGAAGGTGTTGACCGGTGATAGCAGCAGCAGCAAGCGACGATTGGACATGATCGTGCAGCATCGCGAGAGTAGTCGGTTAGTGGCGTAGGTGGCTCCGGAGTCGTGGTTGCGGCCGGATGTGGCGTTAAGCCATGGCAAGAAGTAGTCTTAGCCGATGATGGTGGCATAGAGCCCCTGTGGTGGCTCACCGAGTGGCATGAGCTGATTGTAGCAAAGTGTATAAGAAGTTCGGGAGAAGCCAAAGTCTCTCAGGGAATTAGCTAGCTGCTATAACCATAGCAAAGTGACATGAGGAAGGCGGCCTAAGAGGGGTCGTGCTGGTTGCGATGACTAGTGAAATTCAAGGAGCAGCGAGTCTTTTGAGATGTTATGGTGGTGTCATCGTCGCTGTCAGGGAAAAGATGTTGTCATGAAGGTCAAAGGTAACCATTGTGTATGGTAGGACCTCGAAGCCGAGTATAAATGGCCATAAAGGCTGGTGCCTGTGAAATTAAGATGCAACGACCGTGGAGGGAAATTCATTGTTGTCATGGTGTTGTCCTTGCCGAGGAGGATAAGGGGAACCATTATGCATAGTTTAAGTCAGGTGCCTAATGTGGATTGAGAATGAATCTGATTTAAGGAGGCTGAAAGGTTTGTGTCTCTATAATATAAGGTTCTGTCAAGAAATGGCGGAATTTGAAAGGTCTCGATGAAATTGAAGCTGGGAGAGTAAATTTGGCTAGAAGATCATTACAAGAGTAGGGGTGCAACCATGTTAGCTTGTTGTGGTGCGGACCAAGGGCACGAGTCATCCTATAGGTGCAATGCAATAAGTGATTGTGCATATGGTAATAAGCCAATAACTTGTGCCATGCACCGTGGGTGATGACGAAGGCCGATTAATGGTTCCGCGACCTTAAGCGCATTAGTAGGATCCTTGACTCACGATAGGGTTTAATAGCCAAGGTAAGGCCTAGCATGGGGCATGATTGTGAAAGTTGAATTGGGTGAAGAATTGAAGTGGTTACTCAGTGAAGAGTTCCTTGGTATGGGTATGAGACCCCTACTAGCGTGTGATATCGGCTAGTAAATATCTTTGTGTGCTTAATGCGAAGAACTCTTGGTTGGGAAAATATTGTGGCCCAAGCAGGGTTAAGCTCGAGGTGAGATTGTAATGGTGCGTGCATCGCTAAGCTCGAGGTGGACTCGAGTAATGCACATATAGTTGAAATGTGTGATAGCTTGGCATGGTGTTCGGTTATGCATGATCATATCGATAAATGAGGGTCGGCTGGTCAAGGTAGTAGACCATGTATGAAATGGTCGAAGTTGGCTGGATGGGCCAAATGGTTGTTTCCCATGTAGTGCTAGCATGGTTAGTTGGTCGGTAATGAGAGGTTGCCATGAGAATCGACTCAAACTATGCAGGCTGGTAATAAATGGCGATATGCCATGGTGGAATGGGTGTCAGAGTGTTGTGTGTGTTGGAAATGTATGCCCTAAAGACACGTTTTGTTTAATTTATGGTAATGATGTTTCTTTTATTTAGTTTATGGCACATATATTATTTGCATTTAATTGTTGGAAAAGTGTCCGTGCTATTAAGTAAGTGATTCATGTGATGGGTAGTTCTTCACAGTTAGGCATGAATCATGGGTACTTAATAAGCAAGAAAATATTACTCTTGATCTTTTGATAGAACTGGGCATTCTATCATGATAAGATCATTGTACAATAGATCCTAATGAAGGATGGCTTGCCTTAGCCAGTAAATAGTCCGTTTACTCTAATTGTACAAGCGCATTTGGAATGCGTAGAGTGGACCTGTGATAGAAGCTAATGACAAAGTACTAATCATCATGGAGCTAGTCTATCACTGCTACTACGTGGACGAGTACTCTAATACTTGAGTATTAGTTGGTGGTCTAGTGAACCTAGAGCTATATTCTTAGATTCATTGTAGGTGAGGTCTATCGAAGATCAATATCCTTTTGAGTTGGGAGTATGGTTTCTAATTAGCTAAGATAGACTAATACAAGATAGTTTCTGTGATTCACCCCCTTGTGATTGTCCAAGAATAATCAAATAATCCAGGGCTCTAGGAACGTGACTTAAGAGTGTGTGCTTATGGGTAGCTCCCAGTGATAAGCAAGTACATTCGAGTAGTCATGGATTATTGGACTAGTGATCTAAGGATGGTAGAAATCATTTAGAGAGGTGTTAGTACATTATTCCTTTCTAAATGATGGGTGTTACGCAGAGGGGTTCCGTCAAAAAAGTAAGTCTCCTAGATTCTAATCAATACGAGGAACGGTTTTGATTTTAAACCGCTTCCGTTGCATGCTATGTTTCCTCGTTTATGATCCTTCAGTATGGGCACTAGAAGTGACATTGCGGCGAGTGGTCAGTACTAAAACGTTACTGGTTGGACCAATGTAAAATCGTGGCCATGTGATTGGCAGTGGGAAACGTTGCCGTGTGAGATCGGCGTAAAATCGTGGTAGACTGATCAATGATGCAATGTTAGCGAGAGTTCATTTCCATTGATGGGAAAAATGGGAAGTAAATTACAAAGCGATGCTTCGAGGCAGAGGAAATCCATCAGGAGATGGACATCATTGCAGTAAGCATGACCAGCGACTAGTGGTGTGATTTGGTGAGAGGCCAAGGCGGTATTTGGTTGGTGAATGTGTAACGACCCATGAGAGGGCCCAGTATTTATTCAGGAATTATTTAATTAATTATTGAAGTATTGATTAAGAGATTTTGTCAATTAATTATTTAATGTGGCAATTTAGAGATTTTAAAGGAAAAGAATAGCATTTATTTCTTTTTAATGTTGGAGTTAAAGGAATTTGCCAAGGTGGCAACCAGGGGGCTAGGGGCTTTGCCCACAGTATGTGCTTACAGTTTTTATGTATGCAGGTTTCAGATCAGACAGGTATGTATTATCAGATTATTTGGGCCTATGAGCCAAAGTTGCATACCTGCATTTAGTTTACAGTTTATGTGCATTACATTTTTATGAATGCAATCAGACAGTGATTATACAGTACAAGTTTAGTCAGTTATTTATCAGTATCGATATTCTTCGATTCAGCTTCAGTATTCTTTCCAGCTTATTACTTGCTGAGCTTTTGTAGCTCACCTTGTACTCTTCACCCCTCCAGGTTCTAGCAGGGGAGTATCAGATGTGGGGCCTAGCAGCAGTGTTCAGTAGTGTGTGTACGTGGAGCCGCTCAAGATTAAAGATGTCTGGGAGTTTGTTAGTTTATAGTGTTTTTCAGTTTAGATCTATTTTATATTTCAGTTGAGGGATTGTCCCTTACTCAGAGTTTATGGTTTTTAGTCTGTATTGACTCAGAGTTTTTATTCCAGTTGATTAAAATGTTCAGTCATGGTATCAAATTTCAGTTTATCAGCCAATTTATTTTATTTTCCCCGTAGCACCTCTTCTCGGGCAGTTCTAGGAGAGGGGGTGTTACAGTATTGGTATCAGAGCGGTATTTTGAGGAGTCTCCCGTACACACATAGGATGTCGGGTTGAGTTAGGACTTGTGTCCATCAATTAGATATGTTGGCCCAATTAGTGGTATTCTAACCCTAAGTAGTGATGCAAAAAGATGAGTAATAGAAGAGAACGGCCCCGTACTCGCATTCAGGCTGTTTCTATTCTAGTTGAAGTTCCAGTATCCACGCCTAATTTGCCAGGGGAGTCTAGTAGTGATCTACGATAAGGAATGGTTGAGATGCAAGGTATATTAGCAAGATTGATAAGGGTGGTAGATACCCTAGTTACTAATCAGGTAAGGGAATCACAAGTTCCCCAAGAAGTAGGAGGTAGTAGAGGCGATAAGTCAGTCGCTCCAACAACTCTAGTTGTGGAGGCAGATACAGGGAGCCAGCTATTAAAGGATTTCATGGCCTTTCGACCACCAGCGTTCCGAGGAGGCACATATGCAGCAGCAGTTGAGAATTGGATGCTATCGATGGTACAGATGATCGCCGAGTGCGACATAACACATTCTTATTTAGAGGCGATGCTGAGAGATGGTGGAAGACTGTCCGCCAAAGGTTTGCTAATCAAGAACCCACATGGGTCGAATTTTAACAAGTGTTCAATGACGCTTATTATCCAGCATGGGTCAAGGACCATAAAGTTTTTGAATTCGTTGAGTTGGTGTAAGGTATCAAGATAGTGGCCCAATGTGAGGCAGAGTTTTATAGCCTTAACTAGATAGGCCTCAGAGTTAGTGTCCACTGAAGCTAAGAAGGATGCTAAATTTCGGAGAGGATTGCATGCTGATATTTGCCACGCTTTTAAAGGAGCTCAGAGTGTGGATTATGCTACAATAGTTTAGCAAGCATATGCTATCAAGAGAAATGCTTGAGAATTGCGAGATCGAGGTACATGATAAGAAGCTATTTGGAGACTTAGAAATTCTTGATGTTAGGAATTTTGATTTGATCCTTGGCATGGATCGGTTGTCAAGGCATTATGCAAGAGTTGACCGTCGATGGAAGATTATAGACTTTGATTTAGCTCGACAGCCAGTCTAGATATATAGAGGAGTTAAGCCTATGGCTATGATTCCTATAATCTCAGTAATGAAAGTAAAGAAGCAGATGTGTAATGGATGTGAAGTTTACCTAGTTTTTGTTACCTCAGATGAAGGAAGCAAGAGGAACTTGTTTGAGGTGCCAGTAGTACAAGATTTCTCAGATGTTTCCTTAATGAATTATCAGGATTACCTCCTCGGAGAGGAGCAAAGTTTACTATTGAGTTATTGCTTGGTACACTTCCTATCTCTAAGGCTCCATATCGAATGGCACCTAATGAGCTAAAGGAGTTGAAAGCCCAGTTAGAAGAATTAATAGAAAAAGGGTTTTATCTAACCTAGTTCATCCCCATGAGGGTGCACCAGTATTGTTTGTAAGGAAGAAAGATGGATCTTTAAGGTTGTTCATAGATTATTGCAAGTTGAATTAGGTGACAGTGAAGAACAAGTATCCTTTACCTCAAGTGGATGATTTATTAGACCAGTTGCGATGAGCTAAAGTGTTCTCAAAGATAAGACTTAAGATCAGGTTACCATCAGGTGTGAGTCAGAGATAATGATATTCAGAAGATTACTTTCAGGACTCACTAAGGACACTTTGAGTTTGTGGTAATGTCATTTGGGTTAACAAATGCTCCAGCTGTTTTCATGGATTTGATGAATCGAGTTCTAGTTACTCACCTAATGTAGAGGAGCATACAGAGCATCTTACTTTGGTACTATAAAGGCTCAGAGGAGCAATTGTATGTCAAGTTCAGCAAGAGTGAGTTTTGGCTTACTCAGATTGGATTTTTAGGCCATGTGGTTTCTGGATATGATATTTCAGTGGATCCAGACAAGACTAAAGCAGTTATGGATTGGCTGAGGCCGACGACAGTGACTGAGATATGTAGTTTTCTGGGACTTGCAGGTTATTATAGGTGATTCATTGAGGGATTTTCTTGTTTATCTTCCCCTATGACTAAGATAACAAGGAAATGAGAGAAGTTGGAATGGAATGACGCGTGTGAATGTGCTTTCCAAAAATTAAAGCAGAAGTTGACTACTGCACCAGTTTTAGCTCTACCAAGAAGTGGAGAGAAATATTCCATTTACAGTAATGCTTCCCATTAGGATTGGGATGCGTATTGATGTAAGAGGGTTGAGTTAATGCTTATGCTTCCAGACAATTGAAGAAACATGAGGTGAACTAGTTACTACTCATGATTTGGAGTTGGCAGCGATAATATTTGCATTAAAGATATGGAGATAATATTTATGTTGTGAGGAAATTGAAATTTATACAGATCACAAGAGCCTACATTATCTTCTATCACAGAAAGAATTGAGCATGAGGCAAAGATGTTGGGTTGAGTTATTTAAGGACTTTGACTGTTAGATTCTATATCATCCAAAAAAGGCTAACGTAGTAGCCGATGCTTTGAGTTGACGAGGAGCTTCTATGGCTACGATAATGACTCAAGAATGGAGTTATTGGAGAAATTAAGTGCTTTATTTATTTCAGCCCTAGAAGATAAATCAATGATGAGTTGCGCTTATATGAGGGTACAACCCTAGTTGTTTGATTTAATTAAGGACTAGAAATCAAAAGATGAGAATGTGGCGTAGATTTTAGCAGATATTGAGAAATTTTCTCCTTTGGGATATACTCTACGAAGTGATGGTATACTCTTATTTCAAGGACGTATTTGTATACCCGATGATGGGAATCTTAAAAAAGAGATTTTGAATGAAGTACACAAGAGTTGTTACACTATTCATCCAGGTGTTGCGAAGATATACCACGACCTAAAGTGGCAGTATTGGTGGAGTGGTATGAAGAAAGATGTAGCCAATTATGTTTCTCAGTGTTCAGTATGCCAACAAGTTAAAGCGGAACATTAGAAACCTGTAGGTTTATTAGTTCCATTACCTATTCCAGAGTGGAAGTGGGATAATGTTGTTATGGATTTTGTGATGGGTTACCCAGGATGACTAGAGGTTATGATGCTATATGGGTGATTGTTGATTGTTTGACTAAATCAACCCATTTTCTGCCTATCAAGAAGACTTATCCATTGAATAGATTTGCAAAAATTTATATTGAGGAGATCATGAAGTGACACGGTGTTCCATCCAGCATTGTATCAGATCAAGATCCTCATTTTAATTCTCATTTTTGGGGAGCTTTGCATGAGGCATTGGGATCTCAGTTGAAGTTTATACAATATTTCATCCGCAGACAAATAGCTAGTCAGAGAGGACTATTAGGACTCTTGAAGACATGTTGAAAACTTATGTTCTAGACTTTCAAGGTAGTTGGGATGAGTATACCTTTCGTAAAATTTGCCTATAATAATAGTTTCTATTCAAGTATTGGAATGTCCGTAAGAGGCTTTGTATGGGCGACCATGTCGATCGCCAATATGTTGGGAAGAGATTGGTGATAGGGCTTTATTATGTCCTGAAATTATTGAGCAGGCATCAGAAAAGATTCGAGTTATCAAAGCTATAATGAAAATAGCCCAAGACAGACAGAAGAGCTATGCAGATAAGTGACATCAAGACCTCAAGTTTAAGGTAGGTGACCATGCTTGGTTAAGGGTCATGCCTATTAAAGGAGTTTGCAGATTTGGCGTAACAAGGAAGCTTAGTCCTCGTTACATTGGTCCGTTTGAGATTTTGAGACTGATAGGGACTTTGGCATATGAGTTAGCTTTGCCACCTCAGTTGTCCCATGTTCATAACATGTTTCATGTTTCGATGTTGAGGAAATATGTGCCAGATCCTCAGCTTGTAATTGATTTTCAGACTCTTGAAGTTAGAGAAGATGTGTCTTATGAAGAGATGCCTATCAGTATTCTAGAGTGAAGAGAAAGGATTTTGAGGGATTGATCAATTCCTCTTGTAAAAGTGCAATGGCAACGTCACTTGTCAGAAGAGGTAACGTGAGAATTAGAAGAAGAGATAAGGAGCTTTGCCCCTCATTGTTTGAGTAACCAGGTACGAATTTGGAGGACCAAATTCTTTTAAGGAGGGGAGAAATTGTAACGACCCATGAGAGGGCCCAGTATTTATTCAGGAATTATTTAATTAATTATTGAAGCATTGATTAAGAGATTTTGTCAATTAATTATTTAATGTGGCAATTTAGAGATTTTAAAGGAAAAGAATAGCATTTATTTCTTTTTAATGTTGGAGTTAAAGGAATTTGCCAAGGTGGCAACCAGGGGGCTAGGGGCTTTGCCCACAGTATGTGCTTACAGTTTTTATGTATGCAGGTTTCAGATCAGACAGGTATGTATTATCAGATTATTTGGGCCTATGAGCTAAAGTTGCATACCTGCATTTAGTTTACAGTTTATGTGCATTACATTTTTATGAATGCAATCAGATAGTGATTATACAGTACAAGTTTAGTCAGTTATTTATCAGTATCGATATTCTTCGATTCAGCTTCAGTATTCTTTCCAGCTTATTACTTGCTGAGCTTTTGTAGCTCACCTTGTACTCTTCACCCCTCCAGGTTCTAGCAGGGGAGTATCAGATGTGGGGCCTAGCAGCAGTGTTCAGTAGTGTGTGTACGTGGAGCCGCTCAAGATTAAAGATGTCTGGGAGTTTGTTAGTTTATAGTGTTTGTCAGTTTAGATCTATTTTATATTTCAGTTGAGGGATTGTCCCTTACTCAGAGTTTATGGTTTTTAGTCTGTATTGACTCAGAGTTTTTATTCCAGTTGATTAAAATGTTCAGTCATGGTATCAGATTTCAGTTTATCAGCCAATTTATTTTATTTTCCCCGTAGCACCTCTTCTCGGGCAGTTCTAGGAGAGGGGGTGTTACAGAATGTCCTTGAGAGGCAGGGGACCAAATGCCTAAGTGAATCCTTGAGGTGGGAATAACCCGAGGAAAAAGGCTGAGAATTAGTTCGGCTACGAGACTCTCGAGTAGGGGATTCAGAGAGTAGCCTGAGAACGTGATCATCTTGGGCAAAGGAGTAAGGTAAAGTGAATTTCGAGGGCGAAATTGTTTAAGGAGGATGGAATATAATACCCGGTATTACATGGTATTGGAAAATAAATAATTTTTTATTATTTTGAAAGGATCTCGGGTGGTCCGGGAAGCCCAAGAGTCAATTTCGAGTAATTAATTAATAAAAATTGCCGAATTGGCGGCAGGGAGTGCCCCGGGACTTGGATGTCCAAGGAAGAGGGCAAGAGATTGGTGAGCATCTCAAGATGAGGATAGTGACGCTGGAAGTGGTCCAATCGGGAATAATTTTTGGAATAAATTCTATATAAGCCCGAGTGGGTGCCAATACCGAATAGTTGAAGGGGCCCTCTTGGAAGCTGAGGGGACCCTAGGGGTGGTTCGGTTTTCTGAGTAAGGCAACCCTTAAGCGTTTTCGAGTTGAATAGAAGTCTCGTGCAGGTACGGGGTGAAATCGGCATTTTCGAGTAAAGTCGGTTATTAATTTTGGAGAAATTAAGATATGTTGTGGCATGATTGGAAGTAAATTGAAGCTTTGAGGGCTCAAGTGAAATTATTAAAATTTCTAAAATGAATTAATGAGAGTAAAGAGGGGTTAATGTGTAATTTAATTTATATATATATATATTTATATATATGCGTGTGTGAGGAGGAAATGTGTTCTCTCTGTAAATTGAAATGAGAGAGATGGCCGAATGGAACAGAGAGCTAATAAGAGTAGAGAGATGAGTGCTCGAGAGGGCTCGGGAGAAAGCTTTACCGCGAGAGAGAAAGCGAGAGAGAGAAGGTCGAGCAATGGTGGGTCGAAGACACGGGACTAGCAACCAGCGAGCCGAGGCAGCGGCCATGGCCGATGGCCGAGCAACACCAGCGGTCGAGCAATGGCTCTGGGCGAACCAGCAGCAGCGGCTCAAAGTAGTCGCGATGGAGGTGGTGGCGGAGCTGGCTTGCGGTGACGTGCGGTGGAGCACGAGATGGCCAGGAGCTTCGGCATCCATCAATGGCGGTCGCGGGTTGCAGTGCAGGGAAGCTGCCGGCTGTGGTTGCTGCGACGAAGGCTGCCAACGATGATGGCCGCGATGCAATGGGAGGCAACCGGAGGCGTTGTTGCTAGCGGCAGCGGGCATTCGAGCTAGGCAGTGGTGGCCGGCAAGAGGTACGCACAGGACCACCACGTGAGGAAGAAGAAGTTGCACGCGGGAAGAAAGGAAGGGGAAGAAAGAAAGGAAAGAAAAAAAATAGAAAAGAAAAGAAATAAAAGAAATAAAAGAAAATATGAAAAATGGGGAAAAATAGCCAAAAATTCCAGAAAATTGGGGAAAGTTCTGGAAATTAATTTGGGGCCCGAGGAGCGTGCTGGAGGCCGAGAATGAGTTTCAGGCACAAGATTTACGGCCAAGAAGGCAATGCCGGATGAGCGTTTTCCCGATGTCTTCTCCAAAAATTAATTGAGGTAAATTGAGTTAATTCTTCCCAAGTTAATTTCATTAAATGAGATAATGAATTGTGTAGTATTGGTTGGATTAAACCCTATGTTGGGGTTATTTGAAGTTTTGTTGATGGATGATTTTGGTGATGTGCGGCGTAGTTGAGGGCATTGGTTTAATGCCTGATGTTGATAGAGTTGGGTTTGTGTGTATTTGTATCTAGGTTTGACCGGAGAGGCAGTGATCCTAGAAGAGCTCGGAGTTCGGGCTGGAGTTCGTGCCGAGGCAGAGATGAGGCTTCGAGCCAGGTAAGTGATGGCCCCATGTGGAGGTGGCTTTGCAAGTTGGTAAATATGTTTGATAATATTTTTATGTTACATTGGCATGTAGTGGTTATATCTTGTGTGATGCAAGACCTAGTGGACCTATGGCCATATGGAGGACTAGTGTGGTAGGGGCTGATAGGTTGATGCCTCAAACCTTAGTGGGTTGTGAGGATAAGTGGGCCTAGCCTCATTTGCATGCATTTAACATACATAAACATGATTATATTCATATTTACATGCATTGCACCCTTACTGAGTCTTTATGACTCATGAGGTTTTACCTCATGTGTAGATGCTGCAAGTCTAGATGCAAGTAGGGATGGTGTTGGAAGGTTGTTGTGGTAACTAACGTTGTTGCCCGAGATGCGTGGAAGTGCATTCTGTTGTATTTCGTATATGTAATTATGTGATTGAATGTAAGCGATATTGAGCACTAGATGTATCTAGTTGTTGTAATAATAATGTGATAGATAATTGTGACTTTGTGTGAAGAATATGTGGCTTTAGTTGTTGAAGCCAAGTTCGGACCAAGTAAAGATCACCGAGGTATGTTCTCATAAATCCCCAATACTCAGCGAAGTGTTTGTTATGCTAGCTTTGTGCCTGGGTCACCTCTAGTTTGCTTTGAGGTAAGTTGAAGAGAGGTGAAGCTCACTCGGGTTTCAGGTCTAGGTCCGCTGTATTTTCTTGTTTGAGTTGGGACCGATTCCTGAGTGGAGCTAAGGGAAGGACGAAGCCTAGTTCCCACCTAGGGCGTTTCTTGTTGAAACATAGTCCAACCCTTCAGTTATGGTTCGACGGGTGAGTAATCCGATCGATTATTCATTGGTAGCGCCCGTAAGTGGGAGCGGGTCGTTACACACGATGATGATGACCAGGTGTTGACTCGCCTAAAGCACAGGGCAACATAGTGACTATACACGTGGTCAGGGACTGAAGATCTATGAGATGTTTGAGAAAGAAACCCAGGAAAAAGAAATGGGTCTAGCTAAGGAACAATGCTACGGTTGATGCCTATCGTTGATGGGTCTAATGCTAGGGACCACTGGATGCAGACGGTTAGTCCACATGAGGGATTGTAGCCCTCTACGTGGAGTAACCTGTCTGTAGTGGAGACGATTAGACGCCGAAGACCTGGGGTATGCTATAGGTTATGCCTGAGCCAAACCTAAACTTCCATGAGGGTTGAAGTATCGTGGTAATGCCTTTGTTGTTATGGTAACAAAAGGTTGGTGAATCGATTGGGTAATATCTTATGGTGTGATATCAAGAGGTGTGGTGATGCTCCTTGTTAAAGGATGCTAACGCAATTGTGGTTAAATTTGATCGAAGTTGATCGGGTAAATTGGGATGATGGACCCAGTGTGATCTTGTAGTAATGCATGAAGATGGGATTGATTGAAAGGACAAGCCTAGTTCCCACCTAGGGCGTTTCGTCTTGAAACATGGTCCACCCTTCACCAAAGGCTGGGCAGGTGGACAATTCGGGCAATTGTTCATGAGTAACACTCGTAAGTGGGAGCGGGGCGTTACACGTGGCCAACGGGTGAGACCCGCGACCCGCACGCAGCCCGCGGGTGTGACCCGCGCCCCCGCGGATGACCCGCGCGCGGCCCGCGTGTGCGACCTGCGACCCACACGCTGCCACAGCCGACCAGCGCAGGCTCAGCAGCCCTTGCGCGGCCCGTGTGGCCCCTGTCGCCCGTACGGCCCGTGGCCGTGCGCACGCCAGGTGCGCCCATTGGGCCTTATGGCCTAGCAGCATGTGCAACATGCTGCCCGACCACTTCTTGGCCCTTCCCGCTTCCTCGGGCTTCGGTTTGACCCCTCATCGAGGTTCACGTGAAGCACCCAGGCCGACCCTTCGGTGGCTCAGTGCTTCCGTTCCCTTGGGTAGGGCCCGGCCAAATTATTTGGCTATTTTTAATTATTTTTATCCAATCCATGAGTGTATGACACATACGGGTTGTGATTAAAAATGGGTCGGGGCTGTTAATTGGGTTATTTATTAATTATTGGGCTACTAGTGTATGTTTGACATGCATTGGTTGATCCAAGGCCTGTTGAGCCTTGTTAGTTAGATTAATGGATGGAATCCAAGCCCAACACAATTAAAACAATTTTGTTTTTCCAAAATTATACAAATTTTCAATTTATTGAAAGCGTTTCATTAAGATTGAAATAGATGCGACAATTAATTAACATAATTATGAATGAATCAATTAGATTGATTGCATGGGTGTATGGTATGGATCGAGTCGACCATTTATTTTATGTTGGGAATGAATGCTTGTAAATTTGGTTTTTGAAATAGGACATGCGTGTCCTGCATTTCTTATACTTTGATGTACATTCTCTTCTCATCTCACTCCCCCCGAATGTAACTCGGGGTTTTTAATTCTATGTAATGTATGTAGAATAGAATAGAATAGTGATAGTTGTAGTTTGTATGAAGAGCAAGAGATTGAGCCAAGTTGAAGACAAGATTTGAAGACCAACGAAGGCCTGAAGAATGTGCTTGAGAAGCAAGTTGTGATTCTTCACCTAGCTTTGACTCGCTAGCTTCCCTTCTATGGCTCGAGGGGGCTAGCCGTAGTTATCCATACCATACACCTATTTGAATCGTTTATTATGCATTATTAATTTGATTAATTGCATGTGATGAGACCTAAATAAATAAATAATAAATCCCTCATTAATATTAAGCCAGCTTGCCTTCCATCATTATGAAGCATTAGGTTTCTAGCTGGCACTTGTTTTGTTGAGTCACTCAAGGTCATGTGTCACCTATGATTCCTATGTTTCATGGGCCATGAAATGTCCCTGAATGATGGGTCTGACTTAACTAGAAATGTGGGGTTTGTTGAGTCACTCAAGGCCTTACTGAGTATAGAGGCAAAGATTGAGAGTCACATAAGATGTGCTTGACAAGGAGTTGTCAACCCAATGAATCTAGGAGTTGCATGGAGATGCAATTGGTATCAAGTACCTACCTAATCGATCTTAGCACAATTTGTTGAGTCACTCAAGGTTGTGCGAGGGGAGATGGGATCCTAGCCCATTAGGAAATCTTGCAATAGGATTTCTCGAGTTATGTCTTGAGGGTGGCAAACTCGTAGAAAATAGTGGGAGCAATCATAAAATGTTACTTCTTGCAATTTATGATTTCGTAATTCAATGTGATTATAATAATATCTCTATTCGGTTGTTGATCCAGAATGTCTGGAAACATGTCGATAAGATCGATACTCGAGGACAATAATACCTTCAACAAGACTAATTTCTATAACTGGGAGATCATCTTGAGGATAGTCCTCACACATGATAAGATTCTCTATGTGATAGAGAGCTATCTTCTTACGAAGCCACTAGTTAAGGAAATAGATGATGCACAAAGGTGATATGATCATCGCTTGGTATATCATCTTGGCTGCCATGACCCCGAAACATAGGTCGCAACATAAGAGTTATGATGCCTATGAGATCATGGCTAGGCTCAAGGATCATCTATTGAGAAGTATGTCATGGAGATGATACGTTTTATCAATAGGTTGCTAGAGCTAAACTTGGGTATGGATGCAAAAACTTACCCTAGACTTAGTGCTACAGTCCCTCCCTAAAGGTTATGGAAAAGACTCTTGGAGAGTGGTTGTCCATACTTAGGGAGACCAAGCTTAAAATTGATTATAGGCCAAGGGAAGTGTTCTCTTAGTTGAAGGGCCCAAGGCGCGCAGGGGAAAGCCCAAGAGTAAGAAAGCCAAAAGGAAGAAGAGTTCTTCTATAGCGCAATCTGGAAGAGTCCAGAAGACCAAAACCTAAAAGGGCAAGGAGGATGGGATCTATCTACATTGTGATAAACCAGGAGGTGTAGAGTAAGAAGAGTTCTACTCAGGGCACTTCAAGTATTTATGTTATTGGAATTAATCTATCCACTTCTGATCAGTCCACATGGGTATTAGATACTAGATCTAATGCTCATATTTACACTTTCATGTATGGGCTTAGGAGTATGAGGAGATTAATAATAGGAGAAGTGTACCTATACGTGGCAAATGGATGAAAAGTTGTTCCATTAGTTGTAGGGACTTATTTATTAACATTGCCCATAGGGCTTGTATTGGAGTTACATAACTGTTACTACAATCCTAGTTTGACTAGGAATATAATTTCTAATTTTTGTTTGACAAGGATGGATATTCATTTTTTAAGGACAATAGTTGTTCGTTTTATAAAAATGAGTTGTTTTATGGTAAAGCAACAATATGTAATGGTTTGTATGTCCTTGATGTTGATACTCCTATCAGTAACATAAATACTAAGCGACTTAAATCAGGTGATTTAAATAGCACTTATTTATGGCATTGTCGCCTTAGCCATATAAATGAGACTCGCACATCCAACTTGTATAGAGATGGATATCTTGGCACATTTGATTATGAATCATATGGTGCTTGCGAATCTTGTTCACTTGGCAAGATGGCTAAGTCTCTTTTTAAAGTAAAGGGAGGCTACATAAGTGCTAGGGCTTGTGCACATTGATGTGTGTGGGCCCATATCCACCCAGGCTCGAGGTGGGTATGTCTTCTTCATAACCTTTACTAATGATAGATCATGTTTTGGTTATGTGTATCTTATGAGACACAAATCTGAGGCTTTTGAAAAGTTTAAAGAATTTAGATTTGAAGTAGAGAAACAAACTAGGAAATGTATCAAAGTACTTCGATCAGATCGAGGTGGTGAATACTTAAACAGTAAGTTTCTAAATCACCTGAAACAGAATGGGATTCTTTAGCAATGAACTCCACCTGAAACACCGGAGATGAATGGTGTGTCTGAAATGAGGAATATGACCTTGTTAGACATGGTCTGGTCCATAATAAGTCACCCTAAACTCCTTATTTCATTTTGGGGATACGCACTCCTCACCGCGATCTTTGTTTTGAATAGGGTTCCAAGTAAGTTAGTTACTCAGACTCCATATAAGATATGGAAAGGAAAGAAGCCAAATCTATCTTTCCTTAAGATTTGAGGTTGTGAAGCTTATGTCAAGCGGTCGCGCCAGCCCCTGCGCACCTGCTGCGAGCGGTCGCGCCAGCCGCGCCCCTAGCTGCGCCCAGCACACTACCTCTCCCTTTTTTTTTTTCTTTTTAAACTCAAATTTTCTAGAATGCTTTTTCATTACAAATGGCTTCCAAAACATTCAAGATTGCCACTATACAACCATATTAAGCATTCATTACATATTTAACAAAATAAATACAACATTACTCACTAAACCCACAAAATACATACACTTCACATGCATTTCTCCTTTCTTCATTACGTTCAACCTTCCAAAACTCTTTTTCCCTTAGATGATTCTCCACCTACATAGAGGTCAAAGGACCTTATGAGTCAATGCTCAGTAAGGGTGCTATGCAAATGTAAATGCAACATGAGAATATAAACATGTAATGCAAATGCAATGCATATTATGGGTAGTCCTCCATGCTCTCATAACCACTTAGGTTAAGGCACCAACCAACCCTTCTCTCATCACTAGTCCTCCTTATGGCCATAGGTCCACTAGAACACAAAACATGCAAAAAGACCATTACATGTAACTCATTCAAAACATGTACAAATGCAAGCAAAACCCCCACCACTTGGGGTTATCCCTTACCTCTTTCCTTGAAGCTTCAATACTTCCACTTGCCAAGACTCTCTCTTTGGCTTTTAATCACCTTAAGAAAATATCCTTAAAGCATTAGAGATCTTTAAGACTAAAGAAAGAATGGAGAATGAAAACTTCCCTACACACTTGAAGAGATTTAAACTAAGGCTTACCTCTTGCTTGCCTTTCTTTTTCCTTCTCCTAACCTTAGCTCTTCTTGCTTTCTTTCTCTTCACAAGTGGGAAAACCTTGAACTAAATTCTCAACTCCCTATTTATAGAGCTTTTCTACTCAATCCATGCCAAAATTCAAGATTACATCTTAGCCATTGGTTTTTCTTTAATTCAAGAGACTCAATCTCAACCCTCTAACACAAGCACAATCCTTGTGCTTCTCCTAATCCTCAATCTTAGCCATTGATTTTAAGAGAATTCATCTCTAGTCTCTAAAGAAACACAATCCAAGAGACTTAGTCTCTTTAAATCTCAACCTTTGATTTTCTTTGGAGATTAAATCCTCAACCATTGGATCAATCTCTAATTCCCATAATTCTCCTATTTTCAAAATTAATAAATAATGACTAATTTCAAGATTGACTAATTTCTCCATTTTTCATTTAATTTAAGTCCATAACTTTTCAAGCAATTAATGGAGACTATTATCTTTTCTTTTTGATTTAATTTAAATTGCTCTTGAAGGACATAATTCATTTTACTTTGGTATTTAATTAAATCCACCATTTTCCCACATAAATGCATGACTAATTTCCATTTAATATGGAATTTCTTTTAATTCTCTCCATAATGGCTCTCATTTAATGCTTGAGGGACTAATTTCCTTTTTCTTTTTGCATTTCTTTAAATCCCACTCTTGCTTCATAAGATCATGCCAAGTGTCCCATTACACTTAATCAACAAATTTATTATTCCTAAATTAAATCAAATCCCATTCCATGAGATCTTGCCAAGTGTCGCAAATCTAACCATACTTGGCTCCCATTTTAATTTCCTAATTATCCATACACTTAATGAAGAATTAAATTCTCCAAAAATCAATTCTCCAATATAAATAATTTCTCCAAAAATAATTTACCCTTTTATGGGATGAAACTCCAAATTACCGTTTTGCCCCTCCTAAGGCATCATATCTATTATGTGCCTTCTCATTAATTCAAGGGAAATTATGGAATTTTCCATATACCAATATTCTTTAAATTGATAATTTTATCATGACTTATCAAGGGTATTACAGGGGCTGATAGGTTGATACCTCAAACCTTAGTTGGTTGTGAGGATGTGTGGGCCTAGCCTCATTTGCATGCATTGGGCATACATAAACATCTTTATATTCATATTTACATGCATTTCACCCTTATTGAGTCTTATGACTCATGAGCTTTTAGCTCGTGTTGTGGATGATGCAAACCCAAATGCAAGCAGGGATGGTGCCGGGAGACTATTGTGGCAACTAGCGTCATTGCCCGAGATGTGTGGATATGTATTTTCTTATATGTATTTGTGTGTTCGAATGTAAATGTTATTGTTCACTAGTGGTATTTAATTATTGTAATTATCATAGTGTGATAGATGATTGTGAGATTGCTTGTTGTATGTGGCGTAGTTGGTAAAGCCAAGTCTCGGGCTGAGTAAAGATTAGCGAGGTATGTTCTCATAAATCCCCAATACTCAGCGAAATTTTTATTATGCTAGCTTTGTGCCTGGGTCACCTCTGGCTTGCTATGGGGTGAGCTGAACAGAGGTGAAGCTCACTCGGGTTTTGGGTCTCGATCCGCTGAGTTTTTCTTGTTTGAGTTGGGACCGATTCCTGAGTGGAGCGAAGGGAAGGATGAACCCAGTTCTCACCTAGGGCATTTCTTGTTGAAACATAGTCCAACCCTTTAGTCATGGTTCGTCGGGTGAGTAATCCGGTCGATTATTTACCGGTGGCGCCCGTAAGTGGGAGCGGGTTGTTACAGTTGGTATCAGAGCATGGCTAGCTATTTGAGTGGGGAAGGCTAGCGTGCTGGAATGTTATGTATGGTTGGTTAAGTGATTGATGTGAGCGACTACCAGAGTATTGAGTCGGGGGTTGTCTGGCATGATTTGAATGTAAGTCAATGTTGGAAATGTATGCCCTAAAGACACGTTTTGTTTAATTTATGGTAATGATGTTTCTTTTATTCAGTTTATGGCACATATATTATTTGCATTTAATTGTTGGAAAGGTGTCCATGCTATTAAGTAAGTGATTCATGTGATGGGTCGTTCTTCACAGTTAGGCATGAATCATGGGTACTTAATAAGCAAGAAAATATTACTCTTGATCTTTTGATAGAACTGGGCATTCTATCATGATAAGATCATTGTGCAATAGATCCTAATGGAGGATGGCTTACCTTAGCCAGTAAACAGTCCGTTTACTCTAATTGTACAAGCGCATTTGGAATGCGTAGAGAGGACCTGTGATAGAAGCTAATGACAAAGTACTAATTATCATGGAGCTGGTCTATCACCGCTACTACGTGGACGAGTACTCTAATACTTGAGTATTAGTTGGTGGTCTAGTGAACCTAGAGCTATATTCTTAGATTCATTGTAGGTGAGGTCTATCAAAGATCAATATCCTTTTGAGTTGGGAGTATGGTTTCTAATTAGCTAAGACAGACTAATACAAGATAGTTTCTGTGATTCACCCCCTTGTGATTGTCCAAGAATAATCGAATAATCCAGGGCCCTGGGAACGTGACTTAAGAGTGTGTGCTTCTGGGTAGCTCCCAGTGATAAGCAAGTACATTCGAGTAGTCACGGATTATTGGACTAGTGATCTAAGGATGGTAGAAATCATTTAGAGAGGTGTTAGTACATTATTCCTTTCTAAATGATGGGTGTTACGCAGAGGGGTATTTTCGTCATTACACTAGTAGGTCAAAGACATGGCATATGCAAAATTATTCGTGGGGTCAGTGTTACCATATGGTGATAGTTGGAACACTTAGAATGACAAAATATAGCTACTAGGTAGCAGGGATATTTTGGTCATTTTAGTAGCCGTGAATAATTTGTCTTTTGGTCCCCGGGGTAGCTCGATGTAACTCATGTATTTTTTAATACATTTGGCTTGTTGGATGAATTACATTGAGAGAGAATTATTTTATTCAGAATGGTCCATAATTAATTGGGCTAGAATAAAATAATAGTTCATTAGGGTTTTTAATTAATTAATTGGGCTAACCCAATTAGAAAATTAATTAAATGATCTTGGCCCACTAGGGTTTTAACCGCAGGGTTCTTCCTATATATATCTCTCTTTGCTTGTATTTCATCCAAGGTCGTTTTTGCTCTTCTTCACCGAAGGGAGGCCACGAGTTCGAGTCATATTTCGGAAGATCGAAAGAGAGCCTCGAAGTTCTGATGCGAAGGAGCCGTAGGATAGCAGGACAGTCGTCGTCTCCACCACGCGAAGAAGCTACCGCGCATCCTGCCCCTATCGCCCCATTCCGACCGGTAATCCGCCGTAAAAGTAAGTCTCCTAGACTCTAACCAATACGAGGATCGTTTTTTGATTAAAACGCTTCCGTTGCATGCTTTTGTATCCTCGTATTTGATCCTTCAGTCAAAATGTCTTAACTACTGAGTTGGGGTCGAGAACAATTGATTTGAAATTTTGAGATTTCAATGTAAGGTTGGTCAGATAACCTTGAAAGTTGGACATGTGGACCGAGGACCCTAAGGGATTAGGTCAAGTCATTGAGACCTGCAATGGTATGTTTGGATATTCTTGTTCTAGGGATGAGAAAATACCCTGGATTGAGATGATATACCTATGAGAGGTATACGGGTTGAGCAATGAGGAACCAAAAACCCGAGTGTGGGTGTTGGTGTCAAGAAAACTCGAATGCGGCATTTCGGGGATATGAAGTGTTTTAAGAATGGGAACTCCTTGAGATTGAAGTGTTGAGGCTTGTGTGGGGACACGAAGCTGAAGCATGACTAATCCAAGAGGGGATTAGCGGAGCATCCCTATACCAGGGATTTGCCGAGCATGTTCGAGGAAATAGAATTGTCCCTTAGAAGTGGTGTAGTAAGGCATGTATGCTTGAGATAAAATGAGCTAAAGTGGGTGTTAGCTTGAGGCTCAAGGAAAAGATTCAACATTAGGCGATGTGACGAGCTACTGGGAATAAGGTTAATTGCAGTGAGACTCTATAGGGAGTGTGCATGTAATGCATCTGTATGTCATGGCCAATGAAGGCATAGCGTAAGCAAAATCCGAAAGGACTCTAAGGGGAGTCAGGATGCTAGATGTAAGTGATGCGATGTGATCGTATTGTTATGATAATCCCGAAGGGGATGTGCCTAGGGTATAAGTGGACCTTAGCGGGTGTTTGTATCAGATGAAAATCCCAAGTGAGTCGAGCTAAAATCTAGGGGAATCTAGGTTGGGGATTAAAGAGTTGGTCATGTGTTGATATGCGTGTGAGAGCTATTGGGTTAGAAGTCCTAGTTGTGAAGGGTCAAAGGACAGTTCATGTGATTGATGGATGAGGGGCCAATCAAAACTCTCATTATGACGCTTGGGGTCTGGTGGGATGCCTAAGGTCGGGAGATGAGAAGTGAATAGACCCTCATTGTGATGCTTAGGGTCAGGATGACGCCTAAAGTCACGAGTCCTTTGATGGGAGACGCAGAGGTCACCAAATGAAGGGTATGAACAGGTGTGTGTGGTTCGAGGGTGATGAGTGTGTGGTAATAGGACATCCATAGGCTATGCGGGCAACGAAAATGCCAACTTCGAATGCCAAGTGGGTAGGGGCATGGTGAGCAATGTGGAGGCCCCGAATTTTAAATTCCAAGTCATGAGAGCCTAAGCGAGGCGTGCGAGAAGGCCAGGCTAGGCGTAGTGACTGAATGCGTTCGTGAGTGTGCAAGGAGAGATGAGAGGTCTCTGCTTACTTGGAGGGTAATGGTAGATGCTCGATGGTTATGGGTACTGGAGCTTGAGATAGGCTCAGCATGTTGGTTGTGGTTTGAGAGTCTCTTAAGCGGTAAGAGATGTAGAGTCCTAAGGAGCAGGGCTCATGGTATGAGCTTGAGGTTATCAAAGCAAGGATAACCAAGTAAGATAGCTTTGGTAAGATGGTGGTGGAACCATCGTAGCTCGGGGAGGCTTTAAGTAGCTGTGATGCTATGGGTGCAAGGCTCAACATGACGGATCTGATGCTATGAACCGTGTGGCAGAGGACTAATAAGTTGGCTCACGTTGAGGGCAAGTGGCCCATGGGCCTAAGCAAATTAGTGAATTGTAAGTGACGATCAGATGCCGAAGATCTGGAGCATCACCTTAAGAGAGTTGGTCAGGTGAGATCGATAATCTCCTGCAAGGGGTAGGACATCTAGAGTAGTCCTATGGAGAAATCGCGAAAAGCAGTAATGATCCGATAGATTTGTTGCCGAGTATGAAGCCTGGTAAGATTAATGGCTGCGAGCGTAGTGGGGCAGTCATGCCGGGTTCGATATCAGAGGTTAGATTGGAAGGCTGAAAGTCATGCTACGGGGTGCGAAGCAGATCAGTGTTGGACCTGAGCCATGCTGTTGGAAACTATTGTTGGGCCAGTGTAAAGAAGCAAGACGGTATAATGATTGAGTGTTGACTCTCCGAAGCACAGGGCAACACAATGGGGAACCAGTGTTGGGCCAGTGTATGGGAGTGACACGGTAACGATGACCAGGTGTTGGCTTGCTTAAAGCACAGGGCAACACAGTGATTATTCAGATGGTCAGGGGCTAAAGATTTGTGAGATGTGATGGAGGTGGTGAAAGCTGTGGTCAGTTCCACAACTCAGCTGCGAGTAATAAGCGGTGTTGAGGTGGTTTAACAAATGTTGAGGCGTTATGGCGTCTCGTGATGTTTGAGAAAGAAACCCGAGGAAAAGAAACGGGTCTAGCATGGGAATAACGCTACGGTTGATGCCTACTGGTGACGGGTCTAATGCTAAGGACCACTGGATATAAACGGTTAGTTCACGGGAGGGACTGCAGCCCTCTATGTGAAGTAATCTGTCTACGGTGGAGATGATTAGACGCCGAAGACTTGGGGTATGCTATAGGTTATGTCTAGGCTAAACCTAAAATTCCGTAAGGGTTGAAAAAAAAAATCATGGTAGTGCCTTTTGTTGTCTTGGTAGCAAAAAGGTTTGTAAATTGATTGGGTGATATCTTGTGTGTGAAAACAAGACGTGTGGCGGTGCTCCTTGCTAAAGGATGCTAACGCAGTTGTGGTTAAATTTGATCGAAGTTGATTAGGTAAATTGAGATGATGGACCCTATGCTACCTTGCGGTGATGCAGGAAGATGGGTTGATTGGTGGAGTCAGTAAATGGCTCCAGAATTTTACGTAAGTGCTGTGGAGGGCGAGACTTACGAGATGAAAGCCAACCATGAGATGGGATTATCGAAGCATGCAAAAGTTTCAAGTAAAGGGATCTTTAATCCAGTAATGTGAGTGTGGCAGGCTAAATGCGTGGATAAGGCACGATTTGAAATCTATAAAGGCTCGTAATTGCACAGTTTAGTGTTAGACCCGATGTGTCGATGCGAAAATGAGGAAGTATCCTTATGTGGTACTGGAGGGGTTTCCAATTGATGACACATGATCAGTTGCCAGGTGGTAGCACCTGATGGCAACTATGGGAGCGTGAGGCTCGAGGACTGTGATGTAAAGCCTTGTTGATTGACCGTGTACATAAAAGTTTAGCGGGTCTGGTGGCTAAGCCGGATGAATTTTGAAAAAGAGATCCAAGGTGATAAAAGATGGTTAGTTAGGGCAGAATAGTGTTGTTTGAAGGAGTGCTGCTCTATAGTGGGAGTTAAAGATGGTAGTGTTGAAATGTGGCCTGGAAAGAACTTGAGATGTTCTCCCAAGAAAGGTTGAGTATGGGGCCACAACAATAGATGGACCTCCTAAGGCTCTACAACTCTAATAGGATGGATCACCAGGGGAAAGCCAGTGTGATGGCAAGTGCTTGAGTAGGAAGATGAGTCCTATGGCATTGAGTGGAAGTGTGAGTTCCACAAGAGTGGCAGGGGTGATTTTCAGTGGGTGGAGTTTAAATCGAAGTTATAGTCAATGATTGTAAGTGTAGTGCCGGGAGGAAGGTTGTGTTGGTGGTGAGCCGGGTGATCTGGCTAGAGTTAATCGAGCTGGTTAGATGGAAGATGAGGACGAATTTAAGATGTCGCCAATGGGTGGCAAGAGCTCGAAGGAAGAGCTAGTGGAACAAGATTGGTTCCCAAGAATGGTGTTTAGGTGATGAAATCACCTAAAAGCTGTGAGTAATACAACTAAAGGGATGCCTTGGAGTGTGGGCAATTGATGAGATTAAACCTCGTGGTTAGGGGCTAATGGGTGTGAAAGAAAGCAACTAGTGGAGTCGATTGGTGATCGGTGATAGAGCACATATTCTCATATTATTTAGCCCTCAAATTTAGTCTTTTTTGCACATTAGTTGTGTCCTTTTTATTCATCTTGGTTTTATTTTATAGAAATTGGGCTTCACACTATTTTACTTTATTTTTCCAGGTTTAGGGCTATGGGAGCATGATATGGGGCATGAAACGTCTTGATGGCAATGAGATATCTTGGAAATTGGAGATAGAGAAGTGAGGGCAATTTTTAGCAGATTTAACTTCCTGCACTTCCTTCAGTATTTTGGACAAGATAAAGTTCTAGAATGAAGATGATGTCTTCAGAGATATTGTATAGGACTTCTAGGGATTTCTGTAAAGGTATGGTTTGTCCAAATTCGAGTTCGTTTGGGCCTTCAAACAGCACTTCAAAGTCGGGACTAGGAAGTTGGGTCAAATTAGGAAAGCTGCACAGATGCTGATTCCTTAAAAGGGCCATATCTTGGGCGTCCGATATCCAAATCAAGTGATTCAAAAGCCCAAATTAATATAATCTTCCTGATCTACAATTCTTATGAATAGGCCGAAGCCCATAACGCACTCTAACTTATCCGAAATCGGATGTGAAGTGGCAGTAACCTAGGGTTTCCTCCTTAAGCCCTATTTAAGCACCTTAAGTGGCCGATTTGCAGGGGATTCTTTCGAAGGGCGTGAACAGTAGCCAGCTTTCATTCTCCCCATTGTTCTTGTCAAGATGGAGGGCTAAGGTTCTGTAATCAGTTGCAATACCATCCTTGTTCCTGGTTTGAGTCTTTGGTTTTAATGGAAATCATTTTTTTTAGTTTTAACTTTGTTGTTCTCTTGTTTCTGTTCTCTCTTAAATCTGTGTATGTGTTGATGCCGGTTGGATGAATGCATGCATTGTCTTTGTTTGAGAATCCAAGGTTTTTGTGCTCGATTGAGGCTTTAACTAGAAGCAAGAACAATCAGTCTCGAATCTGTGCAATAAGGGGAATCAAAACTGATAAATCGAACTAAGAGGTTTCTGAAATCTGTTTATTGGTTTTCTTTCCAATCTTTGGCGGTTGTTAAAGGATTATTCTGGTTTTTGATTTGAGAATTGAAACTAAACAAATGGTTTATTGAGAAGGCGATGAAAACTGGGATAGAAGGTTGGTTTGCAATTGATTGCATCTTGATTTCTTGTGTTCTTGCTTGTTTAGTTTTCTGTTTTTTTATCAAAAACTTCCCCCCCCCCCCCCCCGTTTAGCCTTGTTTTGACAGATACGCTTGAGGTTCGTTGGGAGACGACTTAGGGTTGCACCCTTGCTGCAAATCAAAATTCTTACTCAACTAATCTATTGGTGTTCGATAGCCCCGATCATGTCCTGTTGTTACACACTCATCGCCCTCGGACCAAACACACACACCCGTTCATACCCTTCATTGGGTGACCTCCGCGTCTCCCATCAAGGGTCTTGTGACCTTAGGCGTCATCACGACCCCAAGCATCACAATGAAGGCCTATTCACTTCTCATCTCCCGACCTTAGGCGTCCCACCAGACCCCAAGCGTCATAATGAGAGTTTTGATTGGCCCCTCATCCATCAATCACTTGAACGGTCTTTTGGCCCTTCACAACTAGGACTTCTAACCCAATGGCTCTCACGCGCATATCAACGCATGCCCAACTCCTTAATCCCAAATCTGGATTCCCCTGGATTCCAGTTCGACCTACTTGGGATTTCCATCTCATACATACACCCGCTAGGGTCCACTTGTCACATGCCTATCATTCCCAAGGATAGACCTCGTGTAACACCCGGTGTAATCGGTGTTAAGAGAATAACAAAGGAAGTAAGAAAAACTTCCAAAAATGTGTGACACCCGGTGTAACCGGTGTTAAGAGAATAGGAAAGGAAGTAAGAAAACTTCCAAAAATACCCTTGAGAAGGTAATGGATCCTTGAGATTGTGAATGCCCATGAGAAGGGTATTTTGGTAATTTGGATAGTGAAGTCCAATAAAAAGGGTATTTTGGTAAATTGAAAATAATTCCTATGTGGAATTAGGTGTGTAAGTGAATAAAATCCCAATTTGATATTTATGTGGAGATATATGGGATTGATAAATTCTCAAAGGGTATTTTCAGAATTTTGGAATTTAATTCCATAGAGGAAATTAATTATGGAAATAGGGAAAATGGAAAATGTTAATTATTGGAGGAAATAATTATATTTTTCCCTAAATTGGTGGATAATTGTGGTGATGCCACATGGATGGTGGAGATGGAAACTTGGAAACCAAGGTTAGTGTCTTGTTGTGACACTTGGCATTTTGTGGTTCAAGTATAAATGGGGTGATTTAATTAAATGCAAAAGAAAAGTTAATCGGTCTTTCAAGTATTTAATGAGAGGCATGATTATATGGATTAAAGAAAATCTAAAAGAAAATGGTAAATGGTCATCATTAATGCCTTGGAAAATATGAGAGTTATTTAAATACATAAGAAAGTATTTATGTCTCTCAAATGTGATGGGGTGAAACTAGTCCCATTAATTTAAATGGGAAAGAAATGAAAAATTGGAAGGATGAGATTGATTCTTAGAATTGGAAATGATCTAAGGGCCACCATTTAGTCTTGAAAGTTGGCAAGGATTGCCAACATATTAATGATTTAATTTAAAGACTAATTTTGGAGGGCTAAGATTAATTCTTTGAAAGGCACATGGATTGTGCTTCCTTCTAAGGGTGGAGATTAAGTCTTGTAAAGGCAAAATAATCCAATGGTTGAAATTTAAAGAAAGGAAATGGCATGGATTGTGTTTCTTCCAAGAGAGATGTATTTAATCCAAAGAGATGGATGGTTGGGATTTTCTCTCAAAAAGCAATTGGAAATCAAAGGCTAAGATGAAGTCTTGAAATGGAGATTTCAAGACAAGAGTAGTATTTAAAGGGAAAGCAAACCCTTGTCTCAAATTTTGCCATTTCAAAGAGAGAAAGAAAGTGAGAGGAAGGAAAGAGTTGTCTTCCAAAGAGAAGAAAATAGAAGAAAAGAGAGAAGAAGATGAAGGAATCAAAGTAAGTTTACTTCTTCCTTCTCTTTACTTTAATATGTTAGTATGTAAAGTAAGTGGTATGTTGGAATGTCATCCTAGATGGGAGAAGAGGATGGGGAAGCTCTCTTGAGAAGAAGATTTAAAGCTTCAAAGAGAAGATTGTTAAGGTAAGGGATGGCCCCAAGTGGTGGAGGCCTTGCATTGCATTGTAAGTAGGTTGCATAAATTTTTATGTATCTTTTAGCATGCTTTATTTGTTCATGAGACCTATGGCCATGGGGATGGGAAAGAAATGGTAGGTTGATGCCTCAAACCATGTTGGGTTGTGAGGATGGAATGACCTAACCATACTTGCATGCATTTGTCATTACATAGACTTGTTATGCTTTTATTTACCTTGCATATGCACCCTTACTGAGCTTTTGAGCTCATAAGGTTTTATCCTCCCCTTGTAGGTTGTTTTATGTCAAGAGAAAAGGGAAAGTTGCAAGCTTGTGGTTGGAAGCTCTTGGAGTATATTTCATTTATTTTTGTTGTAAAGTTAAGGCTTAAAGAAGCCTAGGCATGTGATTATTTTATTTGTGACCTTATGGCTTACGGAAGCCTATTTGTTGTATTTAATCATGTGTGGTGTTTATTTATGGATGTTGTTATGTGAGCAATAATAGGTTGTGTAAGGCTCATGTGTGAAATGGAAGGAGACTTTGATGTATGTTGTGTAATAATCAAAGAGGTGGAGTAAGCCTTAATTATGGAGAAATAGAGGCAAAAATGGAGGGAATGTGAAGCATATTATTAATTTTTATTTCTGGAAAAATTGGGTTAGGAGGCCCAAGAAAAAAAAAAAAAATTTGGAAGCAGCAGCAAGCAGGCAGCAGCCTGCGCGCGGGCTGGGTCGCGTGGGCGGCCGCGCGCGCACGGGCTGCAGCTGTCGCGCACACAGGTAGGCGTGCAACCGCGAGCGCGGGGGCAGGCGCGGCCAGCCCACGCGGCCAGTGCCTAGTGGGGCCCCGCGCGAGTGCCAGCGGACCCCGTCGGCCAAATTTTTTTAAAATTTGGGGAAATTAAGGGCCATTTCTTAATTGATTTTGGGCCTCGGAGGAATTTTCAAAATAAAGGAATTTTTCGGGCATTTTTGGAGAAATTGTCAAAATTTTGGAAAATTGAAAATTTGAGTTTTTCCTCCAAATTTGGTAATCAATCAATGGATTGATTTAAATGGTGATTTTATGGAGCTTGGAAAAAAATTCTTGAATAGGAAAAGAATTAAAAATAATTGAGAAAATGGCGATTGGGCTTCTGAATGAGATTTTCTTTATAGCCAATGTGGTGTGGCTAAAGCCCAATTCTACTAGTGAATCCTGGGGTTCAGGGAAGGGAAGGACGAGCCTAGGCTGGGCAGGTGACAATTCGGGTGATTGTTCACGAGTAACACCCGTAAGTGGGAGCGGGGCGTTACACCTCGTCTCATCACGAAACCAACTAAGGTCCACTCATACCCTAGGCACATCCCCGTCGGGATCATTATAACAATACGATCACATCGCATCACATACATCAAGCATCCCGACTCCCCTCAGAATCATTCCGGAATCTACTTACGTCATGCCTTCACTGGCCGTGACATACAAATGCATTACATGCACACTCCCCATAGAGCCTCACTACGATTAACCTTACCTCCAGGAGCTCGTCACATAACCAGTTGATGACTCATTTCCTTGAGTCTTGAGCTAACTGCCACTATAGCTCACTCTATCTCAAGTGCACAAGCCTTACTGCACCACTTCCAAAGGACAACTCTATTCTCTCGAACATGCTCGGCAAATCCCTGGCATAAGGATGCTCCACTAATCCCCTCTCAGATTAGTCATGCTTCAGCTTCGTGTTCCCACACGAGCCTCAACACTTTAATCCCAAGGAGTTCCCATTCTTAAAACACTTCATATCCCCGAAATGCCACATTCGAGTTTTCTTGATACCAACACCCACACTTGGGTTTTCGGTTCCTCATTGCTTAACCCGTATACCTTTCACAGGTATATCATCTCAATCTAGGGTATTTTCTCATCCCTAGAATAGGAATATCCAAACAAACCATTCAACCCATTGCAGGCCTCAATGACTTAACCCAATCCCTTAGGGTCCTCGGTCCACATGTCCAACTTTCAAGGTTATCGGATCAACCTTACATTGAAATCTCAAAATTTCAAATCAATTGTTCTCGACCCCAACTCAGCAAACTCAGCAGTTAAGACATTTCGACTTATAATCGAATTCATAGCAGACATCATTGACTCACTACTCTGGCAATCGCTCACATCAATCACTTAACTGACCATACTTAACACCCAAGCACGCTAGCCTTCCTCACTCATATAGCTAGCCATGCTCTGATACCAACTGTAACGACCCGCTCCCACTTACGGGTGCCATCAGTAAATAATTGACCAGATTACTCACCCGACAAACCACAACTGAAGGGTTGGACTATGTTTCAACAGGAAACACCTTAGGTGGGAACTAGGCTTCGTCCTTTCCTTCGCTCCACTTAGGAATCGGTCCAAACTCAAACAAGAAAAATCCAGCAGACCAAGACTCGAAACCCGAGTGAGCTTCACCTCTCTTCAGCTCGTCCCATAGCAAGCTAGAAGTGACCCAGGCACAAAGCTAGCATACAAACACTTCGCTGAGTATTGGGGATTTATGAGAACATACCTCGCTGATCTTTACTCGGTTCAAAACTTGGCTTTATCGACTATGCCACATTCAACAAGCAATCTCACAATCATTTATCACACTATGATGATTACAACAATTAAATACATCGAAAGCTCAACAACACATACATTTACTCCCAAGGGTATACATACATAACACCACATGGCTACGAACAAGAGATAGAAAAATACAAAACTCGAGCAACACAGTTAGTTGCCACAACAGCCTTCCAGCACCATCCCTGCTCGCATCTGGACTTGCATCATCTACACATGAGGTAAAACCTCATGAGTCATAAAGACTCAGTAAGGGTGCAATGCATGTAAATATGAATATAAAGATGATTATGTATGCCAAATGCATGCAAATGAGGCTAGGCCCACACATCCTCACAACCCACTAAGGTTTGAGGCATCAACCTATCAGCCCCCACCACACTAGTCCTCCATATGGCCACAGGTCCACTAGTTCTTGCATCACACAAGATATAACCACTACATGCCAATGCAACATAAAAACATTATCAAGCATATTTACCAACTTGCAAGGCCACCTCCACATGGAGCCGTCCCTTACCTAGCTCGAAGCCTCATCTCTGCCTCGGCGAGAACGCCAGCCCGAACTCCGAGCTCTTTTAGGATTATCGCCTTCCCGGTCGAACCTAGAGGCAAACACACAAAAACCCAACCCATTAACATCCGGCATTAACCCAATGCCCTCAATTTCGCCACACATCACAAAATCACCATCAACACTATCTCCAAACAACCAACCACGACATACATCAGCCGTTTAATAATTTCCAAACAACCCCACCCGAGGGTTCAATTCAATCAATACTACACAATTTAGTATCTCAAATAAGGGGAAATTAACTCGAAAAGAAATTTAATTAATTACCTTAACTAATCTGGAGGACAATTTTAAAAAATATCCAACCCGACAATGCCTCATGGGAGGCCACCTTATACTCAAAACTCCATTTCCGAGCTTCTGGCACTCTCATCGAGCTCCAAAATACTTTCCAGACTTTTCTCCCATTTTTTTGGGATTTTCTAGCTATTTTTCCCTTATTTTTCTCATTTTTCATTATTTCTTTTCTTTTATTTTCTTTTCTCCTTTCTTCTTCACCTCTGGCTTCTCCCGTGCGCGCACTATTCATCATCTTCTTTACCGCGCATGGCCGCTGGCCGCGCATGCTGCCACCGTCCGCTTGCCTCCGCCAGCCTCTCTTGGCTGCCGCACGACCGCCCGCCACCACCGCCTCCGGCGTCAGCCGCCGTAGCCCACGCACACAGCCCTCCAACGCTACCTCTGTTTCGCTGAAAATGCCAACTGCCATGGACGTCCGCCTCATTGCTTCCAGCCGCGGCAGTTGCTCTCTCAACCAGCCTCAATGCTGAACGCTTCCATGAGAGCTGCCGCCGCTAGCCTCCCGCGACCCTCCACCCACCGACTCCATGCCATCGCTGTCGCTACAATAGCAGCGACTAACGTCCCTGCCTCTCGCTGCCGCCGGTCGCTGGTTCCAGCCGCCTTTGGCCACTGGCCAGCCATCAGCTTCCTGCTCGCAGCACTACCTGCCACCGGGCACGCCATGGCTGCCTCTGCCTCGGCCACGGTCATTGCTCAATCGTCGACCATGGTGGCTTTTGCCATGGCCGATCTTTTCCTCTCTCTCTCACTCCCTCGCGAGCTCACTCTCACGCTCTTGCGATCTCTCTCTCTCTCTCGACTCTCCCTCACGATTTCTCACTCTCTCTCTCTGATCTTTGAATTCAAAATTTGAATTTTTGATGGCAGAGCTTGCGGCTATCCTATATATATATTGTAACGACCGGGGTCCACATAGTAACGTATTGTCCGGTTCAGGTCTCAACCAATCCCCGATTTTATCGCTCTGGGATTTAATCCCAAAACGCGCGTCACTATGTAAAACACCCTCCGCACTTATATGCCCAGTTCCCCCCCCCTTTGCATGGCCGATGTGGTATTCGCCTAAGGTGCTTACAAATCCCAGAGCGATAAAACCGGGGATTGGTTGCGACCTGAACCGGACAATACGTTACTATGTGGACCCCGATCGTTACATAATGGTATCAGAGCCGACCCCCGAGCCTCTGAGCCCGGTGGTGGGGCAAACCTCAGCGAGGACGCTGAGTCCCAATGGGGGGTGCCTGTAAGCACTATAGGGGAATCCCACATCGGCCATGCAAAGGGGGGGAACTGGGCATATAAGTGCGGAGGGTGTTCTACATAGTGACGTGCGTTTTGGGATTAAATCCCAAACCGATAAAATCGGGGATTGGTTGCGACCTGAACCGGACAATACGTTACTATGTGGACCCCGGTCGTTACATATATTCACGCCTATATATATATATCCATATATATCTTAATCACACACTTAACCCCCCCAATTTCTCAATAATTTCACTTCCCAATTTCCTTAATCCCACTTAAAGGATTTATTAATTGCACTTGACCCTCCAAGCCTTAATTAATTATCCTTAAACCACACCAAAACTTAATTTCTTCAAAAATTAATAATCGACTTTACTTGATAAAGCCGATTTCGTCCCTGCGCCTACGCGGGTCCTTTACCCAACCCGAAAACACTTCAGGGTTGCCTTATTCATAAAATCGGACCACCCCTAGGATCCCCTCAGCTTCCCAGAAGTCCCTTGCGACTATTCAGTATTTGCACTCATTCAGGCTTATACAGAATTAAATACAAAAATTATTCCCAATTGGACTGCTTCCAGCGTCATAATCCTCATCTCGAGACGCTCACCAATCTCTGGCCCTCTTCCCTGGACATCCAAGTCCCGAGGCACTCCCTGCCGGCAATTCGACAATTTTATTAATTAATTTATCGAAACCGACTCTTGGGCTTCCCAGACCACCCGAGGTCCTGACAAAATAATCAAAAATTATTTATTTTCAACACCATGTAATACCGAGTATTATAATAACTGTACCGAAAAACACGTTAAACCCAGAATCTTCTGAAGATTTCACTTACACTCACAAATAAAATTACAGTTAAAATGATATGAAAACTAATGGTCTATTCTACTGACTGAATTAAAGAGTATTCCAGGTTCTGTTGACTTTTGTAAAATCAATTATGACGATTTTGTTTTCGGCCTGAATTTTAGCTGCACAAAAAACTGTTTCCGATTTGATTTTTATCGATGTCATATTAAACGTCTAGAAATTTTAGTTCATATCATATAAATTTTTTTTAGATATTCTGGCTAAAGCGCATTCATTTTAATCGATTTGGTTATTCATAACTATATCGAAATCACGTTAAACCCCTAATCATCTGAAGATTTCACTTACACACTCATATAAAATTATACTTAAAACCATGTGAAAACCAAATGTTTGTTCTTCTAACTAATTTAAAGTGTATTCTGGCTTTGTTGACTTTTTTTATATCAATTATGACGATTTGGATTTTCACTGCACAAAAAACTATTTTCGATTTCATTTTTTTTAATGTCATAATAATCGTCAAGAAATTAAAGTTCATATCAGATAATTTTTTTTAGATATCTGGGCTATAGAGTATTCCATGGAATCGATTTGGTTATTCATTACTGTACCGAAAAACATGTTACGATTTCATTTACACTCTCAAATAAAATTACACTTAAAAACATATTAAAACCAAAGGTTTGTTCAACTAACAAAATTGAAGTGTACTTTGGGTTCTGTTGACTGTTTTTAAATCAATTACGAAGATTTGGTTTTTCGGCCTGAATTTTAGTTGTACAAAAAATTGTTTCCAATTTGATTTTCTTCGACGTCATAATAATCGTCTATAAATGTTAGTTTAAATCATATAATTTTTTTTTAGATATTTGGCCTACAGGGCATTCCTTGGAATCAATTCGGTTATTCATAACTGAACCGAAAAATACATGAAACCCATAATCTTTTGAAGATTTCACTTACACTTGTTGAGTGTAGATTTTGATGATTGATGATTGGCATGTGTGAATGTGAATTTATATTTTATGTTCTAACAAAGCATGAAGCCTTCATAAGGCTTACAAAGCTATTCTTTAGTGAATTCATGACACAGGTTATATATGGAAACTTCTTATACCTATATAGAGATTTCATTATATATGGAAACAAGTTTTTTAGAGAGCTTTCTAGAAATTTGAGTATTTGAGCTATATATGGAAAGTTCTTCTTGGAATGGAAAGTCTAGAAGATATATATATATATATGGAATCCTTGTTTATATATGGGAAGTTCAAAAGATCTATATGGAAGTTTTTGAGGAGATTGGAGTAGTCCACTATATGGAGTTGCCATATATGTAACTTGGTGACATGGCATTGTTAATGTGGCATCTTGGCGACATGGCAACCACGTGGAGCACACTCATCAAGGTTACATCTTCTCGTTGGTCTAAATATGGTAAGAGAATCATGGAGTAAATTTAAAGGTTCTTAGAAGCTTCTTTACTTAGTTAAATATGGAAGAATTTTTGAATTGCATTCAAATGGAGAAGTTAAAGATTCAGCCCTATTATTGAACATTAATGGAGGAAATTAAGGTTTGAAAGTTAAACCTTGATTGATATTACTTTCCTTTATTGCTGATTCTCTCTCATTAAAAGGATCCTCTACTCAAATCATGGAATCAATTATCCTACTCATTATGACTAATTGATATCCTCATTATGGCTAATTGATATCTTCATTATGGGAGAATATTCTAAGGATATCTTGCATATATTCAGCTACACAAATTGACTCTCTTCTTGTTGTCAACATTTTTTAGTATGGAAACTTGATCAATTAAGGGCCTTTGAAGTTATAATTGATATCTTCATTATTGGACAAATTTGCTTCATTATTTGAGAATATCTGGATGGATTTTACACAATTTAGAGGTTTAAATTCAAATTTCAAATTAGCTATACTTGTTATGGAAGCGAAGGGGCCAATTGTACAATCAAAGGTGATTGAAGATTCAACTAGAAGTCAGAATTGATTAGTTCTTATTTATGGTCGATTTTGCAAGATTTATGAAGGATTTTGATGATATTTTAATCCTTAAAGTCAACCATGCATTATTGGAATTGTTTTGCTCATTCAAGGCTGATTGGAGATCAACAAAAGTCAAAGATCTTGATGATCAATCAAGTTAGCTGATTATAGAAGGTAAATCAAGAATTCAAATGAAGGGCTGAGATTGGCTTGAAGACTTGACACATGGAGGGCTGAGATTGATCAAGGAAATCCTACTCTAGCACTATATAAAAGGGTCTCTTGAAGGCTTTGGAACAACTTTTGGAAGCCCTATCATTTTCTACATCATTAGCCAAGATTCTCATTCTCTCCAAGTCTTTCTTTTCCTCTATCTTTTTGAGAGAAAACTAAGAGAGTTCTCTACACTTCATTGTATTATTTTTGAGAGAACCCTATTTCTCAATCTCTACTATCTTGTAAAGAGCGTACAAAATCCAAACTAGTGAGTGTGAGACTCCAGAAATAGTTTGGTGGTGGTGAAGCCAAGTGAAGGCTTTGGTGGTTGTAAGAAAAGTTTCATATAGTGGATTTGATTGAAAATCCTAAGGAAGGGAATCCTTAGGTAGTGGATGTAAGCCATAAGGGCCGAACCACTATAAATCGCTGTGTCCTTCTTCTCTTCATTCTTTACTTATTCTTGCTTGATTATACTTGTTTGTTTTTGTGTGGCCAAATCCTAAGGCCTACATTCTTGTTGGCTATTATATTCTGATTTGCTTTAATTGATCATTCTTTGTACTCATTCAATATTCTATTTGGTTTATTTAAAGTCTTGTTATTGTGTGCATTCAAATCACTTATTTTCACCAAGTTGTAATTTGAAGAGTATATTGGATCAAAGCACATACTAGCACAGCTGGCGGATATCATATTATCCATCTAGTATTTAAGTGCTCCCGTACTCTCAACTACAATTTTGGTTTATATTAAATTTGTTTTCTATATATATATATATACGTGCATAAGTTTTGCATTAGAATTTTAAAAAGGTGTCAATTCACCCCCCTCTTGACAAGGTTAGAACTCAACAACACTCTCACGTAAAATTAAACTTAAAACCATATGAAAACCAAATGTTTGTTCTACTAACTAAATTAAAGTGTATCCTGGGTTCTGTTGACTTTTTTAAAATCAATTATGACGATTCAATTTTTCGACCTTAATTTTAGTCGCACAAAAAATTATTTCCGATTTGATTTTTTTCGATGTCATAATAATCGTCTAGTAATTTTAGTTCATATCATATAATTTTTTTTAGATATCTGGGCTATAGAGCATTCCCTAGAATCGATTCGGTTATTCATAACTGTACTGAAAAACACGTTAAACCCTTAATCTTCTAAAGATTTCACTTACACTCTCAAATAAAATTACACTTAAAACGATATGAAAACCAAATGTTTGTTATACTAACTAAATAAAGTGTATTCTGAGTTCTGCTGACTTTTTTTAAATCAATTACGACGATTTGGTTTTCGACCTAAATTTTAGCTACACAAAAAACTGTTTACGATTTGATTTTTTTCGTATCGTAATAATCGTATAGAAATTTTAGTTCATATCATATAAATTTTTATAAATATCTGGGCTACAGAACATTCCCTGGAATCCATTTGGTTATTCATAACTGTACCCAAAAACACGTTAAACCCCTAATCTTCTGAAAATTTCACTTACACTTAAAACCATATGAAAACCCAAGGTTTGTTCTACTAACTAAATTGAAGTGTATTCCAGGTTCTTTTGACTTTTTTTAAATCAATTACGACGATTTGGTTTTTCGGCCTGAATTTTAGCTACATGAAAAACGGTTTTAGATTTGATTTTTTTCAATGTCATAATAATCATCTAGAAATTTTAGTTCATATCATATAAAATTTTTTAGATATCTAGGCTATAGAGCATTCCCTGTAATCGATTCAGTTATTCATACCTGTACCAAAAATCACGTTAAAACCCTAATCTTATGAAGATTTCACTTACACTCCCAAATAAAATTATTTTTAAAACCATATGAAAACAAAAAGTTTGATTTACTAATTAAATTAAAGTGTATTCCGGGTTCTGTTGACTTTTCTTAAATCAATTACGATGATTTGGTTTTTGTCAGCCTGTATTTTAGCTGTACAAAAAAACTGTTTCCGATTAGATTTTTTTCGATGTCTTAATAATCGTCTAGAAATTTTAGTTCATATCAAATAAATTTTTTTAGATATCTGAGCTACAGAGCATTCCCTGGAATCGATTCAGTTATTCATTACTGTATCGAAAAACACGTTAAGATTTCACTTACACTCTCAAATAAAATTACACTTAAAACAAAAATTTTGTTCTACTAACTAAATTAAAATGTATTTTGGGTTCTGTTGACTTTTTTAAATCAATTATGACGATTTGGTTTTTCGGCCTGAATTTTAGCTGCACAAAACTGCTTTCGATTTTATTTTTCTTAACATCATAATAATCGTCTAGAAATGTTAGTTTAAATCATATAAATGTTTTTAGATATCTGGGTTAGAGAGCATTCCTTGGAATCGATTCGGTTATTCATAATTGTATCGAAACACACGTTAAATCCCTAATCTTCTGAAGATTTCACTTACACTCTCAAATAAAATTATACTTAAAACCGTATGAAAACAAAAGGTTTATTCTAGTAACAAAATTAAATGTATTCCGGGTTCAGTTGACTTTTTTAAATCAATTATGACAATTTGGTTTTTCGGCCTGAATTTTAGCTGCACAAAAAACTGTTTCCGATTTGAATTTTTTCGATGTCATAATCATGGTCTAGAAATTTTAGTATCATATAAATTTTTTTAGATATCTGGGCTACAGAGCATTCCATGGAATCGATTCGGTTATTCATATTTGTACTGAAAAACACGTTAAACCCCTAATCTTTTAAAAATTTCACTTACACTCTCAAATAAAATTACACTTAAAATACATATCAGAACCCAAGGTTTGTTCTATTAACTAAATTAAATTATATTCCGGGTTCTGTTGACTTTTTTTAAATCAATTACGACTATTAGTTTTTTCAGCCTGAATTTTTGCAGCACAAAAAACTGCTTCCGATTTGATTTTTTTTCGATGTCATAATAATCGTCTAGAAATTTTAGTTCATTTCATGTAAATTTTTTTGGATATCTGGGCTACAGAGCATTCCGTGGAATCGATTTGTTTATTCATAATTGTACCGAAAAACACGTTAAACCCCTAATTTTCTGAAGATTTCACTTACACTCTCAAATAAAATTACACTTAAAACCATATCAAAACCAAAGGTTTGTTCTAATAACTAAATTGAAGTGTATTCAAGGTTTTTTGACTTAGTAGGGCATGCTCGGACTTGGTTCAAGGGATTACTTGATGGGTTCATTTCATCATTTGCACAGTTAAGAACGGAATTCATTAAAGCCCTTGTAATTAGTAGTTGGAGAAAGAGGGACGTAACACATCTTCTCAGCATTCGACAGGGAGCCAGAGAGACCCTTCGACAATATGTAGATAGATTTCGGAATGCCACCATTGAGATCCGAGACCTACCACTTGAAATGGCAATCTCTACTATGATGCAAGGGGCACGACAAGTATCTTTCCAAGAGTCATTGTCATTAGACCCCCCAAAGTCCTTAGCAGATTTGTTTGTTAGAGCAAACAGATATGTACTTCACACTGAAGTGATGAAACAGTGGGAGGAGATGAAAATGGAGAACGAAAGAGAAAAGATCGAGAAAGTGAAGAGGACTTCAACAAGCGACATGAAAGGGTACGAAGGCTGGATCCACCTAGACCCTAATTCAATCATTACACCCAACTCACTCAGCCATAGTCTGCTATATTATCGATAATGGAAAGATCGGGGCTTATCAAGCCCCCAAAGAGAACTGATCATCTTATGGGAAGGGATCATGATGAATACTGCAAATATCATAGGACTCATGGACACTCCACTAATCAATGCAAGGAACTAAAAAATCAAATTGAAATGCTTATCCGGGAAGGACATTTGCAAAGATATGTACAAAAAGAAGAGAGGGACGACCGGGAGCCGCAAAGAAGGGAAGAGAGGCCTGAGGGGCACGAGAACCATGATCGAAGACGACAAGAGAAAGGGAGGGACTATAGACAAAATCCACCTCCCGACAATAAGCTAATTTTATGGTGATTAAAGCCACCTCGGCTGCATACAATGTGATCTTGGGCCGCCCCCTACTCAATGACATGAAAGCTATTGTCTCCTCCTACTATCTAATGATGAAGTTTCCGACACCTCAAGGCGTGGGACAAATTCAAGGGGATCAGCAAAAGGCACACGTTTGTTATGTGTCATCCGCAAAAGGGAAGAAGAATGAATGAACTCAACTCCTTGCCGAGCAAACTGTGTAAGTTTAATTCTGAGTTGTATTGTTTTTTTTTCCTACGAATTATCTACATTTGTGAGCCTAAAGCAAGACTGTGGACAAATGTGCATTTGGTTAACCGCACTAAAACTGCTTTCTCGAGCGGATGAATTATTATTACTATTGTGGCCATTATTATTTGTCTACGTTGTTGCTCGAGATGAAAGGAAAAGATTGATTGAAAGTCCTTTTCCCATAAAATGTCTCATTGTCCCGCCTAACGGCCCGGCATTGTCGTTAGCACAATCCCTCCATCTACAACATTGGCCCATTGTCCGGCCTAACGGCCCGGCATTGTGGTTCACACAATCGCTCCATCTACAAGATAGGCCTATTGTCCCGCCTAAAAGCCTGACAATGTGGTTCGCACAATCGCTTTATTTACAAGATTGGCCCATTGTCCCGCCTAACGGCCTGGCATTGTGGTTAGCACAATCCCTCCATCTACAAGATTAGCCTATTGTCCCGCCTAAAGGCCCGATAATGTAGTTCGGACAATCACTTTATCTACAAGATTGACCCATTGTCCTGCCTAATGGCCCAACAATGTGGTTCGCATAATCTCTCCATCTACACAATTGGTCAATTATCCTGCCTAACGGCCCGATAATGTGGTTTATACAATTATCCCGTTTGAATGATTGGCTCGTTGTCCCGCCTGATGACCCGACAACGAGGTTTGAATAATCGTTTCCATCAATAAGATCGGGTCCCCTAAACGCGATGTAGGTTTACGCCGAACCGCGAGAACAAAATATGAAAATCGTTGACGTAGGGTTACATTGAATCGCTAACCGCTAAAACAAAATATACCGCAGACGTAGGGGTATGCCAAACCGCAAGAACAAAATACAGTTATTCTTTCCGTAATTGCGGAAGTAGGGTTACGCCGAACCATGAAAACAAAATATATTGCGGACGTAGGAGTATGCTGAACCGCGAGAACAAAATATAGTTATTCTTTCTGTAATTGCAAAAGTAGGGCCACGCCAAACCTCGAAAACAAAATATACTACGGAGGTAGGGATACGCCGAACCACGTAAGCAAAATATGGATATTTTCTAATCGCGGACGTAGGGTCATACCGAACCGCGGGAACAAAATTTGGTTATTGTCTATAGTCGCGGACATATGCATTTATATTGTAAAGGAAGAAACCTTGGCATCATAAGTATTTTGCCGAGATATCCATTTCATCATCTTATAGCTGTTGATGCCTGTGAAGTTCTGCAATACGAAAATGATGGGGTTAAAATGATCTCGCAATTTGAAGGAAGATTGCAGGGCGATATGCTCTTATGCTCGAAACTTTCGAACAAAAGAGTAGGGAGCAATTGATATGCCCTACCAAAAGACCTGTGAAAGCAAGCTGTAACTTATTAATTCCAAGCAACCATTGAGAGATCATTTAACCAAAGAGCAAATTAAGATGATATCAGCCTTACAGTTGGAGCATTTAATTAATTAAACAATTAGTGGAGTCTTGGCAATTGAAGTTGAAGTCATTCACGTGAAGACAATTGAAGTAGCATGAATATCATTAAACAATTGGAAGTGCAGTCCAAGCCATATATATATAATCTAAAAGCATGCAAAGAATTAGAAGCAATCTGGAGCACACGGAATAATTAAATAATTCAAAGAAGTAGCAATTGGAGGGCAAATGCCCCCACTCGATTGAAATTGGGTGGCCAAAATCGAGACACCACTCGGTTGAACCGAGTAGTGTCTCAGTTTTGATTAGGGGAGCTTCTCGACTCCCCTATTTCATTTTATTAATGGGGCGAATGCCCCCAATTGGTTCCTTGGAACCGAGACCCACTCGGTTCAAACCGAGTGGGTCTCGGTTAAATAATTAAGGGGGCTCTCGCCTCCTTCTCGTTTCAATTGTGGCCACCCTTGGTGTCCACAACCGAGACCTACTCGGTTAAACCAAATGGGTCTCAGTTATATTAAAAGGAGGCTCCCACCCCCCTTCTTGGTTCAGTTTTAGCCACCCAAGGATGGCCAAATTAAGACCCATTCGGTTCCTTTGAACCAAGTGGGTCTCGGATGCAATTAAGGGGCCTCTCGGCCCCCCTCTCTCGGTTCATGGTGGCCATTAAGTGGCCACAACCAAGACCCACTCAGTTCAATCGGTTCCTTTGGGGGCCAAAATGGCCACAACCGAGACCCACTTAGTTCTTTCAAATCGAGTGCGTCTCGATTTCGTTGAACCGAGTGGGTCTAACTCGGTTCTTAGCCCGTGTTTCTTTAAAATCTCGGAGTCGAATGCATTGAGAATATGACATACGGTAAGCTCCCGATGATTGCCACATGTCCCCCGGGAAGCCCGGGATGATTGCCACATGTCCCTCACTCTCTCCTCTATAAATAAGAGACTTGCCTCTTCATTAGGGGGATGGATGGATTTTTGGAGAGATAAGGGGTCTATTTCGCTCTCAAGTCTCTTAAGGGCAGTTGGTTCTTTGGAGCCAATCGGTTCTTAGCCAATCGGTTCCTGGTCAATCGGTTCTTTAGAGGCACTCGATTCTCGAGGCATTCGGTTCTTAGGCCAATCAGTTCTTGGGCCCAGTAGGTTCTTGAGGCAATCAGTTTTTGCTACAATGACGGTTCTCAAGGCTACTCGATTTTTAGGCCAGTCGATTTTAGTCAAGACCCAATTGGTTCTAATGAAAACCCACTCGAATCTTGGGCCAATCGGTGTTAACCAAGACCAGTCGGTTATAATCAGCAGCCAGTCGGTTCTTTAGCCAGTCGGTTATAATCAACAGCCAATCGATTCTTCAGCCAGTCCGTTATAATCAGCAACCAATTGGTTACTTGAATAGTACTATTCATGAAAGAGCAATTATTCACCCGCAACTATTCTTCAGCATAAACATGAAGATTTCACTGTACCGAAAAACACGTTAAACCCCTAATCATCTGAAGATTTCACTTACACAGTCATATAAAATTACACTTAAAACCATATGAAAACCAAATGTTTGTTCTTCTAACTAATTTAAAGTGTATTATGGCTTTGTTGACTTTTTTTATATCAATTATGACGATTTGGATTTTCGGCTTGAATTTTCGCTGCACAAAAAACTATTTTCAATTTCATTTTTTTCAATGTCATAATAATCGTTAAGAAATTATAGTTCATATCAGATAATTTTTTTTAGATATCTGGGCTATAGAGCATTCCCTGGAATCAATTCAGTTATTCATTACTGTACCAAAAAATAGGTTAAGATTTCACTTACACTCTCAAATAAAATTACACTTAAAACCATATTAAAACCAAAGGTTTGTTCAACTAACAAAATTGAAGTGTACTTTGGGTTCTGTTGGCTGTTTTTAAATTGTTGTTGCCAAAATACAACAATCTATTTTTAAATGCGAACAGACGCAAGATTCTTGGGAGTTGTGTTTTCACTGATGAGAATCTCGACACGCAACTGGATCTGGTAGAGGTCCAGATCTGATAATTCAATGGAGCTGGTGGTCTGATAAGGCTGATGATCTGGTGGCCTAAAATGATCTGGTGGCCCAAAATGATTAGGTGGCCTAAAATGACCGAGTGACCTGAGGGTGACGAGTGGCCAAGGTGACCGAGTGGCCTTGCTGACCGAGTGGCCTACAAAACGAGAGCACCGTTAGGACGCGGGTGGGGGTCCCCACGCAAACCCTCCGATGCTTAAGTTAGATCTCGAGAGAAAATGAGAAAAGTGTACTTTAATTACTCAAAATTGCGTACATGGTGAGGAAGAGGGGTCCTTGTATTTATAGCAGAGGGTGAGGGAGGTCTTGTGATATTCTCGGCGAAAATCTCGCGGCCCATTCCGAAGATCTCGTGGCCCGTTCTGAAGGTTCCGGAGGTCATTTGTTTGGTCAGGGGGGTCACTCGATCGGATAGCCAATCCCAAAGGGTTACTCGGCATAGCCGAGTGACCCCCCACTCGATTGCTCCCTGAGTGGGATCTCTTGGCCTAGCTAAGTGGACCCCACTCGGCTAGGCCGAGTTAGGCACGAGGGGTCACTCGGCATGACCGAGTAACCCTCCACTCGACTATGCCGAATGGACCCCTACTCGGTTGTGCCAAGTGAGGAGGTTTAGCCACTCGGCATAACCGAGTGGCCCTCCACTCGGTTATGCTGAGTGGGTTTTCCTCAACCCCCTACCTTTGCTTTATCCCATAGAAATTAGGGCCCACACTTGATCATATATCTGCTTCGCTCTCCCGGGTATATCATAAATCAATTACGACGATTTGGTTTTTCGACCTAAATTTTAGCTACACAAAAAACTGTTTCCAAATTGATTTTTTTTTACATCATAATAATCATCTAGAAATGTTAGTCTAAATCATATAAACTTTTTTAGATATTTGGGCTACAAAGCATTCCCTAGAATCAATTCGGTTATTCATAACTGAACCGAAAAACACGTTAAACCCCTAATCTTCTAAAAATTTCACTTACATTCTCAAATAAAATTACACTTAAAATGATATGAAAACCAAATGTTTGTTCTACTAACTAAATAAAGTGTATTCCGAGTTCTGCTGACTTTTTTTAAATCAATTACGACGATTTGGTTTTCGGCCTGAATTTTAGCTACACAAAAAACTGTTTATGATTCGATTTTTTTTTATATCATAATAATCGTCTAGAAATTTTAGTTCATATCATATAAATTTTTATAGATATATGGACTACAGAGCATTCCCTGGAATCCATTTGGTTATTCATAACTGTACCGAAAGACACGTTAAACCCCAATCTTCTAAAAATTTCACTTACACTCTCAAATAAAATTACACTTAAAACCATATGAAAACCCAAGGTTTGTTCTACAAACTAAATTCAAGTGTATTCCGGGTTCTTTTGACTTTTTTTAAATCAAGTACAACGGTTTGGTTTTTCGACCTGAATTTTAATTACACAAAAAATGGTTTCAAATTTGATTTTTTTCGATGTCATAATAATCATCTAGAAATTTTAGTTCATATCATATAAATTTTTTAAGATATCTGGGCTACAGAGCATTCCCTGTAATCGATTCAGTTATTCATACTTGTACAAATAATCACGTTAAAACCCTAATCTTATGAAGATTTCACTTACACTCCCAAATAAAATTATATTTAAAACCATATGAAAACAAAAAGTTTGATTTACTAATTAAATTAAAGTGTATTTCGGGTTCTGTTGACTTTTCTTAAATCAATTACGATGATTTGGTTTTTCGGCCTGTATTTTAGCTACACAAAAAATTGTTTCCGATTAAATTTTTTTCGATGTCTTAATAATTGTCTAGAAATTTTAGTTCATATCAAATAAATTTTTTTAGATATCTGAGCTACAGAGCATTCCCTGGAATCGATTCGGTTATTCATTACTGTACCGAAAAACACGTTAAGATTTCACTTACACTCTAAAATAAAATTACACTTAAAACCAAAAGTTTGTTTTACTAACTAAATTAAAGTGTGTTCTAGGTTCTGTTGACTTTTTTTAAATCAATTACGACGATTTGGTTTTTCGGCCTGAATTTTAGCTGCACAAAAACTGTTTCCGATTTTATTTTTTTCGATGTCATAATAATCGTCTAGAAATGTTAGTTTAAATCATATAAATTTTTTTAGATATCTGGGCTAGAGAGCATTCCTTGGAATCGATTCGGTTATTCATAACTGTATCGAAACACACGTTAAATCCCTAATCTTTTGAAGATTTCACTTACACTCTCAAATAAAATTATACTTCAAATCGTATAAAAACAAAAGGTTTGTTCTAGTAACAAAATTAAAGTGTATTCCGGGTTCAGTTGACTTTTTTTAAATCAATTACGACAATTTGGTTTTTTGGCCTTAATTTTAGCTGCACAAAAAACTGTTTCCGATTTGAATTTTTTTGATGTCATAATAATCGTTTAGAAATTTTAGTTCATATTATATAAAAAAATTTAGACATCTGGGTTACAGAGCATTCCATAGAATCGATTCGGTTATTCATAACTATACCGAAAAACACGTTAAACCCATAATCTTCTTATGATTTCACGTACACACTCAAATAAAATTTCACTTAAAACGATATGAAAACCAAAGGTTTGTTCTACTAACAAAATTAAATTGTATTCCGGGTTCTGCTGACTTTTTTTAAATCAATTATGACGATTTAGTTTTTTGACTTGAATTTTTGCAGCACAAAAAATTGATTCCGATTTGATTTTTTTCGATGTCAAAATAATCGTCTAAAAATTTTAGTTCATTTCATATAAATTATTTTGAATATCTGGGCTACATAGCATTCCATGGAATTGATTCGTTTATTCATAATTGTACCGAAAAACACATTAAACCCCTAATCTTTTGAAGATTTCACTTACACTCTCAAATAAAATTAAACTTAAAACCATATCAAAACCCAAGGTTTGTTCTAATAACTAAATTGAAGTGTATTCCGGGTTCTTTTGACTTTTTTTTTAAATCAATTACGACGATTCGATTTTCCGGCCTGAATTTTAGTGCACAAAAAATTGTTTTCGATTTGATTTTTATCGATGTCATAATAAACGTCAGCAAATTTTAGTTCATATCATATAATTTTTTTTATATATATGGGCTACAGAGCATTCATTTTAATCGATTTGGTTATTCATAACTGTACCGAAAAACACGTTAAACCCTTACTCTTTTGAAGATTTCACTTACACTCTCAAATAAAATTACATTTCAAAGCATATGAAAACCAAAGGTTTGTTCTACTAACTAAATTAAAGTTTATTCAGGGTTTTGTTGACTTTTTTTAAATCAATTACGACGATTCAGTTTTTCGGCCTTAATTTTAGCCGCACAAAAAACTGTTTTCGATTAGATTTTTTTCGATGTTATAATAATCTTCTAGTAATTTTAGTTCATATCATATAAATTTTTTTAGATATCTAGGTTATAGAGCATTCCCTGGAATCAATTTGGTTATTTATAACTATACTGAAAAACACATTAAACCCATAATCTTCTGAAGATTTCACTTACAATCTCAAATAAAATTGCACTTAAAACCATATGAAAACCAAAGGTTTGTTTTACTAACTAAATAATGTGTATTCCGAGTTCTGTTGACTTTTTTTAAATCAATTACGACGATTTGGTTTTCGGCCTGAATTTTAGCTGCACAAAAAACTGTTTACGATTTGATTTTTTTCGATATAGTTCATATCATATAAATTTTTATAGATATCTAGGCTACAGAGCATTCCCTGGAATCCGTTCGGTTATTCATAACTGTACTGAAAAACACATTAAACCCCTAATCTTCTGAAAATTTCACTTACACTCTCAAATAAAATTACACTTAAAACCATATGAAATCCAAAGATTTGTTTTAGTAACTAAATTAAAGTGTATTCCGGGTTCTGTTCAATTTTTTTAAATCAATTACGATAATTTGGTTTTTCGGCTTGAATTTTAGCTGCATAAAAAATTGTTTCCGATTTGATTTTTTTCGATATCATAATAATCGTCTCAAAATTTTAGTTCATATCATATAAAATTTTTTAGATATCTGGGCTACAGAGCATTATTCATAACTTACCGAAAATCATTTTAAACCCCTAATCTTCTTAACATTTCACATACACTCTCAAATAAAATTACACTTAAAACGATATGAAAACCAAAGGTTTGTTGTACTAACTAAATTAAAGTGTATTCCGATTTCTGCTGACTTTTTTTAAATCAATTACGACGATTCAGTTTTTCGGCATGAATTTTTGTAGCACAAAAAACATTTTCCGATTTGATTTTTTTCGTTGTCATAATAATGGTCTAGAAATTTTAGTTCTTATCATATACATTTTTTTAGATATCTGGGCTACAAAGCATTCCCTGGAATCGATTCGGTTATTCATAACTGTATCAAAAAACACGTTAAACCCCTAATTTTCTAAAAATTTCACTTACGCACTCAAATAAAATTACACTTAAAATCATATGAAAACCAAATGTTTGTTCTACTCACTAAACTAAAGTCTATTTCGGGTTCTGTTGACTTTTTTTTAAATCAATTACAATGATTTGGTTTTTGGCCTGAATTTTAGCTGTACAAAAAACTATTTCTGATTTGATTTTTTTCGATGTCATAATAATCGACTATAAATTTTAGTTCATATCATATAAATATTTGTAGATATCCAGGATACAGAGCATTCCCTGGAATCGATTCGGTTATTCATAATTGTACCGAAAATCACGTCAAACCCCTAATCTTCTGAATATTTCACTTACACTCCCAAATAAAATTAAACTTAAAACCATATGAAAACCAAAAGTTTGATATACTAACTAAATTAAAGTGTATTCTAGGTTCTGTTGACTTTTCTTAAATCAATTATGACGACGATTCCAAAACAAGGTGAAAGATGGCATTTTGATGCATTAAATAAAGTCAAGAAAGTCCAAATTCTGGTTTCAAAAAGTTTTGAAATGTTCAATTTTTGCCATGAGCGCATAGTAGAACACTTTAAACAAGAAAGAGACAACTTTTCTTCAGTCAACGATATCTCCAAGTGTACTAATTTGATGATTATGGTTCCAAAACAATGTGAAAGATGACATTTTGATGCACTAAATATACTCAGGAAAGTCCAAATTTTGATTTTGAAAAGTTTTGAAAAGTTGAGTTTTAGCCATGTGTCCACAGTTGAACACTTTAAACAATAAAGAGACAACTTTATTTCATTGAACGATATCTCCATGCGTACTATTTTGTTGATAACGATTCCAAATCTAGGTGAAAGACAACATTTTGATACACTAAATACACTCTAGATAGTCTGCATTCTTATTTTAGGAAATTTTGAAAAGTTAACTTTTAGCCAAGAGTGCATAACAAATCACTTTAAACAAGAAAAAGACAACTTTGGTTCAATCAACGATATCTCAAAGTGTATTAAGTTCATGATGACGATTCCAAAATAAGGTGAAGGATGGCATTTTGATGCACTAAATAAACAAAAGAAAGTCCGAATTCTGCTTTCGAAAAGTTTTGAAAAGTTAAGTTTTAACCATGAGTCCACAGTAGAACACTTTAAACAAGAAAGAGACAACTTTGGATCAATCAATGATATCTCCAAGTGTACAAATTTCATGATGATGATTCCAAATGTAGGTGAAAGACGACACTTTGATACATTAAATAAACTCTACAAATTTCAAATTCTGATTTCGAAAAGTTTTGAAACGTTGAGTTTTAGCCACGAGTCCATAGTAGAACACTTTAAACAAGATAGAGACAACATTAGTTCAATGAACGATATCTCAAAGTGTAACATCCCGATCGAGCGATAGGAAGAACCGGAACAACTTACCCTGATGGGCTTACGCGAACTTCCCAGGGGGTCACCCATCCCTAGATTACCCCAGGTTAAGCACACTTAACTTGGGAGTTCTTTGACAACATTCAACCCAAAAGGTATCCAGCTGGTGTTGTTTCCTTCCTTACACTATCCTTGATATATACTAACTCCTCTGAGCTCTCGGGGTATTACATTCTCCCCCCTTAAGCACATGATGTCCTCGTCATGCGACCTTACAACAGGTCCCAGATCTCCCCCCTTGCATGACCGATGTGGGATTCGCCTAAGGTGCCTACACGCACCCTCCATAGGGGCCTACACACACCCCCCTCGAGACTCAGCCTCCTTGCTTATTCTTGTCATAATGTAATACCTCGAGAGCCCAGAGAGATTAGTATATATCGAGGATAGTGTAAGAAAGGAAACAACACCAGCTGGATACCTTTTGGGCTGAATGTTGGCAAAGAACTCCCAAGTTAAGCGTGCTTGACCTGGGGTAATCCAGGGATGGGTGACCCCCCTGGGAAGTTCGCGTAGGCCCATCAAGATAAGTTGTTCCGGTTCTTCCTATCGCTCGAGCGGGATGTTACAGTATTGGTATCAGAGTCAACCCAGGCCGTGTGTTGGGACCGTGTACTAGCCAAAGGCTGGGGGTATTGGACTGGGGACCGTGTACTAGCCCAAGGCTGGGGGTACTGGACCGGGGACACTGGACGGGGGAGAGCTGGGACCAGTTGTAAGGTCGCATGACGAGGACGTCATGTTCTTAAGGGGGGGAGAATGTAATACCCCGAGAGCCTAGAGAGATTAGTATATATCGAGGATAGTGTAAGAAAAGAAACAACACCAGCTAGATACCTTTTGAGTTGAATGTTGGCAAAGAACTCCCAAGTTAAGCGTGCTTGACCTGGGGTAATCCAGGAATGGGTGACCCCCCTAGGAAGTTCGCGTAGGCCCATCAGGATAAGTGGTTTCGGTTCTTCCTATCGCTCGAGCGGGATGTTACACAAAGTGTACTAATTTGATGATAACGATTCTAAATATAGGTGAAAGATGACATTTTGATACACTAAATACACTCTAGAAAGCCTACATTCTTATTTCAGGAAGTTTTGAAAAGTTGAGTTTTAGCCATGAGTCCATAGTAGAACACCTTAAAGAAGATAGAGACAACTTATGTTCAATCAACGATATCTTCAAGTGTACTAATTTGATAATGAAAATTCTAAATCTATGTGAAAGACAACATTTTGATACAGTAAATACACTCTATAAAGTCTAAATTCAGATTTCAGGAAGTTTTAAAAAGTTGAGTTTTTGCCATGAGTCCATAGTAGAACACCTTAAACAAGACAGAGACAACATCAATTCAATGAACGATATCTCCAAGTGTACTAATTTGATGATAATGATTCTAAATCTAGGTGAAAGATGACATTTTGATACACTAAATACACTCTAGAAAGCCTACATTCTTATTTCAAGAAGTTTTGAAAAGTTGAGTTTTAGCCATGAGTCCATAGTAAAACACTTTAAACAAGATAGAGACAACTTTGGTTCAATCAACAATATCTTCAAGTGTACTAATTTGATAAAGATGATTGTAAATCTAGGTGAAAGACAACATTTTGATACAGTAAATACACTCTAGAAAGTCTAAATTCAGATTTCAGGAAGTTTTGAATGAGCCCATAGTAGAACAGTTTAAACAAGAAAGAGACAACTTTGGTTCAATCAACGATATCTCCAAGTGTAATAATTTGGTGATGACGATTCCAAAACAAGGTGAAAGATGGCATTTTGATCCATTAAATAGAGTCAAGAAAGTCCAAATTCTGGTTTCAAAAAGTTTTGAAAAGTTCAATTTTTGCCATGAGCGCATAGTAGAACACTTTAAACAAGAAAGAGACAACTTTTCTTCAATCAACGATATCTCCAAGTGTACTAATTTGATGATTACGGTTCCAAAACATTGTGAAAGATGACATTTTGATGCACTAAATATACTCAAGAAAGTCAAAATTCTAATTTCAAAAAGTTTTGAAAAGTTGAATTTCAGCCATGTGTCCACAGTTGAACACTTTAAACAAGAAAGAGACAACTTTGGATCAATCAACGATATATCCAAGTGTACAAATTTGATGATGACGATTCCAAATTTAAGTGAAAGATGACATTTTAATACACTAAATACACTCTAGACAGTCCAAATTCTGATTTCGAAAAGTTTTGAAAAGCTGAGTTTTAGCCATGAGTCCATAGTAGAACACTTTAAACAAGAAAGAGACAACTTTATTTCATTGAACAATATCTCCATGCATACTATTTTGATGATGACAATTCCAAATCTAGGTGAAAGACAACATTTTGATACACTAAATACACTTTAGATAGTCTGCATTCTTATTTCAGGAAGTTTTTAAAAGTTAACTTTTTGCTAAGAGTCCATAGCAGATCACTTTAAACAAGAAAGAGACAACTTTGGTTCAATCAACAATATCTCAAAGTGTACTAATTTCATGATGATGATTCCAAAACAAGGTGAAGGATGGCTGTGACACCCGTAACTTAAAGACATGCTTAATAATAAAAATATTCATAAGAAATTCAAGGTTTAGCGCAGACAATAAACTTGAGAAATCCAGCCTTAAATTGAGATTCAGCCTTTTCATAAACTTATATAAGCTTTAAGGACATACGATGTAGCAATAGTGTACATATACCATAAGAGTGTAATACTGGAAATCTTTCTAATACAAGAAGAGAAAAACAAGATTTTGATTATTAAAAATTATCTTCAAATAGCCACCACACTCCGCGTCCACGTTCCGATCTCCTTATTCATAATCACCCGTGGGAGAAAAATATGGGATGAGATTCATGCGAGTCTCAGTAAGTACAAGAGAACCATCATATGTATTTAAATAATTCGTGACTGTTAGTGTAGGTGCTCTAGACCCAATCAGATTGGGCATGTTGTATACTGATAATTGTAATCATGTTTATTATTTGAATAAGGAGTTGTTCAAATTCACAAGAAATCATTCTATTAGTTTCTTGTTATTATTGTAATAACCGAATGAAAATAGATAGAATTCCATATGATGTATACTGTGATTAATCTGTAAAGATGTGAGAAGATGCATCACAGTTTCTAGACATCATTAAACGTCCTAAGTCGTAGCAATGTCAAGAATGGACATTGACAATTGTGGTAAGACTTGTATGTGCTATGTTTTTGCTATATGATAGCAATGGGGGTCTCACACCCATAGGCATGGGGATGCCTAGACAAGTATATAGGTGACCAATGTTAGAGAATGTGTCACTAGACATGACTAGCCATGAGAATCCATTTTGGTTATATGTTGATGGAATTCTCATATGAGATGGGTGTAACTAATCCTTGGACCTGAGGTTATCACGGTCATCTCATAAGAAGACCGATATGCTTTGACATCGTTTCGATGGGCCTAAATAAAGGTTGCACGTGGGCGATCGTTGGGAATATCGTGAGGCTTATGGAGATGGGTGCATAACCAAGATGAGACTCGTCTATCCCTTGATAGAGGATGATGTATCTAAGGCGTCTTCGATGGATATTCACTTTAAATCCATGGCCATGGTGAAAGAGATCAATAAGGAGTTATTGATTTACTTTCTAATTAAGTGAAGATATCCGGAAGACCGAAGAAAACTCATGTGATCATTATCAAGCAACACATCGCCATACTTGAGATCACATAAGATACATTGATGAGAGGATCGAATTACATGGTAACCATGCTCGTGAAAGGTTATTTGTGGATTATGAATCCTTCTGAATAATTGGGTAGGCATGATACCTTGCTAGAGGCCAATCTTGTCTTATGTGTTTGTACTAACACATTGCCAACATATTCGGAAGCCTAATGAGTCATACGCAATAGGCACGGTCCCTGACTTAAACCAGGAGAGTGGACGTATGGTTAAGTGGGACACTTCAGCAAGAAGTTTTGCCATCGTAGGTTCTCACGGAAAAAGAACGAATAGACGTAATGACGTCGATATGACGAGTCGTTATAATGGAAAGAGTTTCCTAAAATGGTAATTGATTAAATTAGAAAGGAGTTTCTAATTTAATAATTTTCTATTTGTTGGAGTGGCAAATAGAAAATAAAATATTTTTGGGCTTAAGTTAATATTTAGACTAAATTAGATTTAGGTCAAATATTAAATTAAATATTATATTTGGACTAAATTGGATTTGGGCCAAATATTAAAATAAATATTATATTTGGACTGAATTAGATTTGGGCCAAATATTAAATATTATATTTGGGCTTGAATTAGATTTGGGCCAAAATATTTTATTTAAACCTATAAAAGGATTTGGGCCATTTAATTATATTTCTAGTTGGACTAGAATAAGCCCACTTAATATTCTAATTAAATTAGAGTTAATGGGCTAGCCCAATCCATTAGGGTTTTAGAAACCCTAGGATATTTCACTATAAATATCCCTTTATGGGTTGCCCAAAATGTGAGTGATTTTTGGTGTCGTTTTTCAAGAGTTGAAAAACGTATTGCCATTCACTCTTCCCCGTTTCTTTTTGGCATCGATTTGAAACGTAGGCGTTCTTTTCCGTCCATACACAAGCCGCGAAAAGGAGAAGAAGCTAACACTCCTATTCCGCTCTCCTTGCCAACAGCGTGTGCCACGTATCACGAGTTAGAGGCCGGACGCTTGGATGGCTCGAATCAGCGAACGACTCGATAATCTAAAGGTTAGATTTATTTATTTGTATGTGAATGATTTGATTTCGACATTGATCTAATCGCTGGGATTGGGGTAAGTTCAAAAATTTTGAACTACGTTGTTTGCCCCGTAGCGATCATGCTTTACTTTCAGTGACATAACATAACATATCGTATGGAGACACGAGAGGTTCCACCAACTTGCAGGGGTAAGAACCCTCGTGCATAGCGCTACCAAGCTCTTGTCTCGAAACTTGTGTGAACATAACATAACATGAGGGACCACATAACATAATTCATGGGCATGCTTAAACATCATAAATAGTTTATAATGTACTTACCTCAACTTGGTTGGATGAGATTCAAATGTTTAAGGCTTCACACCTTACCAGGTTTGTTTTTCTGCAGACAAAATACGTATTTTTGTGAACTAAACCTCACATAACCTTACATGGGATTGCAGGTAATTAAATAAGGGGTTGATATGTGAAATCTCATGGAAAAAGGGGATTCCACGCGCCCTCAGGTGCCCCAAGAAGAGTTTAAGCCTATTTTCACGCCTTGGGGGCAGATTCGATACCCTTTCGTATTTTTGCCATATTTCTCTCATTTTAACTCCGAATTGACTTCCATTTGAACCTACGGACTCCTATTTCAGTCCTCTACATGATTATGTAAAGAAATCAGACTTACCTCTCCGATTGGCTAACTGTTATAGCAGATCTTTGTGGCTATCTGCTTTCCATCAAGCCTTTGCCTCTCCTTCGTTTTCTCCCTCATTTTTCACCGACTTTCTCTCTCTCTTTTACAAAACTTCTCCTCACACTCAAGATCTTATTTATCTCTGAAATTGCTCTCAAAGTAACTTGGATTTGGCTCACACAATTTTGAGATGGCTTGGGAAGTTAGATTTCAAGCCTATTTATAGAATTATCCATCAAATCATAGCATGCCATGTGTCACCTTAATTATTTGGGATTCATCATTACTTCCATGTGTTACCAACCAAATGGTGACAAGTGTCCCAAACGTGGAGGTTAAGTAATCTTGGAGCCTAAGAAAAAGACTTGGAGAAGACTTTAGAAAATACTTGAAAAAGACTTAGCAAAGACTTGGAAAAGATTTAGCAAAGACTTAGAGAAGACTTAGTAAAGACTTGAAGAAGACTTACTTTAACAAAAACTTGGAGAAGACTTACTTTGGAGAAAACTTATCAAAGACTTGGGGAAGACTTAACAAAGACTTAGAAGACTTAAGACTTGGGGAAGACTTAACAAAGACTTTAAAGAAGACTAAGCAATGACTTTGATTTAAATAAGGTTTGTACCCAAAATGATCCAAAGCTATATTGGAATTTTATTTGAAATCCACAATCATGAATTTCACAATCCATTGAAAATGCTTCATTTCATCATATATCTGAACTTAAAGATCCCTGGTATATATCACAATTTAAAGTTCTTGGATATTACATATTTGAACCAAGAAAGGAAATAAACAAAATCTCGAGTGTTACAATGGCATTTTGATGCACTAAATACACAAAAGAAAGTCTGAATTCTGATTTCAAAAAGTTTTGAAAAGTTCAGTTTTAACCATGAGTCCACAGTAGAACACTTTAAACAAGAATGAGACAACTTTGGATCAATCAACGATATCTCCAAGTGTACAAATTTGATGATGACGATTCCAAATGTAGGTGAAAGACGACACTTTGATACATTAAATAAACTCTACAAATTTCAAATTCTGATTTTGAAAAGTTTTGAAAAGTTTAGTTTTAGCTATGAGTCCATAGTAGAACACTTTAAACAAGAAAGAGATAACTTTTGTTCAATAAACTATATCTCCAAGTGTACTAATTTGATGATGACGATTCTCAACCAAGGTGAAATATGACATTTTGATGCACTAAATACACTCAAGAAAGTATAAATTTGATTTAAAAAAGTTTTGAAAAGTTGAGTTTTAGCCATGAGTCCACAGTTGAACACTTTAAACAAGAAAGAGACAACTTTTGGATCAATCAACAATATCTCCAAGTGATGAGATCAATGGACCTGTAAAAGATGTGAAAGATCCTCTAAGCCTACAAGGAGGTCCAATCACTCAAGCAAAGGCAAAGAAAATGAGAGAGACATTCAATGGGCTAATTGAAGACATTCGAGCCAAACAAGCCTTTACTGATGGATCTACCAATTGGAAGATAACAAATGAGGTCAATCGTGAGGAAGAGGTATATTCCAAGTCATTACTATCGAGACTTGTACCAGGGGCTACAAGGCCTCACTCAAGGTGCCCGAAGTATGGAGGATTACCACAAGGGAATGGAGGTTGCCATGATTCGAGCCAATGTGGAGGAAGATACGGAGGCAACCATGGCTAGGTTTTTACAAGGGTTAAACAGAGACATTGCCAATGTGGTAGAGCTACAACATTATGTTGAGCTAGAGGATATGTTACACATGGCCACGAAAGTTAAGAGGCAGCTCGAAAGAAAAGGTGTTATACAAGTGGGATAGATTTCGAGTTCATCCTCAACTTGGAAACCAAATTGGAGCAAAAAGGAGGAAAAGGCAGATCTTAAAATTGAATTCGAGCCTAAGCCTTACAAGGGCAAGGAAGTGGGTCCTAGCAAGGAGAAAGGTACTTTTGAACCTCAATCTAATAGAAATCAGGATATAAAATGTTTTAAGTGTTTAGTCAAGGGACATATTGCATCTCAATGTCCAAACAAGAGGACAATGGTTTTAAGGAGCAATGGAGAGGTTGAAACTGAAAGTGAGACAGAGGTTGAATCTTTACCACTAATGGATGAGAGTGATGAAGAAGAGCATCCCGTGAATGGAGTCATTTTGGTGACAAGGAGATCTTTAAACTTGCAGGCAAGAGAGGAGAATGAGATGCAACGTGACAACATTTTTCACACAAGGTGCCACATCAAAGAAAGAGTGTGTAGAATGATTATTGATGGAGGAAGCTGCACCAATATAGCTAGCACAGAATTGGTGGAGAAGCTTAATTTGCCAACTCAAACACATCCCCGACCATACAGCTACAATGGCTAAATGATTGTTGTGAGATTAAGGTAAATAAACAAGTGCTAGTTTCATTTTCCATTGGTAGGTATTGTGACAAGGTTCTTTGTGATGTTGTGCCAATGCAAGCTAGTCATATCCTCTTGGGGAGGCCATGCCAGTTTGATAGACGGGTCAAGTATGATGGATACACTAACAAATACTCTTTTGTAATGAATGGGAAGTCCGTTACCCTTGTACCCTTGACACCCCAACAGATATATGAAGATCAGATGAGGGTTAAAAAAGAGAATGAAAAGAAAAGAGGGAGTGAGAACGAGGGAAATAAAAAAGAGGAAGAGCAAAAGAGTAAGGAAGAAGAGAGTGAATCTGAGGGGATTCAAAAGGAGAGAAATTCAGAGAGAAGAAAGAACAATGAGAGTAAAAAGGAAAGAAATTCAGAGAGTGAAAAGGGAAAAATAGAGAGAAAAAAGGGAAGTTTTTATGCAAAAGAGGGAGATGTGAGGAGTGCTTTTTATGTTAGGTAGCCTATGTTTGTACTCTTGTACAAAGAGGCTTGCTTAAGTACTAATGAATTTGACCTTTCTTTGCCTAGTGTTGTTAAATCTCTTTTGCAGGAGTTTGATGACGTCTTTCCCAATGATATTCCAAGTGGTTTTCCAGCTTTGAGGGGAATAGAGCATCAAATAGATTTCATCCCAGGAGCATCAATTCCTAATCGACCAGCTTACAGGAGTAATCCCGAGGAAACGAAGGAGCTCCAAAGGCAAGTTGAGGAACTTTTAGCAAAGGGATATGTAAGAGAGAGCATGAGTCCATGTGCGGTTCCAGTCTTACTTGTGCCTAAAAAAGATGGGACCTGGAGGATGTGTGTGGATTGTCGAGCCATCAACCAAATCACTGTAAAGTATCGCCATCCCATTCCTAGATTAGATGACATGTTAGATGAATTGCATGGTTCATGTATCTTTTCTAAAAAGTGGATATCACCATATTAGAATAAGGGAAGGAGATGAATGGAAAACTACTTTTAAAACAAAATATGGTTTATATGAGTGGTTAGTGATGCCCTTTGGGTTAACTAATGCCCCTAGTACATTCATGAGGTTGATGAACCATATTTTGCGTCCTTTTATAGGTAGGTTTGTAGTGGTTTACTTTGATGACATCCTAATCTATAGCAAGACCTTAGATGAGCATCTAGAGCATTTGCATAATGTTCTAAGTGTCTTGCGAAAAGAGAAGTTATTTGCTAACCTCAAGAAGTGTTCCTTTTGCAAAAATTAGATTGTGTTCTCAGGATATGTTGTAAGTGATAAAGGGGTTGAGGTAGATGGGGAGAAAGTTAAAGCAATCAAAGAATGGCCTACACCTAAATCTATCACCGAAGTGCGAAGTTTCTATGGCCTAGCAAGTTTCTATAGAACATTTGTTAGGGATTTTAGTACTTTGGCCGCACCTTTGACTGAGGTTATTAAGAAGAGTGTGGGTTTTAAGTTGGGAAGTGAGCAGGAAAGAGCTTTTAATTTGATCAAAGAAAAATTAAGTTCTGCACCAATACTTGCCTTACCCAATTTTTCTAAAACTTTTGAGGTTGAGTGTGATGCTTCAGGTATTAGCATTGGAGCTGTCTTAATGCAGGAGAGGCACCCCATTGCTTTTTTAAGTGAGAAGCTAAAAAATGACAATGCCTACAAGTTAGATCTACCTGGTGAGTATAATATAAGTGCCACCTTTAATGTTTCTGATTTAACTCCTTTTGATGTAGGTGATGATTCGTGGACGAATCCTCTTGAGGAGAGAGGAACTAATGAGATCAATGGAGTTGTAAAAGATGTGAAAGATCCTCTAAGCCTACAAGGAGGTCCAATCACTCGAGCAAAGGAAAAGAAAATGAGAGAGACATTCAATGGGCTAATTGAAGACATTCGAGCCAAACAAGCCTTTACTAATGGATCTACCAATTGGAAGATAACAAATGGAAGTCAAGCCTATGTCTATTTAATCAGCATGCTAGCCCATTAGAAGATGACATGAGGCAGCCATTTGAAGATGACAAGTGGCATCCAAGCTTATGTCCATTTGTTGCAGTTTAATTTGTTAAATTGTATTATGGAGAGAGGGGCCAGCCATTAAGGCAGTGGGGTGTGTGTGTGGCTGGTAGTTAATGATCATTAAGCTAATGGGTAGTTAATGAGCATTTGGGTAGTGGGTAGTTATTGGGATTATGGGTAGTTATTTCAGGTTGGTAGTTATTTCATATTTGTTTTTCTATTTAAAGGGATTTGTAAACACTTCAAAGGGTTGGTTAATTTTCGTGATTATTGAAAGGATAACTTTCTCACTTGGTTTTTCCAAGAACTCAAGACTTATCAAGATTGTTCCAATCTTATGGCGTCCAATTTCCAAGGCTTATCACTCCCAACTTCTTCTTCTCTTATTCTGGAGTGTGGCATCTATATCATTCTTTTTCTTATTTTGTTTTGTTGCTTGAATCTGGTTTAGCTTTCTTAGGATGATGCTCAACTTGTTCGTGGGCCTTTAGATGCAACCAAAGGGATCTACCTATGCTCGCATCACCAAGTGTACAAATTTGATGATAACAATTCCAAATGTAGGTGAACAATGACATTTTAATACACTAAATACACTCTAGACAATCCAAATTCTGATTTTGAAAAGTTTTGAAAAGTTGAGTTTTAACCATGAGACAACTTTTGTTCAATCAACAATATCTCCAAGTGTACTAATTTGATGATGACGAAATGAAATCAGGGTGAATGATGGCATTTTGATCCACTAAATACAGTCAAGAAAGTCCAAATTCTGGTTTTGAAAAGTTGAGTTTTAGCTATGAGTCCATAGTACAGCACATTAAACACGAAATAGACAACTTTGGTTCAATTAATGATATCTCCAAGTGTATAAATTTGATGATGACGATTCCAAATATAGGTGAAAGATGACAATTTAATACACTAAATACACTCTAGACAGTCTAATATCTGATTTCAAAAAAATTTTAAAAGCTAAGTTTTAGCCATGAGTCCATATTAGAACACTTTAAACATGACAAAGACAACTTTAGTTCATTTAACTATATCTCCATGTGTACTATTTTCATCATAACGATTCTAAATCTAGGTGAAAGACGACATTTTGATACACTAAATACACTCTAGATAGTCTACATTCTTATTTCGGGATGTTTTGAAAAGTTGACTTTTAACCATGAGTCACTTTAAATAAGAAAGAAACAACATTGGTTCAATCAATGATATCTCCAAGTGTACTATTTTGAAGATGATGATTCCAAAATAAGGTGAAAGATGACATTTTGATGCACTAAATACACAAAAGAAAGTTCAAATTCTGATTTCGAGAAATTTTAAAAAGTTGAGTTTTAGCCATGCGTCCATAGTATAACACTTTAAACAAGACAGAGACAACACTAATTTGATGATAACGATTCTAAATCTAGGTGAAAGATGACATTTTGATACACTAAATACACACTAGAAAGCCTACATTCTTATTTCAGGAAGCTTTGAAAAGTTGAGTTTTTGCCATGAGTCAATATTAGAACACTTTAAACAAGATAGAGACAACTTATGTTCAATCAACGATATCTTCAAGTGTACTAATTTGATAATGACGATTCTAAATCTATGTGAAAGACAACATTTTGATACAGTAAAAACACTCTAGAAAGTCTAAATTCAGATTTCAAGAAGTTTTGAAAAGTTGAGTTTTTGCCATGAGTCCATAGTAGAACACTTTAAACAAGATAGAGACAACATTAGTTCAATGAATGATATCTCAAAGTGTACTAATTTGATGATAACGATTCTAAATCTAGGTGAAAGATGACATTTTGATACACTAAATACACTTTAGAAAGCCTACATTCTTATTTCGGGAAGTTTTGAAAAGTTGAGTTTTTGCCATGAGTCCATAGTAAAACACTTTAAACAAGATGGAGACCACTTTGGTTCAATCAACAATATCTTCAAGTGTACTAATTTGATAAAGACGATTGTAAATCTAGGTGAAACACAACATTTTGAAACAGTAAATACACTCTAGAAAGTCTAAATTCAGATTTTAGGAAGTCTTGAATGAGACCATAGTAGAACACTTTAAACAAGAAAGAGACAGCTTTGGTTCAATCAACAATATCTCCAAGTGTACTAATTTGGTGATGACGATTCCAAAACAAGGTGAAAGATGGCATTTTGATCCATTAAATAGAGTCAAGAAAGTCCAAATTCTGGTTTTGAAAACTTTTCAAAAGTTTAGTTTTAGCCATGAGTCCATAGTAGAACACTTTAAACAAAGAAGAGACAACTTTTGTTCAATCAACGATATCTCCAAGTGTACTAATTTGATGATGACGATTCTAAACCAAGGTGAAATATGACATTTTGACGCACTAAATACACTCAAGAATGTCCAAATTCTGATTTCGAAAAGTTTTGAAAAGTTGAGTTTTAGCCATGAGTCCACAGTTGAAGACTTTAAACAAGAAAGAGACAACTTTGGATCAATCAATGATATCTACAAGTGTACAAATTTGGTGATGATGATTCCAAATGTAGGTGAACGATGACATTTTAATACACTAAATACACTCTAGACAGTCCAAATTCTAATTTCGAAAAGTTGAGTTTTAGCCATGAGTCCATAGTAGAACACTTCAAATAAGAAGGAGACAAGTTGTGGTCAATCAACGATATCTCCAAGTGTACTAATTTGATGAAGATGAAACGAAATTAGGGTGAACGATGGCATTTGGATCCACTAAATACACTCTAGACAGTCCAAATTCTGATTTCGAAAAGTTTTGAAAAGTTGAGTTTTAGCCATGAGTCCATAGTAGAACACTTCAAATAAGAAGGAGACAAGTTGTGGTCAATCAACGATATCTCCAAGTGTACTAATTTGATGAAGATGAAACGAAATTAGGGTGAACGATGGCATTTGGATCCAGTAAATACACTCTAGACAGTCCAAATTCTGATTTCGAAAAGTTTTGAAAAGTTGAGTTTTAGCCATGAGTCCATAGTAGAACACTTCAACCAAGACAGAGACAAGTTTTGGTCAATCAACGATATCTCCGAGTGTACTAATTTGATGATGACAAAATGAAATTAGGGAGGAAGATGGCATTTGGATCCACTAAATACAGTTAAGAAAGTCCAAATTCTGGTTTTGAAAAGTTTTGAAAGGTTGAGTTTCAGCCATGAGTCCATAGCATAACACATTAAACAAGAAAGAGACAACTTTGGTTCAATCAATGATATCTCTAAGTGTACAAATTTGATGATGACAATTCCAAATGTAGGTGAAAGATGACATTTTAATACACTAAATACACTCTACACAGTCCAAATTCTGATTTCAAAAAATTTTGAAAAGCTAAGTTTTAGCCACGAGTCCATAATAGAACACTTTAAACAAGACAGAGACAACTTTAGTTCATTTAACTATATCTCCATTGGTACTATTTTGATGATGACGATTCCAAATCTAGGTGAAAGACGACGTTTTGATACACTCTAGATAGTCTACATTTTTATTTCAGGATGAGTAACTTTAAACAAGAAAGAGACAATATTGGTTTAATCAACGATATCTCCAAGTGCGCTAATTTGATGATGACGATTCCAAAACAAGGTGAAAGATGACATTTTAATGCACTAAATGTTAGTGTAGGTGCTCTAGACCCAATTAGATTGGGCATCTTGTACACTGACAATTGTAATCATGTTTATTATTTGAATAAGGAGTTATTCGAATTTACAAGAAGTCATTCTGTTAGTTTCTTGTTATTATTGTAATAACCGAATGAAACTAGATAGAAGTCCATATGATGTATACTGTGAATAATCTATAAAGATGTGAGATGATGCATCACAGTTTAGAGACATCATTAAACGTCCCAAATCGTAGCAATGTCAAGAATGGACATTGACAATTGCGATAAGACTTGTATGTGCTATGTGATAGCAATGGGGGTCTCACACCCATAGGCATGGGGATGCTTAGACAAGTACATAGGTGACCAATGTTGGAGAACGTGTCACTGGATATGACTCGCCATGAGAATCCATTTTGGTTATATGTTGATGGAATTCTCATACGAGATGGGTGTAACTAATCCTTGGACCTAAGGTTGTCACGGTCATCTCATAAGAAGACCAATATGCTTTGACATCGTTTTGATGGGCCTAGATAAAGGCTGCACGTGGGCGATCATTGGGCATATCGTGAGGCTTATGGAGATGGGTGCGTAACCAAGATGGGACTCGTCTATCCCTTGATAGAGGATGATGTATCTAAGGCACCTTCGGTGGATATTCACTTTAAATCCATGGCCATGGTGAAAAAGAGATCAATAAGGAGTTATTGATTCACTTTCTATTAAGTGAAGATATCCGGATAACCGAAAAAAGACTTATGTGATCATAATCAAGTAACACATTGCCGACTTGAGATCACATAGGATACATTGACGAGAGGATCGAATTACACGGTAACCATGCTCGTGAAAGGTTATTTGCGGATTATGAATCCTTCTGAATAATTGGGTAGGCATGATGCCTTGCTAGAGGCCAATCTTGTCTTATGTGTTTGTACCGACACATTGCTAACATATTCGGAAACCTAATGAGTCATATGCAATAGGCACGGTCCCTGGCTTAAACCAGGAGAGTGGACGTATGGTTAAGTGGGACACTTCGGCAAGAAGTTGTGCCGTCGTAGGTTCTCACGGAAAAAGAACAAATAGACGTAATAACGTCAATATGGCGAGAGGTCGTCATAATGGAAAGAGTTTCCTAAAATGGCAATTGATTAAATTAGGAAGGAGTTTCTAATTTAATAATTTTCTATTTGTTGGAGTGGAAAATAGGAAATAAAATATATTTGGTCTTAAGTTAATATTTGAACTAAATTAAATTTGGACCAAATATTAAATTAAATATTATATTTGAACTAAATTAGATTTGGGCCAAATATTAAAATAAATATTATATTTAGACTAAATTAGATTTGGGCCAAATATTAAATATTATATTTGGACCAAATTAGATTTGGGCCAAATATTAAATAAAATATATTTGGGCTTGAATTAGATTTGGGCCATAATATTTTATTTAACCTATAAAAGGATTGGGCTATTTAATTATATTTCTAGTTGGACTAGAATAAGCCCACTTAAGATTCTAATTAAATTAGAATTAATGGGCTAGCCCAATCCATTAGGGTTTTAGAAACCCTAGGATATTTCCTTATAAATATCCCTTTATGGGTTGCCCAAAATTGAAGTGATTTTTTATGTCATTTTTCAAGAGTTGAAAAACGTATTGCCGTTCACTCTTCCCCGTTTCTTTTGGCATCAATATGAAACGAGGGCATTCTTTTTCGGTCCATACACAAGCCGCGCAAAGGAGAAGGAGCTAGCACTCCTATTCCGCTCTCCTTGCCAACGGACGCGTGCTGCGTATCACGAGTTAGAGGCCGGACGCTTGGATGGCTCAAATCCGCGAACAACTCGATAATCTAAAGGTTAGATTTACTTATTTGTTTGTGAATGATCTGATTTCGACGTTGATCCAATCGCCGGGATTGGGGTAAGGTTCAAAATTTTTGAACTACGCTGCTTGCCCCGTAGCGATCTTGCTTTACTTTCACTAAATACACAAAAGAAAGTCCAAATTCTGATTTCGAGAAATTTTGAAAAGTTGAGTTTTAGCCATGAGTCCATAGTAGAACACTTTAAACAAGATAGAGACAACATTAGTTCAATGAATAATATCTGCAAGTGCACTAATTTGATGATAATGATTCTAAATCTAGGTGAAAGATGACATTTTGATACACTAAATAAACTCTAGATAGCCCACATTCTTATTTCGAGATGTTTTGAAAAGTTGACTGTTAGCCATGAGTCTATAGTAAAACACTTTAAAGAAGATAGAGTGACAACTTTGGTTCAATCAACAATATCTTCAAGTGTACTAATTTGATAAAGACGATTGTAAATCTAGGTGAAAGACAACATTTTGAAACAGTAAATACACTCTAGAAAGTCTAAATTTAGATTTCAGGAAGTTTTGAATAAGCCCATAGTAGAACACTTTAATCAAGAAAGAGACGGCTTTGGTTCAATCAACGATATCTCAAAGTGTACTAATTTGGTTATGACGATTCCAAAACATGGTGAAAGATGGCATTTTGATCCATTAAATAGAGTCAAGAAAGTCCAAATTCTTGTTTTGAAAAGTTTTGAAAAGTTTAGTTTTAGCCATGAGTCCATAGTAGAACATTTTAAACAAGAAAGAGACAACTTTTGTTCAATCAAGAATATCTCCAAGTGTACTAATTTGATGATGACAATTCTAAACAAAGGTGAAATATGACATTTTGACGCACTGAATACACTCAAGAAAGTCCAAATTCTGATTTCAAAATGTTGAGTTTTAGCCATGAGTCCATAGTTGAAGACTTTAAACAAGAAAGAGACAACTTTTGTTCAATCAACGATATCTCTAAGTGTACTAATTTGATGATGACGATTCTAAACCAAGGTGAAATATGACATTTTGATGCACTAAATACACTCAAGAAAAGTTTTGAAAAGTTGAGTTTTAGCCATGAGTCCACAGTTGAACACGTTAAACAAGAAAGAGACAACTTTGGATTAATCAACGATATCTCCAAGTGTACTAATTTGATGATGACGAAACAAAATTAGGGTGAACGATGGCATTTAAATCCACTAAATACAGCCAAGAAAGTCCAAATTCTGGTTTCGAAGACTTTTGAAAAGTTGAGTTTTAGCCATGAGTCCACAGTCAAACACTTTAAATAAGAAAGAGACAACTTTGGATCAATCAACGATATCTCCAAGTGTACAAATTTGATGATGACAATTCCAAATGTAGGTGAACGATGACATTTTGATACACTAAATACACTCTAGATAGTCTAAATTCTAATTTCGAAAGGTTTGAGAAGTTGAGTTTTAGCCATGAGTCCATAGTAGAACACTTTTAACAAGACAGAGACAATTTTTGGTCAATCAACGATATCTCAAAGTGTACTAATTTTATGATGATATTCCAAAACAAGGTGAAAGATATGACATTTTGATGCACTAAATACACAAAAGAAAGTCCAAATTCTGATTTCGAGAAATTTTGAAAAGTTGAATTTTAGCCATGAGTCCATAGTAGAACACTTTAAAGAAGACAGAGACAACATTAGTTCAATGAAAGATATCTCCAAGTGTACTAATTTGATGATAACGATTGTAAATCTAGGTGAAAGATGACATTTTGATACACTATATACACACACACCAGAAAGCCTACATTTTTATTTCGGGAAGTTTTGAAAAGTTGAGTTTTAGCCACGAGTCCATAGTAGAACACTTTAAACTAGACAGAGACAACTTTAGTTCATTTAACTATATCTCCATTGGTACTATTTTGATGATGACGATTCTAAATGTAGGTGAAAGACGACATTTTGACACACTAAATACACTCTAGACATTCTACATTCTTATTTTGGGATGTTTTGAAAAGTTGACTTTTAGCCATGAGTCACTTTAAACAAAAAAGAGACAACATTTGTTCAATCAATGATATCTCCAAGTGTACTAATTTGATTATGGCGATTCCAAAACAAGGTGAAAGATATGACATTTTGATGCACTAAATACACAAAAGAAAGTCCAAATTCTGATTTCGAGAAATTTTGAAAAGTTGAGTTTTAGCCATGAGTCCATAGTAGAACACTTTAAACAAGACAGAGACAACATTAGTTCAAAGTGTACTAATTTGATGATAACGATTCTAAATCTAGGTGAAAGATGACATTTTGATACACTATATACACACTAGAAAACCTACATTCTTATTTCGGGAAGTTTTGAAAAGTTGAGTTTTAGCCATGAGTCCATAGTGGAAGACTTTAAACAAGAAAGAGACAACATTGGTTCAATCAACGATATCTCCAAGTGTACTAATTTGATGATGATGATTCCAAAACAAGGTTATAGATATGACATTTTGATGCACTAAATACATAAAAGAAAGTTCAAATTCTGATTTTGAGAAATTTTGAAAAGTTGAGTTTTTTAGCCATGAGTCCATAGTAAAACTCTTTAAAGAAGACAGAGACAACATTAGTTCAATGAAAGATATCTCCAAGTGTACTAATTTGATGAAAATGATTCTAAATCTAGGTGAAAGATAACATTTTGATACATTAAATACACATTAGAAAGCCTACATTCTTATTTCAGGAAGTTTTGAAAAGTTAAGTTTTAGCCATGAGTCCATAGTAGAACACTTTAAACAAGACAGAGACAACATTAGTTCATTGAACGATATCTCCAAGTGTACTAATTTGATGATAACGATTCTAAATCTAGGTGAAAGATGACATTTTGATACACTAAATACACTCTAGAAAGCCTACATTCTTATTTCGGGAAGTTTTGAAAAGTTGAGTTTTAGCCATGAGTCCATAGTAAAACACTTTAAACAAGATAGAGACAACTTTAGTTCAATCAACAATATCTTCAAGTGTACTAATTTGATAAAGACGATTGTAAATCTAGGTGAAAGACAATATTTTGAAATAGTAAATACACTCTAGAAAGTCTAAATTCAGATTTCAGGAAGTTTTGAATGAGCCCATAATAAAACACTTTAAACAAGAAAGAGACAGCTTTGGTTCAATCAACGATATCTCCAAGTGTACTAAATGTTGGAATTTGAGCGAATACTTGTGTACGCACAAGTTAAACTTGATCAGATGGATCATGAATTGCTTGGCAGCAATGTGCTCACGAGATAGCTAGAGAGAGCTCAATGTGAGTTGTGAATAGCTTACAATAGCTTAAGCTAACTCACTCCAGCTCAACTCCAGCTCACCTAGCTCACTCTAGCTCAAGTCAACTCCATGTAGTTGGACCCAGCTCGAGGGAGTGACACTAGCTGAGTGACCTGTCATCAAGCGAGGTGGCAGTGACATGTCATCGGATGATGACATGGCAGCTTACATGGACTACTAGCCAATTGACATGTGACTTAACCACGTGCTGACACATGGCAACACATAAATCTTTCTCTCTCTCTCTTATGGATGAAAGACCACCATGATGGGTGGTTACACCAAGTTGGTTATAGGTGGTTACACCAAGGTAACCACACAGCCTTTCACACCAAGTTGGTTATGGGTGGTTACTTGGAAGGTTCCATGCATCCTTTCTCCTAATGATGAACTTTTGAGAGTGTTTTGAGGATTGAAGGAGTATACAAGTATTCATCTAGTGAGAACAATAAGTGTAACGACCCATTAGAGGGTTTAGATTTTTATTTAGAAATTATTGAATTTCTTAATTAGTTTTGTTTGGAGAATTTTTGCCAATTAATTGTTAATGTGGCAATTTAGAGATTTAATTGAGAAAATAGCATTTAATTATATTTAATTATTGTGAAAATTAAATGCAAGGACGTGTTGGTCATTTAAGGATTTGATATTAGCATTTAATTATTAAATAAAGTTATTTCAATTAAGGGATTAATTAACCCAGCCGTGAGGAGGATTAGGATTGAAAGACTCCTAGTTATATTATGAGAGTGAGATGGGCTTTAGGGCTTCAAAGTATATATATATATATATAGCTTGATGGCTAATAGCTCTTCACGTCGTGAGAAGAACAAAAGAGAGAAGAAGAGGCAGAGAGTTAAGAAGTCTTAGCAGTGTCTTGCTTAGTGGATTTCCATCGGAAGAATCGATCAAGAAGATTATAAGGTAAGTATCCTTCCCCTGTAGTCCTTTCTTACAGGTCTTGATTGAGTTTGATATCATATTTTCAGAATTGAATCAGTTCCAGTGCATGTATATATATATGTGCGTTACAGTGAGTTATATCAGTTCAGTGCATGTTTATATATGTATTTACATGCGTACAGTGAGTACCAGCCAGTTCATGCATGTTCCTTGCAACGTTTTCATTAGTTATGATCAGTAAATCATCCCTCAAGTTACTTTATATCAATTGGGATTGTTCCCCAAGATTTCTTTTGGAATGGTGTAGTAATGCTAAGTTTGAATCCAAGATTTAGTCTCTGTTACCGTAAGCTTCGTTTTGTATAAGTTTACAGTCATTCGAATGAGCCTCTTTGTCATTCGAATGAGTTTAGTGGTATCCGAATAAGTTTCAGTGTTATCGTAATGTTTTTCCCTTATAATGTATCAGTCATTCGAATGAGTTCCTTGTCATTCGAATGAGTCCTAAGATATCGTATCATCCGTATGAGTTTTTGAGATTTTTAGACTGTCATTCGAATGAGTCTTGTTGTCATTCGAATGAGCCCTCGAAGATTGATCAAGTTGTTGCTTTGTATAGCTTAGCATTCGAATGAGCCTTCTTGTCATTCGAATGATCCTCAAATTGATTCGAATAGAGTTACTATTGCATTCGAATGAGTCGCTTTTTGCCAGTTCAGAAGTTGGAAATTTTCAAAATTCATTCGAATGAATTAGAGAGTCATTCGAATGAGACCCAAATCAGATCCGAATAGCCTTTAAATATCATCTATCATTCGAATGAGTCTCTGTCATTCGAATGAGTTTCTGCCATTCGAATGAGCTTGCTGAAATCTTTTTTTCATTCGAATGGGCTGCTTTTTCATTCAAATTGCCTCCTTAGACTTTCTCAATCATCCAAACAGTATCAAATGGCATCCAAATAGCTTCCAATAAATTCTTGATTCAAGTCTTAAATTTAATATAAATATTCAATTATTCAAATATTGAATTTTTATGCCAAGATATGGTAAAATCCAATATGCCATGCCTATACTTAGAAATTTCAGAATATTTGAATCTCAATATTTCTAGAAAAAATCATATACTATGTTTTAGCAGTGCATTATGACATGGTCAGCATTATTTTGTGAGATTATGTGCATACACATTGTATGAGCATTGAGCATGACTTATGTGGAGCACTACATATCGTGTGCCAGCATTTATATGAGCATTGCATTATGCGAGCCAGGCAGCTTGTCCGCAGGGATCCCACTAGTATCAGTACAATTATATCTCAGTTATGAGTTGCTCGCCTAATGTCGACCAGGGAGCTAGGGGCATATTGCCCAAAGTATGTGCTTACAGTTTTTATGTTTGCAGGACTCAGATCAGTCAGGTATGTGTTACAGTTATGTGGGCCTATGGGCCAAAGTTGCATACCTGCATTTAGTTTACAGGTTATGTGCATTACATCTTATAAATGCCATCCAGTGATTATTATATCTCTCAGTACAAGTTCAGTAAGTATTTTTATCAGTATCGATATTCTTCGATTCAGCTTCAGTTATTCTTTCCATTTTATTACTTGCTAAGCTTTGTAGCTCACCTTGTACTCTTCACCATTCCAGGTCCTAGTGGGGGAGTACCAGATGTGGGACCTAGCAGCAGTGTCTAGTAGTGTGTGTACGTGGAGCCGCTCAAGACCAAAGATGTCTGGGAGTTGTTAGTTTGTTAGTCAGTGCTTGATCAGTTTAGATTCATTTTATTTTCCAGTTTAGGGAATTTCCCTTAGATGCAATTATGATTTCAATTTTTGTTGACTCAGAGTCTTATTACAGTTAATTGATATATACAATATTGGTATCAGAATTCAGTTATCAGTCAGTTTATTTTATTATCCCCAGTAGCACCTCTTCTCGGGCAATTCTAGGAGAGGGGGTGTTACAATAAGAGACTAGCAAAGAAGGCATATTGGGTTGTGAAAGTATTTTGGTTGCTGCTTCTTTAAGTTGGTAATCAAATTACCCTTGATGTAGAGTTGTGTTTTTACATCAAACCGATCCTAACATTTAAAAGGTAAAGTTATCTGATGTGAACCCCACGAAGGAAGGTGAGACCCAACGATCAAAAATGGTTCCTTTACCAAGGATCGTTCTAAAACAGATTCATAATAAAGAAAACAAAGGACCTTGACCTGTTATCTATAAAGAGATAAGAACCAAAGGTATAAGAAGGTAGGGTTGACGCCACACTCAAGATAGATGAGAAGAGCAGTGAGTGATAAGTCAAGGATGAATGCCACAAGATAAAATCTTGATAAGTTCAAAATAGTTCGTTGAAGAGCTAAATTCCTCTCGTGTTGCATTAGCTTATATAGCCGAACTCAAATTCTAAATTAGAAGGAAATAAATCAAATCCTAGGCATAGTAGGAATTGATTACAAGAAGGAAATAGCATAATCTAATAAAGAAACAAGAATTATCTAAAATAGAAAAGATTTAAAACAAAGGAGGAAATAAGGGAAGCCTGGATCTTATCAATCAATCATCCCCACATCTTGTCAATCAATTAATCATCCCCAAATCTTGCAAATCTTCTCAATCAATCAATCAATCCCAAATCTTGCAATCTTGTCAATCAATCAATCAACCCTAAATCTTGCAATCTTGCAAATCTTCTCAATCAATCAATCATTCCCAAATCTTCTCAATCAATCAATCAACCCAGATTACTTTCAGAGACTTGGATAACATTGACAAAGCATTGACTATCTTGAATACTTAATTCGGGCATATTAGAATCTTGAACAATGCTTGAATTTGAGATGTGTTCAATTAGCCCATTTAATGCTCTAGTAAATTTCTTGGTTCATGCCTTTGTCATTGGACCTCCATGGATGCTTAACAGGTCTTGTGGGGTTTCAGCTAAGTGACTTGCATCTATCTTAGAGTTTTCAAAGTAAGATTTCTATTCCGCTATTTTTCTATAAGAAATCTTTCACTAATTTGGTGATAACGATTCCAAAACATGGTGAAAGATGGCATTTTGATCCGTTAAATAGAGTCAAGAAAGTCCAAATTCTGGTTTCAAAAAGTTTTGAAAAGTTTAGTTTTACCCAAGAGTCCATAGTAGAACACTTTAAACAAGAAAGAGACAACTTTTGTTCAATCAACGATATCTCCAAGTGTACTAATTTGATGATGACGATTCTAAACCAAGGTGAAATATGACATTTTGATGCACTAAATACACTCAAGAAAGTCCAAATTATGATTTCAAAAAGTTTTGAAAAGTTGAGTTTTAGCTATGAGTCAACAGTTGAACACTTTAAACAAGAAAGAGACAACTTTGGATCAATCAAGGATATCTCCAAGTGTACAAATTAGATGATGACGATTCCAAATGTAGGTGAACGATGACATTTTAATACACTAAATACACTCTAGACAGTCCAAATTCTGATTTCAAAAAGTTTTAAAAAGTTGAGTTTTAGCCATGAGTCCATAGTAGAACACTTCAAACAAGATAGAGACAACTTTTGGTCAATCAACGTTATCTGCAAGTGTACTAATTTGATGATGAGAAAACGAAATCAGGGTGAACGGTGGCATTTTGATCCACTAAATACTGTCAAGAAAGTCAAAATTCTAGTTTCAAAAAGTTTTAAAAAGTTAAGTTTTAGCCATGAGTCCATAGTACAACACATTAAACAAGAAAGAGACAACTTTGGTTCAATCAATGATATCTCCAAGTGTACAAATTTGATGATGACGATTCCAAATTTAGGTGAAAGATGACATTTTAATATAGTAAATACACTCTAGACAGACCAAATTCTGATTTCAAAAAGTTTAGAAAAGTTGAGTTTTAGCCATGAGTCCACAGTAGAACAATTCAAACAAGACAGAGACAACTTTAGTTCATTTAACTATATCTCTATATGTACCATTTTGATTAGGACGATTTTAAATCTAGGTGAAAGATGACATTTTGACACACTAAATACAATCTAGATTGTTTACATTCTTATTTCGGGATGTTTGAAAAATTAACTTTTAGCCATGAGTCACTTTAAACAAGAAAGAGACAACATTGGTTCAATCAACGATATCTCCAAGTGTACTAATTTGATGATGACGATTCCAAAACAAGGTGAAAGATGACATTTTGATGCACTAAATACACAAAAGAAAGTCCAAATTCTGATTTCGAGAAATTTTGAAAAGTTGAGTTTTAGCCATGAGTCCATAGTAGAACACTTTAAAGAAGACAGAGACAACATTAGTTCAATGAACGATATCTCCAAGTGCACTAATTTGATGATAACGATTCTAAATCTAGCTGAAAGATGACATTTTGATACACTAAATACACACTAGAAAGCCTGCATTCTTTTTCTGGGAAGTTTTGAAAAGTTGAGTTTTAGCCATGAGTCCATAGTAGAACACTTTAAACAAGATAGAGACCACTTATGTTCGATCAACGATATCTCCAAGTGTACTAATTTGATGATGATGATTCTAAACCAAGGTGAAATATGACATTTTGATGCACTAAATACACTCAAGAAAGTCCAAATTCTGATTTCGAAAAGTTTTTAAAAGTTGAGTTTTAACCATGAGTCCACAGTTTAAGACTTTAAACAAGAAAGAGACAACTTTGGATCAATCAACGATATCTCCAAGTGTACAAATTTGATGATGACGATTCCAAATGTAGGTGAACAATGACATTTTATTACACTAAATACACTCTAAACAATCCAAATTCTGATTTCAAAAAGTTTTGAAAAGTTAAGTTTTAGCCATGAGTCCAAAGTAGAACACTTCAAACAAGACAGAGACAACTTTTGGTCAATCAACATTATCTACAAGTGTACTAATTTGATGATGAAAAAATGAAATCAGGGTGAACGGTGGCATTTTGATCCACTAAATACTGTCAAGAAAGTCCAAATTCTGGTTTAAAAAACTTTTGAAAAGTTGAGTTTTAGCCACGAGTCCATAGTACAACACATTAAACAAGAAAGAGACAACTTTGGTTCAATCAATGATATCTCCAAGTGTACAAATTTGATGATGACGATTCCAAATTTAGGTGAAAGATGACATTTTAATACAGTAAATACACTCTAGACAGTTCAAATTCTGATTTCGAAAAGTTTAGAAAAGTTGAGTTTTAGCCATGAGTCCATAGTAGAACAATTCAAACAAGACAGAGACAACTTTTGTTCATTTGACTATATCTCCATGTGTACCATTTTGATCAGGACGATTCTAAATCTAGGTGAAAGATGACATTTTGACACACTAAATATAGTCTAGATAGTCTACCTTCTTATTTCGGGATGTTTTGAAAAATTGACTTTTAGCCATGAGTCACTTTAAACAAGAAAGAGACAACATTGGTTCAATCGACGATATCTCCAAGTGTACTAATTTGATGATAGAGATTCCAAAACAAGGTGAAATATGACATTTTGATTCACTAAATACACAAAAGAAAGTCCAAATTCTGATCTCGAGAAATTTTGAAAAGTTGATTTTTAGCCATGAGTCCATAGTAGAACACTTTAAAGAAGACAGAGACAACATTAGTTCAATGAATGATATCTCCAAGTGTTCTAATTTGATGATAACGATTCTAAATCTAGCTGAAAGATGAAGTTTTGATACACTAAATACACACTAGAAAGCCTGCATTCTTTTTTCGGGAAGTTTTGAAAAGTTGAGTTTTAGCCATGAGTCCATAGTAGAACACTTTAAACAAGATAGAGACCACTTATGTTCGATTAACGATATCTTCGAGTGTACTAATTTGATTATGACGATTCTAAATCTAGGTGAAAGATAACATTTTGATACATAAATACACTCTAGAGAGTCTATAAATTTAGATTTTAGGAAGTTTTGAAAAGTTGAGTTGTAGCCATGAGTCCATAGTAGAACTCTTTAAACAAGATAGAGACAACTTATGTTCGATCAACGATATCTTCAAGTGTACTAATTTGATAATGACGATTCTAAATCTAGGTGAAAGATAACATTTTGATACAGTAAATACATTCTAGAGAGTCTATAAATTTATATTTCAAGAAGTTTTGAAAAGTTGAGGTTTTGCCATTAGTCCATAGTAGAACACTTTAAACAAGACAGAGACAACATTAGTTCATTGAGCGATATCTCCGAGTGTACTAATTTGACGATAACAATTCTAATTCTAGGTGAAAGATGACATTTTGATACACTAAATACACTCTAGAAAGCCTAGATTCTTATTTCGGGAAGTTTTGAAAAGTTGAGTTTTAGCCATGAGTCCATAGTAAAACACTTTAAACAAGATAGAGTCAAGTTTGGTTCAATCAACAATATCTTCAAGTGTACTAATTTGATAAGGACGATTGTAAATCTAGGTGAAAGACAACATTTTGAAACAGTAAATACACTCTAGAAAGTCTAAATTCAGATTTCAGGAAGTTTTGAATGAGCCCATAGTAGAACACTTTAAACAAGAAAGAGACAGCTTTGGTTCAAACAATGATATCTCCAAGTGTACTAATTTGGTGATTACGATTCCAAAACATGGTGAAAGATGGCATTTTGATCCATTAAATAGAGTCAAGAAAGTCCAAATTCTAATTTCGAAAAGTTTTGAAAAGTTGAGTTTTAACCATGAGTCCACAGTTGAACACTTTAAACAAGAAAGAGACAACTTTTGTTCAATCAACAATATCTCCAAGTGTACAAATTTGATGATGACGATTCCAAATGTAGGTGAAATATGACATTTTAATACACTAAATGAAAGATTTCTTATAGAAAAATAGCAGAATAGAAATCTTACTTTGTAAACTCCAAGATAGATAACTCTACCTTTTAAATGCTATGATTGGTTTGATGTAAAAACACAACTCTACACCAAGGGTAATTTGATTACCAACTTAAAGAAGCAGCAACCAAAATACTTTCACAACCCAATATGCCTTCTTTTCTAGTCTCTTATTCTTCTCACTAGAAGAATACTTGTAAACTCCTTCAATCCTCAATACACTTTCAAAAGATCATCATTTGGATGAAATCGGTGGTGCTCTATTTATATTTGAGCGCCACCCCTTCCCAAAGGACTTGTCTTTGGAGAAAGGGTGCATGGAACCTTCCAAGTAACCACCCATAACCAACTTGGTGTGAAAGGATGTGTGGTTACCTTGGTGTAACCACCTATAACCAACTTGGTATAACCACCCATAATGGTAGCCTTTCATCAATAAGGAAGAGAAAGAGGTTTATGTGTTGACATGTGTCAGCATGTGGTTAAGTCACATGTCAATTGGCTAGTAGTCCATGTAAGCTGCCATGTCATCACCTGATGACATGTCACTACCACCTCACTCGATGACACATCACTTAGCTAGTGTCACTCTCCCGAGCTGGGTCCAACTACCTTGAGTTGACTTGTGCTAGAGTGAGCTAGGTGAGCTGGAGTTGAGTTGGAGTGAGTTAGCTTAAGCTACTATGAGTTATTCATAACTCATGTTGAGCTCTCTCTAGCTATCTCATGATCCATATGATCAAGTTTAGCTTGTGCGTATGCAAGTATTTGCTCAAATTCCAACACTAAATACACTCTAGACAATCCAAATTCTGATTTCGAAAAGTTTTGAAAAGTTGAGTTTTAGCCATAAGTCCATAGTAGAATACTTCAAACAAGACAGAGACAACTTTTGGTCAATCAACGTTATCTCCAAGTTTACTAATTTGATGATGACGAAACGAAATCAGGGTGAACGGTTGCATTTTGATCCACTAAATACTGTCAAGAAAGTCCAAATTCTAGTTTCAAAAAGTTTTGAAAAGTTGAGTTTTAGCCATGAGTCCATAGTACAACACATTGAACAAGAAAGAGACAACTTTGGTTCAATCAATGATATCTCCAAGTGTATAATTTTGATGATGACGATTCCAAATGTAGGTGAAAGATGACATTTTAATACACTAAATACACTCTAGACAGTCCAAATTCTGATTTTGAAAAGTTTAGAAAAGTTGAGTTTTAGCCATGAGTCCATAGTAGAACACTTCAAACAAGACAGAGACAGCTTTAGTTCATTTAACTATATCTCCATGTGTACCATTTTGATCAGGACGATTCTAAATCTAGGTGAAAGATGACATTTTGACACACTAAATACACTCTAGATAGTCTACATTATTATTTCGGGATGTTTTGAAAAATTGACTTTTAGCCATGAGTCACTTTAAACAAGAAAGAGACAACATTGGTTCAATCAACGATATCCCCAAGTGTATTAATTTGATGATAAAGATTCCAAAACAAGGTGAAAGATGACATTTTGATTCACTTAATACACAAAAGAAAGTCCAAATTCTGATTTCGAAAAATTTTGAAAAGTTGAGTTTTAGCCATGAGTCCATAGAAGAACACTTTAAATAAGATAGAGACAACATTAGTTCAATGAACGATATCTCCAAGTGTACTAATTTGATGATAACGATTCTAAATCTAGCTGAAAGATAACATTTTAATACACTAAATACACACTAGAAAGCCTGCATTCTTTTTACGGGAAGTTTTGAAAAGTTGAGTTTTAGCCATGAGTCCATAGTACACCTGAAAATATCATTGACTGAATCAACGTTGTATCTTTATTTGTTAAAGTGTTCTACTATGGACCCATAGCTAAAACACAACTTTTGAAAACATCCCAAAATCAGAATTTGAACTTTCTTGAGAGTATGTAATGTATCAAAATGTCTTCTTTCTCCTAGATTGGGAATTATCATCATCAACTTAGTACACTTGAAAATACCGTTGATTGAATCAAGGTTGTATCTTTATTTGTTAAAGTGTTCTACTATGGACACATAGCTAAAACTCAACTTTTGAATACATCACAACATCAGAAATTGAACTTTCTTGAGCATATGTAATGTATCAAAATGTCGTCTTTCTCCTAGATTTGGAATCTTCGTCATCAACATAGTACACTTGAAAATATCATTGATTGAATCAAGGTTGTAACTTTATTTGCTAAAGTGTTCTACTATGGACCCATAGCTAAAACTCAACTTTTGAACACATCTCAAAATCAGAATTTGAACTTTCTTTAGTGTATGTAATAGATGTCGTCTTTCTCCTAGATTTGGAATCGTCATCATCAACTTAGCACACTTGAAGATATCATTGATTGTATAAAAGTTGTATCTTTATTATTAAAAGTGTTCTACTTTGAATCCATGGCTAAAACTCAACTTTACAAAACATCCCAAAATAAAAATTTGTACTTTCTTTAGTGAATTTAATATATCAAAATGTCATCTTTCTCCTAGATTTGGAATTGTAATCATTAACTTAGGAAAATTGAAGATATCGTTGATTGGATAAAAGTCGTATCTTTATTATTAAAAGTGTTCTACTTTACATCCATGGCTAAAATTCAACTTTTCAAAACTTTCCAAAATCAGAATTTAAACATTGTTGAGTGTATTTAGTGTATCAAAATGTCGTCTTTCTCTTGGATTTGGAATCGTCGTCATCAAATTATTATATTTAAAGATATCGTTGATTGAATCAAAGTTGTATCTTTATTACTGAAAGTGTTTTAAATGGAACCATGGCTAAAACTCAACTTTTCAAAACATCCCAAAATTAGAATGTGAACTTTCATGAGTGTACTTAATGTATTAAAATGTCATCTTTCTCCTAGATTTCGAAACGTCATCATCAACTTAGTACACTTGAAAATATCATTGACTGAATCAAGGTTGTATCTTTATTTGTTAAAGTGTTCTACTATGGACCCATAGCTAAAACTCAACTTTTGAAAACATCCCAAAATCAGAATTTGAATTTTCTTGAGTGTATGTAATAGATGTCGTCTTTCTCCTAGATTTGGAATCGTTATCATCAACTTAGCACACTTGAAGATATCGTTGATGGAATAAAAGTTGTATCTTTATTATTAATAGTGTTCTACTTTGAATCCATGGCTAAAACTCAACTTTACAAAACATCCCAAAATAAGAATTTGTACTTTCTTTAGTGTATGTAAAGTATCAAAAAGTCGTCTTTCTCCTACATTTGGAATCGTAATCATCAACTTAGAACACTTGAAGATATCGTTGATTGAATAAAAGTCGTATCTTTATTATTAAAAGTGTTTTACTTTGGATCCATAGCTAAAATTCAACGTTTCAAAACTTTCCAAAATCAGAATTTGAACATTGTTGAATGTATTTAGTGTATCAAAATGTCGTCTTTCTCCTGGATTTGGAATCGTCCTCATCAAATTATTATATTTGAAGATATCGTTGATTGAATCAAAGTTGTATCTTTATTACTTAAAGTGTTCTAATATGGACCCATGGCTAAAGCTCAACTTTTCAAAACATCCCAAAATCAGAATGTGAACTTTCATGTGTATTTAATGTATCAAAATGTCGTCTTTCTCCTAGAGTTCGAATCGTCATCATCAACTTAGTACACTTGAAGATATCGTTGATTGAATAAAAGTTGTATCTTTATTATTAAAAGTGTTCTACATTGGATCCATGCGAAAACTCAACATTTAAAAACTTTCCAAAATCAGAATTTGATCTTTCTTGAGTGTATTTAGTGTATCAAAATGTCGTCTTTCTCCTGGATTTGGAATCGTCGTCATGAAATTTTTATATTTGAACATATCGTTGATTGAATCAAAGTTGTATTTTTATTACTTAAAGTGTTCTAATATGAACCCATGGCTAAACCTCAACTTTTCAAAACATCCCAAAATCAGAATGTGAACTTTAATGAGTGTATTTAATGTATCAAAATGTCGTCCTTCTCCTAGATTTGGAATCGTCATCAACAATTTTGTACACCTGAAAATATCGTTCATTTAATCAAAGTTGTATCTTTACTTGTTAAAGTGTTCTATTATGGACCATTAGCTAAAACTCAACTTTTGAAAACATCCCAAAATCAGAATTTGAACATTCTTTAGTGTATGTAATAGATGTCGTCTTTCTCCTAGAATTGGAATGGTCATCATCAACTTAGCACACTTGAAGATATCGTTGATTGAATAAAAGTTGTATCTTTATTATTAAAAGTGTTCTACTTTGAATCCATGGCTAAAACTCAACTTTACAAAACATCCCAAAATAAGAATTTGTACTTTCTTTAGTGTATGTCATGTATCAAAATGTCGTCTTTCTCCTAGATTTGGAATCGTAATCATCAACTTAGTACACTTGAAGATATCGTTGATTGAATAAAAGTCGTATCTTTATTATTAAAAGTGTTCTACTTTGGATCCATGGCTAAAATTCAACTTTTCAAAACTTTCCAAAATCAGAATTTGAACATTGTTGAGTGTATTTAGTGTATCAAAATTTCGTCTTTCTCCTGGATTTGGAATAGTCGTCATCAAATTATTATATTTGAAGATATTGTTGATTGAATCAAAGTTGTATCTTTATTACTTAAAGTGTTCTAAATGGAACCATGGCTAAAACTCAACTTTTCAAAACAGCCCAAAATCAGAATGTGAACTTTCATGAGTGTATTTAATGTATTAAAATGTTGACTTTCTCCTAGATTTCGAATTGTCATCATCAACTTAGTACACCTGAAAATATCATTGACTGAATCAAAGTTTTATCTTTATTATTAAAAGTGTTCTACTTTGGATCCATGGCTAAAACTCAACATTTAAAAGCTTTCCAAAATCAGAATTTGATCTTTCTTGAGTGTATTTAGTGTATCAAAATGTCGTCTTTCTCCTGGATTTGGAATCGTCGTCATCAAATTATTATATTTGAATATATCGTTGATTGAATCAAAGTTGTATCTTTATTATTTAAAGTGTTCTAATATGGACCCATGGCTAAAAGTCAACTTTTCAAAACATCCTAAAATCAGAATTTGACCTTTCATGAGTGCATTTAGTGCATCAAAATGTCGTGTTTCTCCTACATTTGGAATCATCATCATCAACTTCGTACACACCTGAAAACATCGTTGATTGAATCAAGGTTGTATCTTTATTTGTTAAAATGTTCTACTATGGACCCACAACTAAAACTCAACTTTTGAAAACATCCCAAAATCAGAATTTGAACTTTCTTGAGCGTATGTAATGTATCAAAATGTCGTCTTTCCCCTAGATTTGGAATCGTCATCAACAACTTAGTACACTTGAAAATATAGTTGATTTCAAGGTTGTATCTTTATTTGTTAAAGTGTTCTACTATGGACCTATAGCTAAAACTCAACTTTTGAAAACATCCCAAAATCAGAATTTGAACTTTCATCAGTGTATTTAATGTATCAAAATGTCATCTTTCTCCTAGATTTCGAATCGTCATCATCAACTTAGTACAACTGAAAAAATCGTTGATTGAATCAATGGTGTATCTTTATTTGTTAAAGTGTTCTACTATGGACCCATGGCTAAAACTCAACTTTTGAAAACATCCCAAAATCAGAATTTGAACTTTCTTGAGAGTATGTAATGTATCAAAATGTCGTCTTTCTCCTAGATTTGGAATCGTCGTCATCAACTTAGCACACTTGAAGATATCGTTGATTGAATAAAAGTTGTATCTTTATTACAAAAGTGTTCTACTTTGAATCCATGGCTAAAACTCAACTTTACAAACCATCCCAAAATAAGAATTTGTACTTTCTTTTGCGTATGTAATGTATAAAAATGTCGCCTTTCTCCTAGATTTGGAATCGTCATCATCAACTTAGCACACTTGAAGATATCGTTGATTGAATAAAAGTCGTATCTTTATTATTAAAAGTATTCTACTTTGGATCCATGGCTAAGAACTCAACTTTACAAAACTTTCCAAAATCAGAATTTGAACTTTCATGAGTGTATGTAATGTATCAAAATGTCGTGTTTCTCCTAGATTTCAAATCGTCGTCATCATCTTACTACATTTGAAGATATCGTTGATTGAATAAAAGTCGTATCTTTATTATTAAAAGTGTTCTACTTTCAATCCATGGCTAAAATTCAACTTTTCAAAACTTTCCAAATTCAGAATTTGAACATTGCTGAGTGTATTTAGTGTATCAAAATGCCATTTTTCTCCTAGATTTGGAATTGTCGTCATCAAATTATTATATTTGAAGATATTGTTGATTGAATCAAAGTTGTATCTTTAAATAAGTGTTCTAAATGGACCCATGGCTAAAACTCAACTCTTCAAAACATCCCAAAATCAGAATGTGAACTTTCATGGGTGTATTTAAGGTATTAAAATGTCGTCTTTCTCCAAGATTACGAATCGTCATCATGAACATAGTACACCTGAAAATATCGTTGACTGAATAAAGGTTGTATATTTATTTGTTAAAGTGTTCTACTATGGACCCATAGCTAAAACACAACTTTTGAAAACATCCCAAAATCAGAATTTGAACTTTCTTGAGAGTATGTAATGTATCAAAAATGTCTTCTATCTCCTAGATTGGGAATCGTCATCATCAACTTAGTACACTTGAAAATACCATTGATTGAATCAAGGTTGTATCTTTATTTGTTAAAGTGTTTTACTATGGACCCATAGCTAAAACTCAACTTTTGAAAACATCAACACATCAGAATTTGAACTTTCTTGAGCGTATGTAATGTATAAAATGTCATCTTTCTCCTAGATTTGGAATCATCATCATCAACTTAGCACACTTGGAAATTTCGTTGATTGAATCAAGGTTGTAACTTTATTTGCTAAAGTGTTCTACTATGGACCCATAGCTAAAACTCAATTTTTGAAAACATCCCAAAATCAGAATTTGAACTTTCTTTAGTGTATGTAATAGATGTCGTCTTTCTCCTAGATTTGGAATCATTATCATCAACTTAGCACACTTGAAGATATCATTGATTGAATAAAAGTTGTATCTTTATTATTAAAAGTGTTCTACTTTGAATCCATGGCTAAAAGTCAACTTTACAAAACATCCCAAAATAAGAATTTGTACTTTCTTTAGTGTATGTAAAGTATCAAAATGTCATCTTTCTCCTAGATTTCAAATCGTCATCATCATCTTACTACATTTGAAGATATCGTTGATTGAATAAAAGTCGTATCTTTATTATTAAAAGTGTTCTACTTTCAATCCATGGCTAAAATTCAACTTTTCAAAACTTTCCAAATTCAGAATTTGAACATTGCTGAGTGTATTTAGTGTATCAAAATGTCGTCTTTCTCCTAGATTTGGAATCGTCGTCATCAAATTATTATATTTGAAGATATTGTTGATTGAATCAAAGTTGTATCTTTAAATAAGTGTTCTAAATGGACCCATGGCTAAAACTCAACTCTTTAAAACATCCCAAAATTAGAATGTGTACTTTCATAGGTGTATTAAAGGTATTAAAATGTCGTCTTTCTCCAAGATTACGAATCGTCATCATGAACATAGTACACCTGAAAATATCGTTGACTGAATAAAGGTTGTATCCTTATTTGTTAAAGTGTTCTACTTTGGACCCATTGCTAAAGCACAACTTTTGAAATCATCCCAAAATCAGAATTTGAACTTTCTTGAGAGTATGTAATGTATCAAAAATGTCTTCTCTCTCCTAGATTGGGAATCGTCATCATCAACTTAGTACACTTGATAATGCCATTGATTGAATCAAGGTTGTATCTTTATTTGTTAAAGTGTTCTACTATGGACCCATAGCTAAAACTCAACAGTTGAAAACATCCCAAAATCAGAATTTGAACTTTCTTGAGCGTATCTAATGTATCAAAATGTCGTCTTTCTCCAAGATTTGGAGTGGTCATCATCAACTTAGTACACATGAAAATATCGTTGATTTCAAGGTTGCATCTTTATTTGTTAAAGTGTTCTACTATGGACCGATAGCTAAAACTGAACTATTTCAAACATCCCAAAATCAGAATTTGAACTTTTATCAGTGTATTTAATGTAACAAAATGTCGTCTTTCTCCTAGATTTCGAATCGTCATCATCAACTTAGTACAACTGAAAATATCATTGATTGAATCAATGCTTTATCTTTATTTGTTAAAGTGTTCTACTATGGACCCATGGCTAAAACTCAACTTTTGAAAACATCCCAAAATCAGAATTTGAACTTTCTTGAGCGTATCTAATGTATCAAAATGTCGTCTTTCTCCAAGATTTGGAGTGGTCATCATCAACTTAGTACACATGAAAATATCGTTGATTTCAAGGTTGCATCTTTATTTGTTAAAGTGTTCTACTATGGACCGATAGCTAAAACTGAACTATTTCAAACATCCCAAAATCAGAATTTGAACTTTTATCAGTGTATTTAATGTAACAAAATGTCGTCTTTCTCCTAGATTTCGAATCGTCATCATCAACTTAGTACAACTGAAAATATCATTGATTGAATCAATGCTTTATCTTTATTTGTTAAAGTGTTCTACTATGGACCCATGTCTAAAACTCAACTTTTGAAAACATCCCAAAATCAGACTTTGAACTTTCTTAAGAGTATGTAATGTATCAAAATGTCGTCTTTCTCCTAGATTTGGAATCGTCATCATCAACTTAGCACACTTGAAAATTTCGTTGATTGAATCAAGGTTGTAACTTTATTTGCTAAAGTGTTCTACTATGGACCCATAGCTATAACTCAACTTTTGAAAACATCCCAAAATCAGAATTTGAACTTTCTTAAGAGTATGTAATGTATCAAAATGTCATCTTTCTCCTAGATTTGGAATCGTCATCATCAACTTAGCACACTTGAAGATATCGTTGATTGAATAAAAGTTGTATCTTTATTATTAAAAGTGTTCTACTTTGAATCCATGGCTAAAACTCAACTTTACAAAACATCCCAAAATAAGAATTTGTACTTTCTTTAGTGTACGTAATGTATCAAAATGTCGTCTTTCTCCTACATTTGGAATCGTAATCATCAACTTAGTACACTTTAAAATATTGTTGATTGAATAAAAGTCGTATCTTTATTATTAAAAGTTTTCTACTTTCAATCCATGGCTAAAATTCAACTTTTCAAAACTTTCCAAATTCAGAATTTGAACATTGCTGAGTGTATTTAGTGTATCAAAATATCATCTTTCTCCTAGATTTGGAATCGTCGTCATCAAACTATTATATTTGAAGATATTGTTGATTGAATCAAAGTTGTATCTTTAAATAAGTGTTCTAAATGGACCCATGGCTAAAACTCAACTCTTCAAAACATCCCAAAATCAGAATGTGAACTTTCATGGGTGTATTTAAGGTATTAAAATGTCATCTTTCTCCTAGATTACGAATCGCCATCATCAACTTCATACACCTGAAAATATCGTTGACTGAATAAAGGTTGTATCTTTATTTGTGAAAGTGTTCTACTATGGACCCATAGCTAAAACTCAACTTTTGAAAACATCACAACATCAGAATTTGAACTTTCTTGAGCGTATGTAATGTATCAAAATGTCGTCTTTCTCCTAGATTTGGAATCATCATCATCAACTTAGCACACTTGAAAATTTCGTTGATTGAATCAAGGTTGTATCTTTATTTGTTAAAGTGTTCTACTATGGACCCATAGCTAAATCTCAACTTTTGAAAACATCCCAAAATCAGAATTTGAACTTTCTTGAGTGTATGTAATAGATGTCCTCTTTCTCCTAGATTTGGAATCGTCATCATCAACTTAGCACACTTGAAGATATCGTTGATTGAATAAAAGTTGTATCTTTATTATTAAAAGTGTTCTACTTTGAATCCATGGCTAAAACTCAACTTTACAAAACATCCCAAAATAAGAATTTTTACTTTCTTTAGTGTATGTAAAGTATCAAAATGTCATCTTTCTCCTAGATTTGGAATCGTAATCATCAACTTAGTACACTTGAAGATATCGTTGATTGAATAAAGGTTGTATCTTTATTATTAAAAGTGTTCTACTTTGGATCCATGGCTAAAACTCAACATTTAAAAACTTTCCAAAATCAGAATTTGATCTTTCTTGAGTGTATTTAGTGTATCAAAATGTCATATTTCTCCTAGATTTGGATTCGTCGTCATCAAATTATTATATTTGAATATATCATTGATTGAATCAAAGTTGTATCTTTATTATTTAAAGTGTTCTAATATGGACCCATGGCTAAAAGTCAACTTTTCAAAACATCCTAAAATCAGAATTTGAACTTTCATGAGTGTATTTAGTGCATCAAAATGTCGTGTTTCTCCTACATTTGGAATCGTCATCATCAACTTCATACACCTGAAAATATCGTTGATTGAATCAAGGTTGTATCTTTATTTGTTAAAGTGTTCTACTATCGACCCATAGCTAAAACTCAACTTTTGAAAACATCCCAAAATCAAAATTTGAACTTTCTTGAGCATATGTAAGGTATCAAAATGTCGTCTTTCTCCTAGATTTGGAGTGGTCATCATCAAATTAGTACACTTGAAAATATCGTTGATTTAAAGGTTGTATCTTTATTTGTTAAAGTGTTCTACTATGGACCTATAGCTAAAACTCAACTTTTGAAAACATCCCAAAATCAGAATTTGAACTTTCATCAGTGTATTTAATGTATCAAAATGTCATCATTGTCCTAGATTTTGAATCGTCATCATCAACTTAGTACAACGAAAATATCGTTGATTGAATCAATGGTTTATCTTTATTTGTTAAAGTGTTCTACTATGGACCCATGGCTAAAACTCAACTTTTGAAAACATCCCAAAATTAGAATTTGAACTTTCTTGAGACTATGTAATGTATCAAAATGTCGTCTTCCTCCTAGATTTGGAATCGTCGTCATCAACTTAGCACACTTGAAGATATCGTTGATTGAATAAAAGTTGTATTTTTATTATAAAAGTGTTCTACTTTGAATCAATGGCTAAAACTCAACTTTACAAAACATCCCAAAATAAGAATTTGTACTTTCTTTCGTGTATGTAATGTATAAAATGTTGCCTTTCTCCTAGATTTGGAATCGTCATCATCAACTTAGCAAACTTGAAGATATCATTGATTGAATAAAAGTCATATCTTTATTATAAAAAGTATTCTACTTTGGATACATGGCTAAAAACTCATCTTTACAAACTTCCAAAATTAGAATTTGAACTTTCATGGTGTATGTAATGTATCAAAATGTCGTGTTTCTCCTAGATTTCGAATCGTCATCATCAACTTAGTACACTTGAAGATATCGTTAATTAAATAAAATTCGTATCTTTATTATTAAAATTGTTCTACTTTCGATCCCATGGCTAAAATTCAACTTTTCAAAACTTTCCAAAATCAGAATTTTAAACATTGCTGAGTGTATTTAGTGTATCAAAATGTCGTCTTTCTCCTGTATCAAAATGTCTTCTTTCTCCTAGATTGGGAATCGTCATCATCAACTTAGTACACTTGAAAATACCGTTGATTGAATCAAGGTTGTATCTTTATTTGTTAAAGTGTTCTACTATAGACACATAGCTAAAACTCAACTTTTGAAAACATCACAACATCAGAATTTGAACTTTCTTGAGCGTATGTAATGTATCAAAATGTCGTCTTTCTCCTAGATTTGGAATCGTCATCACTATACATCGCTGTGTTCTTCTTCTCTTCACTCTTTACTTATTCTTGCTTGATTATACTTGTTTGTTTTTGGTATTATATTCTGTTTTGCTTTAACTGATCATTCTTTATTTAAAGTCTTGTTATTGTGTGCATTCAAATCACATGTTTTCACCAAGTTGTAATTTGAATAGTATATTGGATCTAAGCACATACTAGCACAGCTAGCGGATATCATATTATCCTTCTAGTATTTAAGTGCTCCCGTACTCTCAACTACAATTTTGGTTTGTATTAAATTTGTTTTCTCATATATATGCGTGCATAAGTTTTGCATTAGAATTTTTAAAAGGTGTCAATTCACCCCCCCCCCCCCTCTTGACTAGGTTAGAACTCAACAAGTGGTATGAGAGCGAGGTTCCTAAGAGAGTGATTAATCATCACTAGGTGTATCCATGGCATCGAGTTCACGTTTTTATGAAAATGAGGGTCGTTCTTTATCTAGGGCACCATTCTTTGATGGCACTGATTATGCATATTGGAAAACAATTATGGAAGATTTTTTAACTGCATATAGTCTTGATTTGTGGGAAATAGTTAGAGATGGTCCATATGTCCCTAAGGAAAAGGTAAAGAGAGGAGAAGTAGAAGAGATAGTAGAAAGAGTAGAGATAAGTACACGGATGAAGATAAGAGATTAATTGCTTTAAATGCTAAGGCTAAGAGTGCATTTCATTGTGCTTTAAGTAGATCCGAATTTAATTATGTACAGTGTTGTAAATCTGCTTATGAAATTTGGAAGAAGTTAGAGTTAAAATATGAAGGTACTAGTCAAGTTAGAGAAACAAAAATAAACATGTACATACATGATTTTGAATTGTTTTCTATGAAACCTAATGAATCTATTTCTGAAATGTATACTCGCTTGACTGATATTCTTAACTCTCTTGAGTCTCTTGGTAAATCATTTTTAGATTTTGAAAAGGTGCAAAAGGTTCTAAGATCTTTACCGGAGGCATGGGATCCAAAGGTGACAGCCATTCAAGAGGCCAAGGATACTAAGAAGTTGTCACTAGATGAACTAATGGGTTCACTAATGACACATGAGCTTACTCTCAAAAACAGGTATAAAAACAAAGAAGATTCTTTAAAATCTAAATTAATTGCTTTACCTGTTGCACAGGAATCCAATGGAGAGGAGGATTCAGAAGAGGAGATTGCCATGTTGGCTAGGAGGCTTCGAAACTTTATGAAAAAGAATAAAAGGAGTTTCAGCAAGACTAAGCCGTAAAAGCCTCAAATGAAAAGAAAGTGGAGGTTACTTGCTACAAGTGTGGCAAGATTGGACACTACAAGTCCGAATGTCCCAAATCAAAGAAGGGTAGATCCAAAGGAAGGAGAAAGGAAGAGAAGAAAGATAGAAAAGCATTCAAAGCAACTTGGGATGATTCTAGTGAATCTGAATCATCTTCAAGAGATGAAGAAGAAGAAAAGGCCAACTTTTATTTGATGGCCAAAGGAGAAAAGAACTCATCTTCCACAGATGAGGAGGTAAACACTTTCGAAATGGATGTGTTATTAGAAGAGTTTGATTTTCTGTTTAAAAAACATAAATCGACTATTAGAGAAATCAAGGAGCTTAAGAGAGAAAATGGTAGATTAGAAAAGAAAGAGGAAGAGTACATGGAAGAAATAGATGAGTTAAACTCTAAAATTAGGAAAATGGAAGAAAATCAACCAAATGAAGTGTGTGCATTAAAAGATACTATAAATGAATTACATAACACTATTGATAGTCTTAGGGAGCATGAATGCATTGTATGTGATCATTCTGAGTTACTAAATGAAATAGCATGTTTAAAAGAAAAGAATGAGCACTTGGAAAAATCATTTTTAAAATTCTCTTTGAGTTCCAGTAAATTGGATTCTTTGCTTGCATCTCAAAAACCATATTTTGAAAAGGCTGGTCTTGGTTTTGACCCTAGTAAACTAAAAGAGAAAATCCAAAAAATTGGTTCTTCCACTCATCTTACTCATTCTAGGTGTGTGCATCATGATAGAATCATTAAAGGAGCAAAATATCTCCCTAGAGCTAAATATGCAAAACTAGCTAGAACTAGAAATAATAAAGTTGTTAAAACTAGGAGTTTTTGGATTCCTAAGGGTTTAAATGATCAAAAAGCTAAGGAACATATATTTGATACATATGGCTATGATTTCATGTTCTCTAACCCCCAAGGACCCAAAGTTTGGGTACCTAAGGTTCCTTGATTTGCTTAATAGGTGTGCTTGAAGGCCAAAGGTACTTCAAGACAATGGTTCTTGGACAGCGGATGTTCAAGGCACATGACTGGAGATGCCACCTTATTTTCGTCTCTTAAAGCTAAAAAGCATGGAGGTAATGTTACTTTTAGCGATGGCTCAAAAGGGAAAATTGTAGGCATTGGAAATGTGGGTAATCCTTCTAAACTCATGTTTGAAGATGTCTTATTTGTGAGTGGCTTATCCTACAACTTGCTTAGCATAAGTCAATTAATTGACAAAGGCTACATGGTTGCATTTGAAGGTAATGAGTGCTTGATTAAAGATTCTTTAAATAAGATTGTTTTAAAAGGCATTAGAGAAGGAAACATTTATGTGCTAAATCTGAATTCTTTATGTGTTAATGATGCTACTTGTCTTATGGTGAATGATAACTCTATGGATCTATGGCATAAAATATTAGGTCATATTAGCACATCTACTCTTTCTAAACTAATAAAGAAAAATCTGATTAGAGAGTGCCTAAATTGAATTTGAATGACCTACATATTGTGATGCATGCATTAGAGGAAAACAAGTTAGAGAGTCATTTAAATCAAAACAAGATTTACCACAACTAGGCCATTAGAATTACTTCATTTAGATTTGTTTGGTCCTAGTAGGGTTAAAAGTTTAGGTGGTAAATCATATGCATTTGTGATTGTGGATGACTTTTCTCGTTTTACTTGGTGCTTGTTTATTGTAACGCCCCGCTCCCACTTACGGGTGTTACTCGTGAACAATCACCCGAATTGTCCACCTGCCCGTCTTTGGTGAAGGGTGGACCATGTTTCAAGACGAAACGCCCTAGGTGGGAACTAGGCCCGTCCTTCCCTCCCCTAAATCCCAGGATTCACTAGCAGAATTGGGCTTTAGCCATACTGCATTTGCTATAAAGAAAAATCTCATTCGGATGCCCAATCGCCATTTTCTCAATTATTTTTAATTCTTTTCCATTCAAGAATTCTCACCGGGCTCCACAAAATCACCATTTAAATCAATCCATTGATTGATTACCAAATTTGGAGGAAAAACTCAAATTTTTAATTTTTCCAAAATTTCGGCATTTTCTCCAAAAAGCCCTAAAAATCCATTTATTTTGAAATTTCCTCTGGGGCCCAAAATCAATTAAGAATTGCCCCAATTTCTCCCAAAAATTCCAAATTTTTAAAAAATTTGGCCGGCGGGGCCCGCTGGCACGCCCGAGGCTCGCGCGGGGCCCCGCTGGGTGCTGGCCGCGTGGGCTGGCTGCGCATGCCGCGCGCGCTCGCGATTGCCCGCGCGCCTGCCCGCGCGCGGCCTTGCGTGCGCCCGCCCGCGCGCGCGGCCCTGCCTGAGCGTGCGGGGCTGCTGCTGCTGCTTCCAAATCTTCTTCTTTTTTTTTTTTTTTTTTCTTTGGGCCTTCCTCACCCAAACTTTCCAGAATTTAAATTAAATAAATAAACTTCACTTTCCTTCCATTTTAGCCTCTTTTTCTCTAAGATTAAGGCTTAAACCATGCTCTTGATGCTTCCATAATATACATCAAACACACTATTTTTTTTTTTCCACAAAATCATATGATTTAACTCTTTGGTGCTTCTCACAACACACACTAGAATGAGACCTTCACTCAACCTAGGTTTCAACATGCCATAAGGCAATATCTCATTTCAAATCTAAATCAAACACTACAAAAATGAAATACACCCACAACCTTAGGCTTAAGCAAGCCATTACCAACCAAATACATTACATCTCATAAATCAAACATAACAACATAGGCTTCCATAAGCCATAACATGCACTTGAATCATCACTTCCATTCTTCCACATGCCATTCCACCTTTGCCTTGATTCTTCCCATCCTTCCACAACCTATATGTGAGGGTAAAAACCTCATGAGCTATTAAGCTCAATAAGGGTGCAATGCCAAATAAATATGAACATAACAAGTTATATGATGCCAAATGCATGCAAGTGTGGCTAGGTTTCTTTGCCCTCACAACCCTCCAAGGTCAGAGGCATCAACCCACCATTTCAACATGTTCTCAAACTAACCTATGGCCATAAGTCTTATGAACATAAAAAGATCATGCCAAATGCAACATATACATTTATGAAACATATTTAAAACCCATTGCAAGGACACCCTCCCATGGGGCCATCCCTTACCTCTTCTTGAATATTTAAATCTCCATTTCAAGAGAGCTTCCATCTTCATTATCTCCCATCTAAGATGGCATTCCAAAAGATATTTACTTTCCTTGCATATAAGAACACTAAATAAGGAGAAGAAGAATGAACTTACCTTGATTCCTTCTTCATTTCTTCTCCATTTCCTCTCATTTCTTCTTTCTTTTCTTTCTTCATCTCTCTTCTTTCATTCAAATGGCCAAAAGGGAAACAAGTCTTCCATACTTGCCCTTATATACTACCATTTTCCAATTTCAAGAATGGATCTTCACCATCCATTTAAAGCACAATCCATGTGCTTAAGGAGACTTAATCTCAACCATGCATTTCAAATAAACAAGACTTCTCTCTAGAGAAAACACACACTTTTAAATAGGTTGGCAATCCATGCCATTTACTCTCTTTAAATCCCCACCCTTGGATTTATTCTCCTTCTCAAGAATGCATCTCACCCATTAGATCTCTTACATTTTTCATTTATTTCTCATTTACTTAATAGACTATTTTCCATATCCATTTTCAAGACATAAATATAAGCCATTGGATATATC